>NC_079189.1:410367953-410677725 GCF_029499605.1 Hyla sarda | reverse complement strand
TTATAAGAATGTCTAATCTGTAATTTGATGCCTTTTGGAGATTTTTCTATCTTTCCTTGGCTTCTTTATGCACATTAATACAAATTTTTACCTGGGGTTCCAGACTTTTGAGCCCCACTGTAGTTCACCCACATTAGGTTGTATTTCCCCCACATTAGGTTGGCAGTATAGTTCCCCCCACATCAGGTTGTAGTTCCCCCACATTAGTTAGGCAGTGGACCCCACAGACATACAGCCTTGGCTGGAGGCTGTATGTCTGTGTCCCTGTGTGCGCTACTCCCCTGGCGGCCCCTGCATTTTTAAAGTTAACGTGGGCCTACAGAAAGGTAACTGGGACATCCTTGTGTCCCGAAAAGATCTTTCTGGACACAGGGATGTACCGAATGTGACGGGGGGGGGGGGGGGGGGGAGTTAATCTCGGCCGGGCGTCCCGGCCGACTGCAACACACGGCATATAAGATGACCCCCAACTTTTGAGAACATTTTACGGGGTTAAAAAGTCGTCTTATATGCCAGAAAATATGATAGGTGTCTGCCCATCTGAGCAATGGTTCTGAATGTTCTGTGGAATGGTTACATTTGTTATAGATGCCTATTTAAAAAGAGCAATATAGCATTGCTGTGGGACACATGTGAACCACTATACGCTGAAGGTTAATCTCTATTTATAACTTTTGGCATTGTACTGCGCTGTACATGAAAGTCTTATCTTGTCCCTTTCTATATGCACTATTAAAGCAAATAGTCATCTTGTGGGTGGGATGACACCTATCTATGAACCAATGTTCCACTCTGGTGGCCCCCACCGATCCATTTATTATTACTTAAACAGCTGTCCATTGCCATTTGTCTTCATTTATTAGCATTCAGTGCATGTAATGTATTGTGGGTAATGTAGTATTTATGCCACACACAGCGCAGTAGCCAGAAATGGATAAAAAAAAAGAAAAACTCTGTCGGCTCTATTGGGGGACATAGATACAGTGAGTATAACTTGCTGACACTAGGCATACAAAAAGAAGTCTGTCCCTCCTGGCAGGATATACCCTGCCTACTGACTCTCAGCTAATCCTTTTAGCTTAGTGTCAGTAGGAGGCAGACACAGGTCTGGAGTTCTCTTCTTTTTATTTTCTAGCTAGGGCCTGTAATTAGGTTGTTATCTCCCTTTCTTTTCTGGTTTTTAGGTGGGGGTTCAGGAGCATGGCACTACCTGTTCCCCCATATGCAGCTAAAGGGCATGGGCATAGAGTATGCACCGTTAACCCCTTCCCGCCAATGGCCTGGGGTTGCACCTTTGGTCCGGGTCCCCCTATCTTCCCTGCTCGTCCCACTGTCTCAGCCCGATATGATGCAGGTGACCATTGCTGGCTGAAGACATCTTAGGTGAGTGTGGCTGTATGCAGGGTGAGTAGATTTCTCAACACACCATCCCTCCCCCTCCCTCCCTCTTTCCCTCATCCTATCTATCTTTTTCTGGGCATTTGGATGACTTTTTCTTTATTCTGGGGCTTGGGGCTGGGGATATTGATCTGCTCAGAGCTCACTATAGGCACTGTCGAGGATTGCGGGGCAGCTTCCCTCCCCTTCCCACTCCCCGGCACTGCTTACTTTTTGCAGCAGCCTGTACTTTTCTTTCTTCAGCGCGCTACCGCAATCCCTGTCAGCAGGGACACGATCGTGCGGCCAGCCGCACTTTATTTTTGCTTCACGGACGGTGCGCACGGTGGGGGAAATTTACTTGAGGCCAAGGCTGCGGCCTAGTCTGGGATTTAGCTCCGCCCACTCACTGTATGCTGGCGGGGCTCCCGCCCTCCTCCGGCCAGTAGTCTTCTTGCTACTTGGGGGGGGGGTCATCTGCGGTACTCCTCCCCCTTCTCCTCCAATGGGGTACATCCTGGTGTGGAGGTCACTCCCTGGGTCTGTGCAGCTCGCTCCTCCTCTTCCATCCTCTGCTCTGCGGACCATCTGTCTTCAGCTACCTCCCTCTTCAGCTCCGGTCTCAGGACATCTCAGCCTGATTTTTAGATCCAGCTGCGGGACACAGGACCTGGGGGAGATTTCTCCATTTTATTTGCTGTTTACTAGCTCCTGTGTCTGACCCCAGACCCGAACCTCCTCCCAGACAGGCGGCTGCAGCCATGGTCACCTACTACTCTTGTGTGGGCTGCAAGACTGAAATGCCCGGTAGTTCCACTGAATCCACCTGCTCCACCTACTCCACCATGCACACCATCCCTCCTGTACTTACTTCTCAAGATGTCCCCCTGGAACTTGCGTTATCCATCCCCCCTCCAGAGTGGGTTTCCTCCCTTTCCCAGTTGATTTCTGATCTGGCTTGGGTCTCCATGTCAGTGGTTTTGGCCTTGGATTGGTCTTCCCTGCGCTTTTCCCACAGGGAGTCCTGCTCAGTTTCTCCTGACCCCTACCTCCAGCACTTTCGCAAGCGCCCAAAAGTGCTTTCTTCAGGCTCTTCTCCTGAGCCACGCAATCGGGATAGTCATTCTTCCCGTAGATCTCGATCCACTTCCTCAGCTCACCGGCAGCACTTCCGCTCTAGGGGCCGCTCCACTGGTGTCCGTCCCAGGTCTCCCGACTCCCCGTTTCAGGTCACATACGCCTCAGTCTAAGGCGAACTCCGCACGCTCCCACTCTCCAGGGGAATTAGTGGATGACGTGTCAGATGCCACCTCGGATCAAGAGGAGAATTCTGCCGTGTCGGATATGGTGGAAAGTTTGGGGTCAGCCATCAGGGACACGTTCTTAAGAATGTCGGATTGTGATCCGGAAGTTTCTTTTCGCTGCTCTTGTCGTTCTCCCCCCCCCCCCACCCCCCCTCAAGGCTTTCAGCTCTCATGCTGAATTTAAAACCTTGCTAGACTTGGCTTGGAAGCATCCAGATCGACGGTTCCAGGGAGCCAAGAAGATACAAGCTCAGTTTCCCTTCCCTCAGGAACTGATTTCCAAGTGGTCGACGCCGCCAGCAGTTGATCCTCCAGTTTCGCGTCTGTCAAAGTCTACTACTCTGCCTCTGGTGGATGCAGCATCCTTTAAGGATCCAGCGGACAAGAAGATTGAGAATTTGTCGGTTTGCCTTTGAAGCGGCAGGGTTTTCCTTGTTACCTACCTTCGCTTCCGCCTGGGTATCAAAGGCCGCCTCGGTTTGGGCTTCTCAGCTGCGCCAAGGCATCCTTTCCGGCCTTGGGGGTGGGGGGGGGGGCACTTGGGACTTCCTCTGTTTGGCTGCTTTGGAGTCTGCATGATGTACTGCTTTTGCCTCAGGTTTTTGCCCTAAATCTGTTGCGATTCGTCACTCCATGTGGCTGAAGGCGTGGGATGCAGATGCTGCTTCGAAGAAATCTGAGTTCTGGGAAGTGGCAGATGAAGTTCAACACTGATAAATGTAAGGTAATGAACATGGGGAAGAGAAATCCGAGTTGGGATTATGTATTAAATGGGAGCACCCTTGGAACGACTGACATGGAGTCTTAGTTAACAGTAAATTTAGCTGTAGCGGCCAGTGTCAGGCAGCTGCTGCCAAGGCAAATAAAATCATGGGGTGCATCAATAGGGGCATAGATGCCCACGACAAGGAAATTATTCTACCACTGTACAAATCACTCGTCAGACCACACATGGAATACTGTGTACAGTACTGGGCACCAGTGTACGAGAAATAAATAATAGTGGAGCTGGAGAGGGTTCAAAGACTGGCAACCAGAGTAATATGGGGGATGGGAGGACTACAATACCCAGAAAGATTATCAGAATTGGGGTGGTTTCGTTTAGAAAAAAGGCTTAGGGGCGACCTAATAACTATGTATAAGTATATTCAAGGACAGTACAGAGATCTCTCCCATTATCTATTAATACCTAGCACTGTATCTATAACAAGGGGGCATCCTTTACATCTTGAAGAAAGAAGGTTTCTACACCAGCACATACGGAGTAGTGAGACTATGGAACTCTCTTTGAGAGGAGGTGGTCATGGTGAATGCTGAAAAATTGTTCAAAAGGGGTCTGGATGCATTTTTGGAGAGTAATAATATTACTGGTTATGTATACTAGATTTATAGGGACAGAAGGTTGATCCAGGGATTTGTTCTGACTGTTATATTTGGAGTCGGAAAGGAATTTTTACCTCTAGTATGAGGGTTTTTTGCCTTCCTCTGGATCAACTCAGTAGGGACTGATTAGGGATATAGGTTGAACTTGGTGGTCTTTTTTCAACCCTTTGAACTATGTTACTATGAGTTGCCCTTCTCAGGTTCTTAGCTTTTTGGGAAATGGCTGGATGAGATCCTATCCGAAGCTACTGGAGGTAAAAGCTCTCTGCTGCCGGAGAACAAACCACGCCGTTCTGACCCCTGTCATAAGACTGCTTCCTTTCGGTCCTTTGCATCGGGTTGTCCTCCCAAGCAGCTGCCCTCCCAAGCATGGAATGCCCCTTCTTTCAAAGCACGTCCTTCCTGGAGACAAGACAACTGTGCTGGCGGTTTCTCAGCCACGTCCGGTAACCGCAAGCCTCCCTCTTCCTAAGGGACATTCCCCCACCCGTATCCTCTTCTCGGGTGGGAGGACATCTGTCTCTTTCCCGGAACATTTGGCTGGCGCAGGTTCAGGACTCCTAGGTCCTGGACGTCCTATCCGATGGTTACCTGATAGGGTTCGCTTCTTTTCCCTGGGACCGGTTCTTCCGATCCCGTCCTCCTTGTTCCCCTTCTTTGGCGGCTGCCTTTCAGGTCGCTTTGAGTACCCTCCTTGCTCAGGGGGTGATTGTTCCAGTTCCTCCAGGGAAGCGGTTTTCTGGGGTTGTACTCAAATCTGTTTGTAGTCCCCAAGAAAGAGGGCTCTGCTCGCCCCATTCTGGACCTCAAGTTGGTCAACCGCCACTTGGCGGCTATGCCACTTTCGCATGGAGTCCCTCCGCTTGGTGGCCGCGTCCATGGATCAAGGGGAGTTCTTTTCCTCAGTAGATATCCGGGACGCCTATCTGCACATTCCCATTTTTCCCACCCATCAGCGTTTACTCCGCTCTACTGTTCCGACGGGCCACTTCCAGTACGTGGCTCTTCCCTTTGGCCTGGCGACGACTCCCAGGGTTTTCACCAAAGTCGTGGTGTCGGTGATTGCCATTCTTTGGGCTCGGGGGATTTCTGTCCTCCCTTACCTGGACAATCTTTTGATCAAGTGGATAATGGGGGGCTCAATCTATCCAATACATGACATGGGTGCTCTACAAGTGTGCAAAAAAGCAATATAATTAGTGTGTGTGGACATATAGAGGTGACCGGCATGGAAAAAATCAAACAAATAGAACAGGACGGTGCCACGGAGCCCCACGCGTTCCGTCACTACTCGGCGACTTCCTCAGGGGAGGAAGTCGCCGAGTAGCGACGGAACGCGTGGGGCTCCGTGGCACCGTCCTGTTCTATTTGTTTGATTTTTTCCATGCCGGTCACCTCTATATGTCCACTCACAGGTTGTATACACTTGTAGGATGTTTGTATGGCCAGGGTTTTCTATTTGTGCATACATTCAGTTGATATTTATGAATTCATTCTGCTAGACTACACTATTGCATCATACCTTCCTTACCTGTACATAGTGCTGTTTATTTATTGTGACACGGATGGTATATGTCATATGTTTATTGTATATTTCAGGACTGTGGTTTACTAGCCGAGGGGGTTCATGGCCCCTGGCTAGGACTGTGTTGTGGCTCCTAATGAGCCTTTTTAATTGGTTTTAGAGCTTTGTTCACTATTTTGTACATGTATTAAATTTTATATGTGCCTTTTTCCCTTTTTTGTACTTAAAAATAAAATTATGGAATTCTTATAAATTATTGGTGTGCTCTCTATAATAGTGTGTGGTCTGTTTGTCTTGTTTGGATTATAATCTTTTGATCAAAGCTCCGTCCCAGTTCCAAGACTTGGAGAGCCTTCATTTCACTGTGCAGACTCTCTCTCCGCCTTCGGTTGGGTGATCAACTGGGAAAAAGTACCACCCTTCTCCCACTCGGTCCCTTGTCTTTGAGTCTCCTCTTCGACACGGCGGTTGCCCGTGTTCATTATCCGCAGGACAAGTGGCGCTCCCTGTCGGAGTGTGTCCGTCAACTACGGCGCCCCTCTCCTGTTCTGATTCACTTTTGCATAGAGGTCCTGGGCAGGATAGTGGCGGCCATGAAGGCGGTTCCTTTCGCCCAGTTCCGCTGTCGCCCTCTCCAGCTGGCCATTTTGGATTCTTCTGCCCCCTCTGTCTGTCTCTTCTGTGGTGGCTCCACTCTCCCCTCCTCCAGGTGCGGTCGTTTCTTCCCCTCCACTGGCAGATCATCACGACCGATGTGAGTCTCCTGGGTTGGGGAGGTGTGTTTTGGGATCTGACGGTCCAGGGTCGCTGGTCTCTTCAGGAGGCTCGCCTCGCCATTAATCTTCTGGAGATTCGTGCCATTTTTCTATGCTTCCTCCATTGGGAGATGCTCCTTCAGGGTCGTCCTGTCCAAGTCAAGTCCCGTTCAAGTCGACTTACATCAATCACTAGGGCGGCACATGCAGCCGCTTCGCGATGGAGGAAGTCTCCAAGATTCTGCTCTGGGCCGAGACTCGAGTGCCTGCTCTCTCCGCGATTCACATTCCGGGCATGGAGAATTGGGAAGCCGGGGGAGATCAGTTCACGCAGATCTGCGCTCTTTGGGGGACGTGGATCTCTTAACGTCTCGCCACAACAGACAGGTTCCCTGCTTTGTAGCAAAGTCACGCGACCCTCTGGCGATGGACACGCTCGTAATTCCATGGTTGTCCTTCAGTCTTCCCTACCTCTTCCCCCCCCCCCTGCCTCTCCTGCCATGGGTTCTGAGGAAGCTCAAGGCGGAGGGCGTTCCCGCCATTCTGGTGGCCCCAGACTGGGCCAGACGTGTGTGGTGCGCCGATGTACCTCTGCATCTTCCGGTACACCCCGATCTGCTCTCCCAGGGTCCTCTCTGCCACCCCAATTTACTGTTGCTGAATTTGACAGCGTGGCGGTTGAAACTGCGGTTCTTAGGGCTCGGGGTATTTCTTCCGGGAGATTGGCACCATGTTGCAGGTTCGTAAGCCTTCCTCCTCTAGGATTTACCACCGCACCTGGCGGGCCTATATCAGGTGGTGGGAGGCTCAGTCCCTCTCTCCGGTTATCTTTTTTCCTTTCTGCGTCTCCTGGCCTTCTTGCAATCCGGTCTGGATCATAGTTTGGCGCTCAGCTACCTTAAAGGTCAAGTTTAGCTCTTTCTATTTTCTTTCATTGGCCGTTGGCTTCCAACCCTCACGTCCGTGACTTCCTGCAGGGCATGGCCCTTGCGGCTCTGCCATACCGGTCTCCTTACCCTCCTTGGGATTTCAACCTGGTGCTCAGTGCTTTGAAGGAAGCTCCGTTTGTACCTCTTTGGGATGCTTCCCTTCGCGTTCTTTCCTGGAAGGTCGCCTTCCTCATCACCAGAGGGTCTCAGCTGGTGGCTATCTTGTCGCTCTCCCTTCTTGGTCCTTCACCAGGACAAGGTTGTTTTTCGGCTGCCTGTCTTACTTGCCCAAGGTTGTCTCCTCCTTTCATGTGAACGAGGATATCGTTCTTCCTTCCTTCTGTCTGGCTCCATCCAACACCAAGGAGCGTTCCCTCCATTGTCTGGATGTGGTTCGCGCTGTTTGGATCTATCTTTCCATCTCCTCCTCTTTGCGGCAGGGTGACACTTTCTTTGATTCCAGAGCGTCGTCGCAAGGGTCGGAATGGTACCGTCGTAAGGGGAAGGTTGCACACCTTCACTAGATTCTAGCAGGTGCACACTTTTGTGTCTGCAGACGCCGGTTTGAGTCGCAATGTTTTGCAGGCGGCAGTGGCTCAGTCTTCTGTCTGATTCCGTTTTGGGTATCTTTTCCACCCTGGGGTCTGCTCTGGTACGTTCCACAGTCTCTGTGCCACCCCCCCATGGAGCCGACCGAGAATTTTTTTTTTCTGCTTACCGTAAAATCTTTTTCTCTGAGGTATCCATTGGGGCACACAGCACCCACCCTTTTTTGTTTTGGTTACTACGGTTTTGTTTTCTGTCTGAGGGGTAGAGTTTGGTTATTTTATGTCTTGTTCCCTCAGACACCTGCTGGTTTTTTCTGTCAGTCTTCTCCTACTGAATTAAAGCCATCTCCTTAAAAAAAAACTATTGGGAATTTAATTGGGACGCATTGGAAAAAATATACAAAATTTTCGGAAGAATTGACATCTTATACAATGCACAGTGTCCAAACCAGGAGAAGAGATTGGGGGACCATCTCTGGAACTGTTGACTAATCTTGTTAATCAGGGGAGGGATATTTAAGTTATATAGTTCCTTCCTATCTGGCGAGATCCATACCCCTAATAGTTTAACTGCTTGTACCGCCCAAGTAAAACTAAAATTATTCTGAAGGTGCGTCACAGTATCTTTCTTTCATGTAATGTGAAGGGCTGATGATTTGCTAAAATTAATCTTAAAATTAGATAAGTGGTTATAAATCTCAAATTCCTTCATAAGGGTGGGTAGGGTAACTATTGGTTTCAAAATAAAGTTAAATCATCCGCAAACGCTGCCACTTTGTGCGTGACGCCCTGAACTGTTATCCCCAAGATATCTGTATTTTTCCTGATTCTGCATAAAAATGATTCCAATACAATAACAAAAATCAGGGGTGAGAGTGGGCACCCTTGTCTCGTGCCATTCTTGATCTCCAACTCACCCGAGAGGATCCCGTTATCTCGTATCCTAGCCGTAGGGTATCTATAGAGCTTGAGGACCCAATTTAAAAAGTGTTTTTGAATTCCCAGATATTGGAGTGTTTCTTCCATATAAATCCAGTTCACCTGGTCGAACGCCTTCTCAGCGTCTAGACAATAACATCGCCGGAATCCTTTTTCGACCGGGCGAACTGGATTAAATTAATGGTCCTAATAGTATTGTCCTTAGCTTCTCGCCCTACAATAAACCCCACTTGATCTAAATGGACAATTTCCCCTATGACATTTGCTAATCTAGAGGCCAAAATCTTGGAAAACAATTTATAATCTACATTCAACCGCAAGATTGGCCTATAATTGCGTTATATCTTTCCCGTCTTTTGGAATAACTATTGTTGCCCTGCTGCCATCTCTGGGTAAAGGCGCTCACAAACGAACTGTGTTAAATGTTTAAAAAAAATAAGGGGCAAGAACTTCCTTTTAAGCTTTTATAGTAACTCAACGAAAAACCCATCAGGGCCGAGGGGCCTTCCTCTATGCTGTAGTTTTTATTACATTCTCATTCTTCAGATGTTATTTCCTCTTCCAATCCCTCTACCACCTTACTGTCTAACCGTGGTAAACCTGAGTCAGCTATGTATGATTTTACCTTTTCTCTGAATTTGCTACATAATATAGCAGGGTTGTTTCTATCGATATGATAGAGCTTCTCATAGAATTTCTTGAAAGTTTCTGCTATCTCGGATGGGCAGCATGTGACATTCTGTGATTCCTGTCTTATTTTAGGTATGTATGAGCTTATTTTTTGTGCCTTGTTGCTGCCGCTAGTGTTTTACAAATGTTATTGCTAAACTCATAAGTCTGTCTTCTCGACCTAGCTATCTGTTTTTTTTGCTTCTTCCATTGTTTTAACACGGTGCACTTTATGGTTAAACTGACATGTTGCTTTCTTTATACTGTGAGCCAATACGATTAAAATAATACCCATGTTTACATGCTTTACTATTACTGTATTGCTTTTTTTTATTTTTTGTTAAACTTGATCAAAAATCAGCAATTCTGGTATTTTTTTTACGTTTACACTGTTCACCTTGCAGGAGAATAAACATTATACTTCAATAGATCAGACATTTACGCACTCTGCAATACCAGATATGAAGTGTGTTTTTATCTTATAAGTTTTCTTATTTTTTTTGTTTTATATTTTTTAAAACTTATTTTTTAATACTTATTTTACACTTTTTAACCCCTTAAGGACCAAGGGCGTACAGGTACGCCTTTGCTCCCTGGTACTTAAGGACCAAGGGCGTACCTGTACGCCCGTGGGAATTTCGGTCCCCGCCGCGCGCCGGGCGGGGATCGCGCCGGGGTGACTGCTGATATCTATCAGCAGGCACCCCGCGCAAATGCCCAGGGGGGTCATTAGACCCCCCCATGTCGGCGATCGGCGCAAATCGCAAGTGAATTCACACTTGCGATTTGCGCCGATTCCGGGTCATGCGGGTCTATGGTGACCCGGTGACCCGGAATAGAAGGGGGATCGCGGGTGTCCTAGACACCCACGATCCCCCTGTAGCGATAGGAGTGAGGTGGCAGGGTTGCCACCCCTCCTATCTCTGCTATTGGTGGTCTAGACGCGACCACCAATAGCAGATCGGGGGCGGAGGGGTTTACTTTCGGTTTCCCCGTCCTGCCCTCCCACAATAGGCGGGGCAGGACGGGGAAACCGACAGGGACCGGCGCCGAAGATCCACTTACCCATCGGCGACGGCAGCGGCGACGATCAGCGGCGGCAGCGGGCGACGATCGGCGGAAGAAGAGGACCGCGACGCAGCTCCCTGGATCCAACGGAAGCCGGTGAGTTACTTAGCAACATCTGGAGGGCTACAGTCTGAGACCACTATAGTGGTCTCTAAACTGTAACCCTCCAGATGTTGCAAAACTACAACTCCCAGCATGCCCAGAGAGCTATTTAGGCTTGCTGGGAGTTGCAGTTTTGCAACAGCTGGAGGTCTACAGTTTGAGACCACTGCAAAGTGATCTCTATACTGTGCACCTCCAGATCTTGCAAAACTACAACTCCCAGCATGCCCAGACAGCAGTTTGCTGTCTGGGCATGCTGGGAGTTGTAGTTTTGCAACATCTGGAGGTCCACAGTTTGGAGACCACTATGCAGTGGTCTCTAAACTATAGCTCTACAGATGTTGCAAAACTGCAACTCCCAGCAAGCCTAAACAGCAAACTGCTGTCTCTGCATGCTGGGAGTTGTAGTTGCGATCCCTCCAGCTGTTGCATAACTACATCTCCCAGCATGCCTTTCGGCGATCAGTACATGCTGGGAGTTGAAGTTTTGCAACAGCTGGAGGCACACTGGTTGGAAAATACTGAGTTAGGTAACAGAACCTAACTGAAGGTTTTCCAACCAGTGTGCCTCCAGCTGTTGCAAAAGTACAACTCCCAGCATGCACGGTCTGTCAGTACATGCTAGGAGTTGTAGTTTTGAAACAGCTGGAGGTTTGCCCCCCCATGTGAACGTACAGGGTACATTCACACTGGCGGGTTTACAGTAAGTTTTCTGCTTCAAGTTTGGGCTGTGGCAAATTTTTCACCGCAGCGCAAACTCCTAGCGGTAAATTCACTGTAAACAGTGTGAATGTACCCTAAAAACACTACACTACACTAACACCTAATAAAGGGTAAAACACTACATATACACCCCCTTACACTGTCCCCCTAATAAAAAATAAAAAACGTATTGTACGGCAGTGTTTCCAAAACAGAGCCTCCAGCTGTTGCAAAACAACAACTCCCAGCATTTACGGACAGCCACTGACTGTCCAGGCATGCTGGGAATTTAGCAACAGCTGGAGGCACCCTGTTTGGGAATCACTGGCGTAGAATACCCCTATGTCCACCCCTGTGCAATCCCTAATTTAGTCCTCAAATGTGCATGGCGCTCTCTCACTTCGGAGCCCTGTCGTATTTCAAGGAAACAGTTTAGTGCCACATATGGGGTATCTCCAAACTCGGGAGAAATTGTGTTACTAATTTTGGGGGCTTTTTTTCCTTTTACCCCTTATGAAAAAGAAAAGTTGGGGTCTACACCAGCCTGTTAGTGTAAAAAAAAAATTTTTTTTACACTAACATGCTGGTGTTGTCCTTTACTTTTTATTTTCACGGGAGGTAAAAGGAAAAAAAGACCCCCAAAATTTGTAACGCAATTTCTCCTGAGTACGGAGATACCCCATATGTGGGCGTAAAATGCTCTGCGGACGCACAACAAGGCTCAGGAGTGAGAGCGCACCATGTACATTTGAGGCCTAAATTGGTGATTTGCACAGGGGTGGCTGATTTTACAGCGGTTCTGACATAAGTGCAAAACAATAAATACAGACATGTGACCCCATTTTGGAAACGACACCCCTCACGGAACGTAAGGAGGGGTATAGTGAGCCTGAACACCCCACAGGTGTTTGACAAATTTTCATTAAAGTTGGATGGGAAAGTGAAAAAAAAAAAAAAAAAATTTCACTAAAATGCTGGTGTCACCCTAAATTTTTCATTTTCACAAGGGAAAATAAAAAAAAAGCCCCCCAAAATTTGTAACCCAATTTCTTCTGAGTAAGAGCATACCCCATATGTGAATGTAAAGTGCTCTATGGGTGCACTACAATGCTCAGAAGAGAAGTAGCGCCATTGGGATTTTGAAGAGAAAATATGTCCGGAATTGAAGGCCACTTGTGTTTACAAAGCCCCCATGGTACCAGAACAATGGACCCCCCCATATGTGACCCCATTTTGGAAACTACACCCCTCATGTAATGTAATAAGGGGTACAGTGAGCATTTACGCCCCACAGGTGTCTGACAGATTTTTGGAACAGTGATCCGTGAAAATGAAAAATGTAATTTTCCATTTGCACAGCCCACTGTCCCAAAGATCTGTCAAACGCCAGTGGGGTGTAAATGCTCACTGCACCACTTATTAAATTCTGTGAGGGGTGAAGTTTCCAAAATGGGGTCACATGTGGGGGGGTCCACTGTTCTGGCACCACGGGGGGCTTTGTAAATGCACATGGCCCCTGCCTACCATTCCAAACGAATTCTCTTTCCAAAAGCTCAATGGTGCGCCTACTCTTCTGAGCATTGTAGTTCGCACGTAGTGCACTTCAGGTCCACTTATGGGGTACCTCCATACTCAGAAGAGATGGGGTTACAAATTTTGGGGGGTATTTTCTGCTATTAACCCTTGCAAAAATGTGAAATTTGGGGGGAAACACACATTTTAGTGAAAAAAATATATATATTTTTTTACATATGCAAAAGTCGTGAAACCCCTGTGGGGTATTAAGGCTCACTTTATTCCTTGTTACGTTCCTCAAGGGGTCTAGTTTCCAAAATGGTATGCCATGTGTTTTTTTTTTGCTGTTCTGGCACCATAGGGGCTTCCTAAATGCGACATGCCCCCTGAGCAAAATTTTCTCTCAAAAAGTCAAATATCACTCCTTCTCTTCGGAGCATTGTAGTTCGCCCGGAATGCACTTCATGCCAACTTATGGGGTACCTCCATACTCAGAAGAGATGGGGTTACATATTTTGGGGGGTATTTTCTGCTATTAACCCTTGAAAAAATGTGAAATTTGGGGGGAAACACACATTTTAGTGAAAAAAAAATATTTTTTTTACATATGCAAAAGTTGTGAAACACCTGTGGGGTATTAAGGCTCACTTTATTCCTTGTTACGTTCCCCAAGGGGTCTAGTTTCCAAAATGGTATGCCATGTGGGTTATTTTTGCTGTTCTGGCACCATAGGGGCTTCCTAAATGCAACATGCCCCCCAAAAACCATTTCTGAAAAACGTACTCTCCAAAATCCCCTTGTCGCTCCTTCGCTTCTGAGCCCTCTACTGCGCCCGCCGAACACTTTACATAGACATATGAGGTATGTGCTTACTCGAGAGAAATTGGGCTACAAATATAAGTATACATTTTCTCCTTTTACCCCTTGTAAAAATTCAAAAATTGGGTTTACAAGAACATGCGAGTGTAAAAAATAAAGATTGTGAATTTTCTCCTTCAGTTTGCTGCTATTCCTGTGAAACACCTAAAGGGTTAAAACACTTACTGATAGTCATTTTGAATACTTTGGGGGGTGTAGTTTTTATAATGGGGTCATTTGTGGGGTATTTCTAATGGGAAGACCCTTCAAATCCACTTCAAACCTGAACTGGTCTCTGAAAAAAAGCAAGGTTCAAAATTTGGTGAAAAATTGGAAAATTGCTGCTGAACTTTGAAGCCCTCTGGTGTCTTCCAAAAGTAAAAACACGTCAATTTTATGATGCAAACATAAAGTAGACATATTGGAAATGTGAATAAAATAAAAAAATATTTTGAATATCCATTTTCCTTACAAGCAGAGAGCTTCAAAGTTAGAAAAATGCAAAATTTTCAAATTTTTCATCAAATTTTGGGATTTTTCACCAAGAAAGGATGCAAGTTACCACAAAATTTTACCACTATGTTAAAATAGAATATGTCACGAAAAAACAATCTCGGAATCAGATTGATAACTAAAAGCATTCCAGAGTTATTAATGTTTAAAGTGACAGTGGTCAGATGTGCAAAAAACGCTCTGGTCCTAAGGTGTAAAATGGCCTGGTCCTTAAGGGGTTAAAGTCTGTGTAACGGACTATTAATAACAATCATTAGATTGCTATGTATTGTTCAGTACTATGTTTTAACAGTACTATCGGCAATCTTTAGTGCAGCCTGGAGAGCCGGGCTGTACAAAAAAGTATCGGCTATCCTGACGCCAGAGTATGGTAAGGACACCTCTGGCGGCTATCTGCACTTAATGGACTCACAGCGGGTGGTCTGTTAAACCCACCCAATCCTCCAGTTTCCCTATAGACGTCATGATCAGTATTGATCTTGGCATCTATGGAGTTAAGGGGAAATATCAGCTTGATCGCTGAAATCCACTATTATCTGGGAGCTCATCTTCACTTGCTTCATAGCTGCGCCGTTAGTGTACATTTACGGTGCATGTTCTTAAGGGATTATAGATGTAAATTGCAGCAAAAAAAACTGCAGTGGCGGTTTTCTAAAAATTTTGGGGGAAATTAATGTGTGGGAGATTTGTTGAGGAAACTTCTGCTGCTAAAAAGCTGCTCTACTCATGTGAATAGGGATGTATTGGCCGCTAACATACAAATTCATGTAAGCCCCATTTAGTTGATTTTGACAGTCATGTAAATTAACACAACAAATCTACACATCTGAATACATTCTAAAATAAACAGAGAAAAATTATAATGGGATGCTTTGCACAATTTTCTGTGTTTTGAACCCACTCTGGGTTTAATTAAAAATATTGACCAAAATACTGTGTGTAAATAGCCTTAGGCTGGAACTACACATGGATTTGATGCGTTTTTTTTTAAACCCACAAATCGGAGTGGATTCAACAATGGGGAAAATGTAATAGAAAGGGTCTATAGGGATGAGGCTCGTTGAGCCCTGCCTTGGATAGTTTAATTTATGCCATTTAATGCCAACAACATTATTCAGGTATTACACTCTGTACTCATTGGAGGTAGATTTCAGAAAGATCCCCTGATATGTACTTTCAATGTAAGTCTGGAACCTATCCCACTGTATAGACATATAGTGGGATACATTGCCTATAGACACCCATTTACAAAAGGAAATTTATACTGAGCAATGTAAGAATTTTTACTATACTGGAATAGCATTGTCTACTGCAATATTATTTCAAAACATTTATTTTGTCCTGCACAGACCAAAAGAACAATCTTTTAGTCTCCATCAGGCAAATGGAGCCCTATAGTATGCATTTTAGCGCATATATTCAGAGTGGTGTATATGCCAATCCTAGAACCTAAAATGATGCGAACGTACCATAAATCTTAGACACTTTTCTTAAATAACGTTAACACTAAGTAAGGCTAAGAAACATGTCAAAAGTGGTGGTCTGTGGTGGTTTGGGTGCTTAAACCCCCACCAATCTCTTGAATAAGCAGGGAGAAGCGCTCAGCTGAGCACTGTTTCTACACGCCATCTCCTTGCTGCAGGAGGCAGACTCTAGCTATTCTTTGAGCCCAGGGAACATTCAGCTGAGAACAACTTCCCTTTTGACATGCCAAAATGTTTTTAAGTAACAGTAAGGCTAGGTTCAGACTACGGAATCTCCGGGCAGAAAATTTCCGCCCTGAGATTCCAAGTGCGGCCAGCGCCGACTGAATCAGGACCATGTGGACACTGCGGTCTCCAATAGACTGCAATGTGTTCCGTGAGTATTTCTGCCTGAAGAAAGAGCAGCAAAATTCTTTAGGCAGAAATTTCCAAGCGGATTTTCCGTTCACAAATTCCGCTTCACAAATTCCAAAGGGTGAATTAGTGAACGGAAACCCATTCACTACACTATACATTTTAGCAAGCAGAATTTCCGCCTGCAATTTCAAAGCGGAATTGCAGGCGGAAATTCCGTAATCTGAACCTAGCCTAACACTTTAAATGATTCCATATTTCTGGGTTTGTGTTAATAAAGCTTTACCAGTGAAAAATGAGGACATTTTCACACAGCAAAAATCCACATCGTCTCGATGCTGACAAGCAGATCTTGGTGCTGTTTTTGATGTGGATTTCCTGTTTTATTTGTTGGGAGATGGTTTTTGAGGAGGAAAACAGTGGGGCTCCTTATCAGAAGCCATATGACATTGGCTGTGTAAATTACACGAAGGGTGCTCTTACACACTGCCGTTTTGACCAGATGTGGATCATTTTTCTTTTTCGAGTACATTTCATACCAGGAGTGGATTCAAGAAAGTAGTAGAAGAAATGGTGTCTGTTCTTTATATTATCTGATGCATATGATCCACATGTGGTTTTGGCTTTATAATTGCACAGTGTAAGAGCACACAAATGCAACTATATAATATATGACTTCGTCGAACTTGAATTAAGTTTACACTCAAAGAATAGAACCCTTTATTGTATTCATAGGCGGAAAGTGTCACAATTTAGTGTCTCTCTTGTGTCTGCAGGTCTGGAAGCCTGTTTACATTCACTGGCAACAGAAATCCTGAAAACAGGAATTAATACATATACTGTATTATCAAATCTAGAGAAGTTATCACCATACGATGATTAAATGTTTAGTGTAGGTATTGTTTAAAAAACATTTAGACGAGTCGTAGGCAGTCCACCACTAAATGCTGGAACAAAAGGGAAGATATGTTCTACTGAGTGTTGTCCTAATTTGGACATAATCCGCTTTGTTCTGCTGTCCCAGGAAGAGAGTCCTGTATATGCTTATAGATAGTTGTTTACCACCCTCTCTGACGAGCCATTAAATAATGCTAATCACTAGCAAGCAAAACCCTCTTTTCAGCATCATTGGTATTCTTTGCACCAGGGGACCCACCCAATGAAAACTCACTAAGAAATGTCAGAAGTTTTCTCAAACTATGCCAGCAATTTGAAGCTCTGTATGAGGAAAGTAAAGCTCCAGCTGCATTAAGTGTTTTTTTCATGCATTTTACGTTGTTGGCCTAATAACATGACACCTGGCTCCTTTGCCGAAAAGGCGCAGCACTGCTCCCATTGAAGTGACATTACCCTGATGATCAGATATTGGCCTGTTCTGTGGATTGGACACCAATGAAAAGATGCTCAGAAAACTGACAAGATGAAGGCAAACTGACAGCCCCATTACCCCATTAAACCTAATGCACTGGGTTATAGTGTGGGTGAACAGCATTATAATGAGGGGTTATTTACAGAATTGGTCAAGCGAATTAAATATTAGGACCCCCATAGCTGCACTGTAGCGGTGCTTCTGTGCGCAATGGAGGCTGGGAGTCGGCTTGTCGAGCTCTCCTGCCTCCTTTATATGCAGCCCTATGCCCTCCTCAATACGTGAGAGTAAAGAACTGAGAATATTCATGTCAGTGGCGGACATAGTGCTGCATATAGAGGAGGCAGGGGAGCTTGGAAAGCTGGTTGTATGCCTTTATTGCACACACATGCGCTGTAGCAATGCAGCTACTGGGAGGCAAAACTTTTAATCTGCTGGACCAATTTTTGTAAATAACCCCTCGTTTTAATGCTGTGCACCCATACTATATAAGCCAGTGTATTAGGTTTAGTGCAGGTGAACAGGCTGTTAGTTTCCCTTTAAAGATATGAAATTAATCAGTGTTAGGCCCAAAAGAAAATGAAGATGTCAGCTTCACTTTAGAGTGCTGTTGTCTGCTGAGCTTCCCCATATTATCAATGTTTTTGATGTGTGAAAAAAAATAAAAATCTTGAGCCAGGTGCTTATGGAAGTCAGTGGGGACAATCAGGAGTCTCCATTTTCCATTTCAGAACTGATCCAACATACTCTTATGGCATTGTACGTATTTTTCACATATTCTGAAATAACCTTCTCTATTTCTCTGTTTCTTTTAGCTCACTTTGCAGAGTACACAATGCAGAGTAGCATTCTTTGAAGAACTGTAATCCATCACCCGTGAATTGCAGATGTAGAAAATTCTCTGAAGATGATGGGAAGAGCCATATGAAGGCATCAACACAACTGTAACCAGGGTCTTCTGTGAATTTGTTGGAACTGCCTTTTTATTTAATTTTATTTACACTAAGCCGCCTGTGTTAGCTCCAATATATAAAAAAAAAAAAAGAATAATAGTACAATGATGTGACATATATTTCCATACACTGAAAGGAAAGAGTTTCTATTTGTGCTATGTATCATGCTGACAAGTGTGTAATAGGTTGCTTTCCACTACATTTAAGTATCGCCTTTCCTATTTTATACTGTCTCTAGTGGATATGACCACCATAATGCAATCACTAGTTTGTCAGCTGATCGGGTTGTTTTGAACTGCTAAAAACATTGTCCATACTTCCGTAATAGATGTGTGGTCAACAGCTGATTGCCTTTAAGGGCCTCATGATGACTGATCCATTGTGTGGCCCTCTCTGCACAACGTGTACAGGATGGCTCAGGCCCTGTTCTAGAGCCTTTACACAATTGTTTGTAATTTTCTGATGGTCTATTAATTTCTTATTGGTAAGGCCAAGAAACAAAGAGGGGGCAAATGTCTGCAGACAATTGGCATAAAGGTGTCTTTAACACACACACAAAAAGAGAAATTATCAACTTTAAAAGGTAAACTGTCTCTTTGAAAAACTTCTGACATATCATAGCAAGAGTGTTTTTAGGGATTGGTGAAGTGTCTGCACTTAGACCCCACCGATCAAAATTTCTGTGTCTGTATGATGACCATGCCCCCTTGTTTGGCACCACAGACCGGCTATTTAAACTCCATTTTTCCTTTTATAATGTAGACACTTCTGATTATGCAATTTAGGTGGTACCTTTTTATAGTTTTTTATGTGGTGTCAATAAATTATGATCAATAGGTTTTAACTCTTCGGACTATATATGGTAGCCCAACCAGCAGGGTTTTTTTTTTTTTTTTAACACATATCTCTTGCCTTATGCTGCTATTACATGTCAGAAGTTTTTTTTTTTTTTTTGTTTTCTGAAAAGCAGATACATTTTAAAGGAAACCTCTCTTGGCTTCTTATTTTTTTTAGTATTTTACCGTGAATAACTAAGTGTTCATTTTTTTCCCCTCCTGTCAAGAACAGTGGTCAGTTTGAAGTACCAGTAAGCAGCTAACTTGTCCCCTACCAATCAAATGCATTCGGTAGCTAAACACTGTCTCTACAGCTGGGGGAGGGGGGGTGGCAGTCTCCAAAATCCTGCTATAGAATAGTATCAGTTTTCTACCTAAAGCTTCTGATGTTTTGATAACTTTATTAAACTGTATCTTAAAAATTGACTGTACATACAAACCATGTAAACCATGGCACTTTCTATAGACCCCATCACTTTAAATAGCACCTCCCCTAATGTTGAACCATGAGCAGCACGCACGAAAGACATGGTCAGTTACATCTTCATACATATAAGTAAAGATAACCAAGGTTAAAGGCAAACTACCCTTTCTACAAATAGAACTGTGTTGGCTGTAATGAGCTTGTTTGTATTGTGTCCATCTCATGCTCAGGACACATTGTCATCCTCTGGAAGAAAGTAATGAAAGCTGCCATTTATTGATGTACGTGGACCCTTTTTAGGAAAGCTGGCAAGTATGCCTAGCGCACATACTGTATGTATATATGCATAGAACACTTCCATACTGCTGCAAGTCTCTGAGATTTCAGCTCAGAACCAAATTTAAATGATTTGCCAAAACTTTTACTGCTAAGTGAAAAGTAGGCAAGTTATTAAAACCTGACAAGCGCTGGTAACATATGGTGGTTTTTAAGGTAAGCAGATTCCAGGGTGATGAAGCTTCAAATAGATGACCAAGCAATGCGGAATCTGTAGGCGCTATATAAATAAAATTATTATTATTAAAAAAAAATATTATAAACTCATGAATTTTTTTGTGAGAGGAATTGCATTAAGCTATATGTTTGACTACGCTGAAAAAAAAAAGTTTGCAGGCAAGTGGTTCCTTTTTACAAACACTTATTGTACTTCAGGCCTGTTCTGTCCTGCTAGAATGTATCTAGCAGATGTTTTGGCATCCCTCATTAGTTCAGGGGTTCTTATTATTGCATACAGTTATTATATTATTAGATATAACACTTAACATATTTAATGCTTGTACAAAATCATATTGTAACATGAAGACGAGAATATTTATTATGCATGGTAGTTGTGTAAATAAACATCACGTTTAACGCAACACCAACCTTAAAGGGTATGTCCACCTTCATGCAGACACATGTCGATTTGTTACAGACTACAAACAAACCCTTTTGTAGTCTGATAATGCTGTTGGATGACAGCGACAATATTTTGGTGGCAAATGTGGACATATGCTTTTTATTAATAAAAGTATTCAAGACATGCTGCAGTTTATGCTACTTTTCACTCATCATAATGGCAAAGGCCTGGATAACTGAGTTATGGGGAGTTATATGCATGGTTTTTGCACATTGAGTGAAAATAGTGGTTACATAATTCTTTCCCCAGATAGTATTCCTTTGAGGATAAACAAATGCATATTGATGACCAACCCTACACACCACTATTATGTGTTTGAACTCTAGTCTGGACCACAATTGAAGATAATGGTTTTTTTGTACACATAAAACAGAAACAGTTTAGTACAAATTTCCCATTAACAGCTCATAATATCTCAACTTCCGGTATCTTTCTGAATGTTATTTTGGGAATTGCCTAGCTACAATGATTGCTGTTCCATTCATTTGGTTGGAACGGGTAATTTAATGAGGTTATTCAGCCTTGTAAAATAGATGACCTCTCTTTAGGATACTCATTCGAGCACTGGAGCCTCTTCTTTAGTGTTTATTTTTTCTTGTCCTTGCAACACCATACTATTTGTATTGGTGGTGCAAGGTACTGCAGCACTGTCCCATTGAAATGATACTACAGTGTTGTGCTGTTCATACACCACTGCTGCTATAATAGTACAGCAACGTAAGGTCAAGTAAACATTAAAGAGTGCACTGCATGCACAATGACCACTTCAAATAGATGACCAGTGGGAATGCCAGGGGTCTGACACCTGCTGATATAATATTGATGGCCCATCCTGGGAATAAGACCTTAAAGAACTTAATAACTAGTTCTGAACACTAAAATATTTTCTTGTTGTGCTGTTACAAATGCTTCTTTTGTATGACCACAGCTTGTTTTATCGCTTTTTATTTTTGTATCAGATTTTACATTTAGTTTTAATAGTTAACTACACAGCGTTACTCTCCTGTAGTCCCATTGACAGTGCCACTGGTGCTTCAGGCCATATCACCAAAGTTGCAGGACTACCCGCATGTTGATATAAATGAGGATGCCATATCTATAATTGATGAAATGGGTTTAAATGTACCATTCGTTGCTCCAACAAATTGACTGACAAGTTGACTCTCTTTTGTTTGTGAAGTCCTGTTAATTCTCTTTCTTCACCAGCCTTACACATTTGGCATGAGTAACATTTTCTAAATCTGTGACATTGCAAGTGAGGCGGGGGACTGAGAAGAGAACGGAGGGAGTTGTTTGAAGAGAGGCTGCTGCCATGAAATTGTACTGACCTAATTCCGGTTTCTCTGATGGATTTTAAAAATGAAACTGCAGTATTTTTATATGTATATTTTATATATACTCTGTTTCTTCCTGCCAGTCTGGAGGTTATTTGACTGGTGTAGGGAGTGTTTCAGTATTGTTTTGTTAAAACAAAGTGTTGATTTTAAATAAAAAAAGAAAATATATATAAAAAAAAAAGTGTGTGGCTTATTGACATGATTGGGCTTGTGTTTTGGGAGGGTGTAGAATGAGACTCATTAATCTTGCATAAGATATTAAAAGGGTATTGTGTGTATCCATACACCTACTCATAATGTTTACAGTAAAGAATGATTCATTTGGTACAGTAATCATGATAAAAGATTATAGTTCTTTTGTTTTTTCAAAAAACAAATGAACAGAGACCATCGGCACTAACATTTAATATGTCAATAGAGGAAATAAAACACAACTGAATACATTGTTTATAGAATGTTCAAGAAACAGGAATTTTTGAGTTTATTTATTATTAGTAGGGATTCACTTGAGCAATTTCACAGGTATAACCTTTCATAATTCGTATTGTATGAATACATATTAAATGGCTACTGTCAGTATCAAAAACATTTTATATGTTGCACATCTTGGCAAAACATTAAAATTTCTAATAAACTTCATTAAAAAAATTATCTCCTTTTTTATAAAAAAAAAATCATGGTTTCTAAAAAAAAAGACCACTCGGGATCCCCATACCATCCAGAACATAATCCTGTCCAGCTGCAGCATTATCTTTGTCCCAGCTAAAGCACAGACAGGGACAAAGTCCAGTAAGTGAGGGTGGGACTAGCACTCCCTGTGCTCACTTCTGTCCTGTCTAAAAACAGAGAGGAAGGGGTTAAAGAGCAGCCTGCAGTGATTGGATGAAGAGACCCAGCGATGCACAGCAGAGTCAAGGCAAAAGTGAATACATAGTGCGTAAAGGCGGGCTCAGTGCTTGCCTCTGACGTGCCCCTTTGTGAACAGTGAATGTCAAATACAGACGCTAGACACACAAGTAATGGAAAGAATCTGCATAACCTAGTGAGTAACACAGGAGCATCATTTTTTTCTGTAATATGACAGGTGTGCCTTAATATTCTGTTAGATCATGTAAAACATAATTTTTTGACAAACGCGGTATCTAAATGTTGTTTTGTATGATCTGAGGCTGAATGCTGACTGTGTTAAAGCCCAACATACACATACATTAAATGTATCCATAAGCACCATTTACTTTATTTGGCTTCAGCCGGGTTGGTAGGGTTTCATATACCCTTTTTCGCTGGATATAGGAAAGCACAGCAGACTGCCCACAAAAAAAAAATATACACACATCTCCCCTTATTCATTTGTATCGTTGTCTTTAAGACACCGATACAAATGAAAAGTGGCGTACCTGCTGTTTGACGAACCAGGCCCCCGCCGGGGGCACAGGCCGCAAAACAGGTCAGTTCGCCGCACTAGTAGTTAGAGAAGTGTCAGGGCAGCGGAAGTGCCACCACAGCGCAACAATTAGCAGCGAGTCTAACTGTGGATGAATGGGTTGGGGGGGTGAGGAGACTGGATGGATGGGGAGAGCACAGCGGCATCATAAATTTTGTGCGGCACAGCGGCATCATTAATTCCGGGGGCATAGTGGCATAAATAACTGGGGCACAGAGGTACAATTACAGGGCACACAGTGTTTGTCGAAAATGTATTTGGGGGCATAACGTGTGGCAGTAATATTGCAGGGGAATAGTGTGTGGCAGTAATATACCAGGGGTATAGTATGTGGTAGTAATATACCAGGGGCCCAGTGCGTGGCAGTATTATATGCAGCAGTACAGTGTGTGGCAATAATATACCAGAGGTACAGTGGGTGGAATTATATTCATGGGTGGGGGTTAAGATGAGCCACCGTGTGCCAAATTTCTGGTGCAAAATGCTGCATAGTTTAGACCAATTAACAGTCTAGACAGTCTAAAAATTCAAAAGATTTATGAAACCGCCTGAGACACTTTGTTAAATTTGGCATATATTTAAAGCATACCTGTCACCAAAGAAAATTAAAATAAAAAACTAACCCAATGATGTTACTCACACTGTAATTAGTATCATATTCCTGCCTTCTTTTTTTTCCCCTGTGTTGACTCTTGTTCTGCCCAGATAACAGCCCATTTGGGCTGCTCAGGTCTCCTGCATTCCTCTTCCTAGCAGGGGCATGTCCCTGAGCTGTATTAGCTTTCACTTCCTGACTCTGATGTCTCTTAATGCCTGCTGCAGGGATCTAATTGTGAAAACATAGATGGCTCAGGAACTGAATATCAAAATAAATATATAATATGTATCACATCATATCCCAGAAAAAATGAAGCAATCGAAAAGTCTGATCAATACCACAATGGTATCGATAAAAACTACATATCCCGGTGCAAAAAATGAGCTCTCATACAGCCTGGTGAACAAAAAAAAAAAAAGTTCTGGGGGTCAGAAAATAGCAATTCAAAAATAAAAAAAATAGTTTACTATTTTTAAAATTAGTAAAACATAAGGAAAACGATACAAATTGGTTATGGTTTTAATTGTGCCTACCTAAAGTATACAGATTATATGATAGGTTGACCGCACGGTGAATGGCAAAAAAAACACAATTTTTTTTTCAATTTCGCCTCTCAAATATTTTTTTTCTTCCATTTTGGAGCATATGCTATGGAAAAATTAACACAAATTGGCCTTATGGTTAGGGGTTTAAGTGGGTACTCCGGCGGAAAACAATATATTTTTTTTTTTAAATCAACTGGTGACCGAAAGTTAAACAGATTTGTAAATTACTTCTATTTAAAAAAATTGTAATCCTTCCAGTACTTATCAGCTGCTGTATTTTCCTGAGGAAGTTCTTTTCATTTGGAATTTCTTTTCTGTCTGTCCACAGTGCTCTCTGCTGAAACCTCTGTCCATGTCAGGAACCGTCAAGAGCAGGAACAAATCCCCAGTAAACTTATCCTGCTCTGAACGGTTCCTGACATGGACAGAGGTGTCAGCAGAGAGCACTGTGGTCAGACCAAAAAGAAATTTAAAAAGAAAAGCAATTCCTGTGGAGCATACAGCAGCTAAATACTGGAAGGATTAAGTTTTAAGTAGAAGTAATTTAAAAATCTGTTAAACTTTTTGGCACCAGTTAAAGGAGTACTCCAGGATGTTAAAATTGTGTCCCATACTGCCGGCAGTAAAAAAAAATAAATGGATACATACCTGCCACCTCTCCCCCAGTGTCTCCAGTAACCTGTTTCGGCCTCTGCCGCGATCCTCTTCCTGGTTGTCAGTGAGTCATACTGCCAATCACTGGCCGCAGCGAAGTCCCCCCTTGGCAGGGGATAGGCTGAGCGGCAGTGTGACATTTGAACCTGAAAACTGGTGCTGGGGCTGAAAACGTCACAGTTCCGCTCAGCCTATTGCTGGCAGAGGTGGGACTTCACTGGGGCCAGTGATTGGCTGAGTGCACTATGACTCACCGACCACTGGAAACCAGGAAGAGGATCGCAGTGGAGGCTGAAATGGGTTTCCGGAGGAGCGGCAGCAGGTATGTATCCCTTTATTTTTTTACTGTCAGCAGTATGGGACACAATTTTAACATCCCGGAGTACTCCTTTCATTTAAAAGAAATTGTTTTCCACCGGTGTACCCCTTTAAGTCTTTAAACTTTCTGACCTAAGTTTTCTAGAAATTTGACAGTTTCAATAACTATGGGCCACATTTTAATGTTTCATATCTGTATTAAACCTCTTAAAGCGTACATGTCAGATTCCATTAAAAAAACTAAACTGTCATATGTTACTCAGTACCTCATCATGAACATGTAATTTTTATGCCTCTATCACCGATATTTCACTAAAAAATAGCATATTACAGCTGCTCAATGTCTTTTCAATTGTCCTCTTGCCTGGACTGAGATGACTCCTCCCTCTGCTGACTCACTGCTCTCGGGAGCCTGGCAGCCCCGCTCTGTAGCCCTTTCCTCTCTGGTTTTATTCTGTGTATATATACACACACAATGATTATTGTAGATTGCCTGTACTCTATTACCAAAGACAATATGGTGAGTGTATAACTTACATATTCCTAAATTAGTACAAAGGTTTAGTGTTCAAAGTACAGTGGGTTTTTTATGCATATATTTTCTATCTGTTTCTATGTCATTCATGTTTATCATTCTTTTCCAGTCCTGTAATGCTGGGTCTTGTAGTTTTGGAAAAGTAGGAGGCACAGTATTTTAAAGATTTTTTTTTTTTTTTACAGCATTGTAGCCTTCAGCTGTGTGCCTACAGCATTTGCAAAACTACAACTCCCAGCATGCCCAGACATTCTTTGACTGACTGTTCAGGCATGCTTGAAGTTGTAGTTTTGCAACAGCTGGAGGCACTTGATTGGTAAAACTGTGTTACAGCAGTGTTGCTGCAAGCTGTGTTCCTCCTGCAGCCTTGTCAATCAGCCATCTCGTGTCCATGACACTTGGAGACACTCATGCTGCTGTGGGAATCATCAGTGTCCCAGGAGGTATGGGGACCCCTAGTGGTGGTATTTTTAGTTATTCTTTTGGGTCAATACAATTAAATTGATCCCCATGTTTACATGCTTGTCTGCTACGGTACAACTTAAGTACGTATACTTAATGCTTTAACATTTTTCTATTCTGACCCTTATTTTTCTGTATACAGGGCTGTATGAGGACTGCAGTTTTGATCAGTACCACTTTTGCATGTATGTGATTTTTTTTATCACATTTTGATTCCAATTTTTTCTAACCACAAATCAGCGGAGGACATAAGGGGGTTAGTATTAAATAATGGCAACACAAAATGCAAAAAAAAAAAACAACAAATTCTGCTTTTTAATGATATAGATTTTGAAAAAAAAAAAGCTGCATCAATCAGTTTAAAAAAAGGCCATCTGACTGGGCAACCTAATCACTATGTATGAATATATCAAAGGTCAGTACAGAGATCTCTTCCATGATGTATTTGCTTTATAACAAGGGGGCAACCTCTCCATCTGGAGGAAATAACATTTCTACATCAACAGAGAAGTTGGCTCTTTAATGCAAGAGCAGTGAGACTATAGAAATGTCTGCCAACGGAAGAGTTTAAAAGAGGCATAACCCCTTCCCGCTATGGGACGAATGCATACGTCCAAGCATCCGACACGTTAGCGCATTTGGACATATGCATACGTCCTAGCGATATCCGTCACTGCCGCGGGCATCACAGGAGATCTGAGTCCTGCCGGAGCCGCGATCGTGCCGGTCCCGGCAGCATTAACCCCCTAGTGTTGACAGGGGAAGTGCTCTTCACCGATGGTGGCACTGCGATACAATTGCGGGTCGCCGTTGGTTGCTATGGCAGCAGGAGGTCAGATCATGACCTCCTGTATGCCAGCTACGGAAGCCTGTGAGATCCAGCCAGAGGCTGGATCGCACAGGCTGTAGTGTATGCAGCTCATCAGATCATACTGTGCTTCAGTACAAATGTATTGCAGCATAGTATAATCTGTAAAAAGTGTAAAAAAATAAAATAAAAAGTTCTTCAATAAAAGTATGAAGTGTAAAAAAAAAATGCCCCTTTCCCAATAAAAGCCCTGTATTATCACCAA
Source organism: Hyla sarda (assembly GCF_029499605.1). Classification (NCBI taxonomy): domain Eukaryota; kingdom Metazoa; phylum Chordata; class Amphibia; order Anura; family Hylidae; genus Hyla; species Hyla sarda. Next base: position 410,650,194 of record NC_079189.1, on the reverse strand, counting down.
CATAAATCAAATACATAATAGGTATTGCCACGTCCGTAATGACATTTACTATAAAACTATAATGTAAATTATCCCACATGGTGAACGCCGTAAAAAAGAACATAAAAAAAAGCATAAAATTCGCCAATTTTGTTACAAATAGCGGAATAAAAAAGATCAAAAGGTAGCACGTAGCTACCAAAAATGATACCAATAAAAAGTACAGCTCATCCCGCAAAAAGTAAGCCCTTACTCAATAGTGTCGGACAAAAAATTAAAAAGTTACGGCTGTTGGAAAATGAATGGCAGAAAAAGAATTTTGCTTAGAAAAGGAAAAAGAACATAGAAAGCTATATAAAATGGGTATCGCCATAATCGTACCGACCCACAGAATAAATATAACATCACTTTTAGCACACAGTGTACACCATAAAAAAAAACGCCAGAAATTTGCCAGTTTTTCACAATATTTTTACATTTTTCACAAAAAATGCTGCATGTGTCAACAAAAATGCACCACTTATATAAAGTACAATATGTCACGAAAAAACTATTTCAGAATCGCTCTGCTCAGAAAAAGCATTCTAAAGTTATTACCATTTAAAGAGATACATGTCAAAAAAAAAAAAGCCTGGTCATTGAGGTAAAAAATGGGTCCGTCCTTAAGGGGTTAAATGGGTATTCTGGCTTTATACATCCTATCCCCTATCCAAAGGATATATGATCGCATGGGTCCTGTCCTGATCGCTGCTGGGGACCCCCACAATCTCGTGCAGCCCCTCCCCCCCATAGACATGAATGGAGAGGGCATGGCCATGAAATCACATGCTTGTCTCAGAGGCAGCGCCGGGGGCTGCACCAAGATCGTGAGGGTCCCCAGCGGCGTGACCCCTGCGATCATACATCTTATCCCCTATCCTTTGGATAGGGGATAAGATGTATAAAGCTGGAATACCCCTTTAACCTGTTGGGAACGAAGGGCGTATTCATACGCCCTTGCTTCCTGGTACTTAAGGACGAAGGGCGACCGGGTTGACTGCTGATATCGATCAGCAGGCACCCTGCGCAAATGCCCAGGGGGGTCATCAGACCCCCCCATGTCGGCGATCAGCGCAAATCGCAAGTGAATTCACACTTGCGATTTGCGCCGATTCCGGGTCATTACGGGTCTATGGTGGCCCGGAATATAAGGGGGGATCGCGGTTGTCTAAGACACCTACGATCCCCCTGAAGGGATAGAAGTGAGGTGGCAGGGGTGCCACCCCTCCTATCCCTGCTATTTGTCATCAGAAGCGACGACCAATAGCAGATCGGGGGCGGGGGGGGGGGGTTAACTTTCGTTTTCCCCATCCTGCCCACCCACAATAGGCGAGGCAGAAAGGGGAAACCGAAGAGGACCGATGGCAGGAGATCCACTTACCCATCCGGAAGCAGCGGGCGAAGGTGATCGGCGTGCGGCGATGACGTGCGGCAGAAGAGGACGGCTCCCTGGATCCTACGTAAGCTGGTAAGTTGCCTAGCAACATCTGGAGGGCTACAGTCTGAGACCACTATACAGTGGTCTCTAACCTGTAGCCCTCTAGATGTTGCAAAACTACAACTCCCAGCATGCCCAGACAAGCGGTTTGGGCATGCTGGAATATCTAGTTTTGCAACAACTGGAGGGCTACAATTTGACACCACTATACAGTGGTCTCTAAACTGTATCCCTCCAGATCTTGCAAAACTACAACTCCTAGCATGCCCACATAGCTGTTTGCTGTCTGGGCATGCTGGGATTTGTAGTTTTGCAACATCTGAAGGGTCACAGTTTGGAGATTACTGTGCAGTGGTCTATAAACTGTAGCCCTCCAGATGTTGCAAAACTGCAAATCCCAGTATGCCCAAACAGCAAACAGCTGTCTCGGCATGCTGGGAGTTGTAGTTGCGTACCTCCAGCTGTTGCATAACTACATCTCCCAGCATGCCCTTCAGTGATCAGTACATGCTGGGAGTTGTAGTTTTGCAACAGGTAGAGACACGCTGGTTGGAAAATACTGAGTTAGGTAACAGAACCTAACTGAAGGTTTTCCAACCAGTGTGCCTCCAGCTGTTGCAAAAGTACAACTCCCAGCATGCACGGTCTGTCAATACATGCTGGGAGTTGTAGTTTTGAAACAGCTGGAGGTTGTACAGGGTACATTCACACATGCAGGTTTACAGTAAGTTTCCTGCTTCAAGTTTGGGCTGCGGCAAATTTTTCGCTGCAACGCAAACTCCAAGCGGGAAACTCACTGTAACACGCCAGTGCGAATGTACCCTAAAAACACTACACTACACTAACACAAAATGAAGGGTACAACACTACATATACACCCCCTTACACTGCCCCCCCCCCCAATAAAAATGAAAAATTTATTGTACGGCAGTGTTTGCAAAACGGAGCCTCCAGCTGTTGCAAAACAACTCCCAGCATTTCTGGACAGCCACTGACTGTCCAGGCATGCTGGGAGTTTAGCAACAGCTGGAGGCACCCTGTTTGGGAATCACTTGCGTAGAATACCCCTATGTCCACCCCTATGCAACCCCTAATTTAGTCCTCAAATGCGCATGGCGCTCTCTCATTTCAGAGCCCTGTCGTATTTCAAGGAAACAGTTTAGGGCCACATATGGGGTATTTCCGTAAAATTGCACTACAAATTTTGGGGGGCTTTTTCTCCTTTTACCCCTTATGAAAAGAAAAAGTTGGGGGCTACACCAGCCTGTTAGCGTAAAACAATAAAAAAAAATTACACTAACATGCTGGTGTTGCCCCATACTTTTTATTTTCACAAGCAGTAAATGGAAAAAAAGACCCCCAAAATTTGTAACGCAATTTTCCCTGAGTACGGAAATACCCCAAATTTGGGCGTAAAATGCTCTGCAGGCGCACAACAAGGCTCAGGAGTGAGAGCTCACCATGTACCTTTGAGGCCTAAATTGGTGATTTGCACAGCGGTGGCTGATTTTACAGCGGTTCTGACATAAACGCAAAAACATAAATACCCACATGTGACCCCATTTTGGAAACTACACCCCTCACGGAACGTGACAAGGGGTATAGTGAGCCTTAACACCCCAAAGGTGTTTGACGAATTTTCATTAAATTTGGATGGGCAAATAAAAAAAAATAAAAAATTTCCCTAAATTTTTCATTTTCACAAGGGAAAATAGGAAAAAAGCCCCCCAAAATTTGTAACCCTATTTCTTCTGAGTAAGAAAATACCTCATATGTGGATGTAAAGTGCTCTGCGGGCGAACTACAATGCTCAGAAGAGAAGGAGCGCCGTTGGGATTTTGAAGAGAAAATTTGTCCGGAATTGAAGGCCACGTGTGTTTACAAAGCCCCCATAGTGCCAGAACAATGGACCCACCCCCCCACATGTGATCCCATTTTGGAAACTACACCCCTCATGTAATGTATTAAGGGGTGCAGTGAGCATTTACGCCCCACAGGTGTCTGACAGTGGTTTTTTGGAACAGTGGTCCATGAAAATGAAACATTTTATTTTTCATTTGCACAGCCCACTGTTCCAAAGATCTGTCAAATGCCAGTGGGGTGTAAATACTCACTGCACCCCTTATTAAATTCTGTGAGGCATGTAATTTCCAAAATGGGGTCACATGTGGGTGGGGAGGTCCACTGTTCTGGCACCATGGGGGGCTTTGTAAACGCACATGGCCCCTGACTACCATTTCAAACTAATTCTCTTTCCAAAAGCTCAATGGCGCTCCTTCTCTTCTGAGCATTGTAGTTTGCCTGCAGAGCATTTTACGTCCTAACATGGGGTATTTCCATACTCAGAAGAAATGGGGTTACAAATTTTGGGGGGCATTTTCTCCCATTACCCTTTGTAAAAATTGTAAATTTGGGGAAAATACTGCACTTTAGTGAAACATTTTTTTTTTCATTTACACAACCGATTTTAACGAAAAGTCGTCAAACACCTGTGTTACTCCAGGGCTCACTGGACCCCTTGTTACGTGCCTTGAGAGGTGTAGTTTCCAAAATGGTATGCCATGTGGTGGGGGGGTTCTGCTGTTCTGGCACCATAGGGGCTTTCTAAATGTGACATGCCCCCCAAGAACCATTTCAGCAAAATTCACTCTCCAAAATCCCATTGTTGCTCCTTTCCTTCTGAGCCCTCTACGGCACCCGCCGAACACTTGACATACATATATGAGGTATTTCCTTACTTGAGAGAAATTGGGTTACAAATTTTGGGGGTCTTTTTCTCCTATTACCACTTGTAAAAATTCATAAACTGGGTCTACAAGAACATGCGAGTGTAAAAAATGAAGATTTAGAATTTTCTCCTTCACTTTGCTGCTATTCCTGTGAAACACCTAAAGGGTTAACACACTTACTAAATGTCATTTTGAATACTTTGAGGGGTACAGTTTTTATAATTGGGTCAATTGTGGGGTATTTATAATATGAAGGCCCTTCAAATCCACTTCAAAACTGAACTGGTCCCTGAAAAATTCAGATTTTGAACATTTTGTGAAAAATTGGAAAATTGCTGCTATACTTTGAAGCCCTCTGATGTCTTCCAAAAGTAAAAAACATGTCAACTTTATGTTGCAAATATAAAATAGACATATTGTTTATGTGAATCAATATATAATTTATTTTTAATGTCTATTTTCCTTACAAGCAGAGAGCTTCAAAGTTAGAAAAATGCAAAATTTTCACATTTTTCATAAAAAAAAATTTCACCAAGAAATTATGCAAGTATCGACGAAAATTTACCACTACCATAAAGTAAAATATGTCATGAAAAAACAATCTCGGAATCAAATTTATAAGTAAAAGCATTCCAGAGTTATTAATGCTTAAAGTGACAGTGGTCAGATTTGCAAAAAATGCTCCCGTCCTTAGGGTCATAATGGGCTCCTTCCCCAAGGGGTTAAATGCATTTCTGGAGTGTAAAAATAAATAAAAGTTGAAGTAACTAGATTCTTGAGAAGGATTGCTGATTAACATATTTATTCTAATAGCCGTTTTTGGAGTCAGGAAGAAATGCTGTCCCCTAAAATGAAGAAATTGGCTTCTGCTTCATGAAAAAAAAAAATCCTTTGTTTCGGCCAACACAGCAGCATAATAGCGTAAACTGGTAGACTAATGTCTTTTTCAACCTTACGAATGTTACTATGTGGGGAAAAAAAATTCCCCCCTTTACAAATGTTACGTGGTGGAGAAAAAATCCCCCCACCCCTCCAAATTAGGGATGACTCTTTTATATCATTTTTTTTAATTTTTTTTTTATTAATGTGGCTACATTGGAGGATTTTCAAGATAGATTGTGAATAGAATATTGGCTTTAACACAATAATAATTTTATTTATATAGCGCCAACAGATTCCGCAGCACTTTACAATTTTGGGGTACAAATAAAAGACAAGTATCCGACACAATATTACGCACTAACTATTCAAAGTGAAGGAGTGAAGGCCCTGCTCATGAGAGCTTACAGACTACAAGGAATGGGGTTGAGACAGAAGGCATGAAGGGCTTTATTGATACAATGGTCCAGCCATATTTTATAAATAAAAAGATTACATACAGTAACCAGAACCAGTCACTAGCCAATGTCAGAAGGTCTTAAGTACATAGAGAATAGGGGAAGACTGTCAGATATGAAGCTTTTGATATCTCCAAGACCCAGAGGTCTCAAATGTGGTAGTAATGGAAGCCAACTAGGGAATGTTATAGGCCTGCTTGAAGAGATGTGTCTTTAGGCCACATTTAAAATTGTTGATGTTGTGGTTGAGTCTTAGGGATCGAGATATTGCATTCCAGAGAACTGGTGCAGCACGAGTGAATTCTTGGAGACGGGAGTGGGAGGTTCGGATTATAGAAGATGTTAGATCACTAGCAGAGCTGAGAGAATGTGTAGGATGGTAGACAGAGATAAGAAAGGAGATGTAGGGAGGTGCAGCATTGTGGATAACTTTGTGTGAGACTGAGGGTTTTGTACTGTATTCTGGACTGAATACGTAACCAATGTAGTGACTGACACAGGGGGATGGCATCGGTGTAATGGCTGGAGAGGAAGATGAGTCTGGCTGCGGCATTGAGGATGGACTGGAGAGGAAAGAGTTTAGAAAAGGGAAGGCCTATTAGTAAAGAGTTACAATAGACAAGTCGGGAGTGAATCAAAGCAGTTTCAATAGTGAGAAATGAGCGGATTCTAGAGATGGTTTTGATGTGCAGGTTACAAGCATGTGAAAGGGACTGAAGGGAGTGAAGGACAGATCAGAGTCTAGTACAACTCAAAGACAGCGAGTTCCACATACAGAGATGGAAATGTCAGGTTTAGGTACATCAGTTGGGGGAAAAACAAGAAGTTCTGTTTTAGAAAGATATCATTTCAGATATAAGGAGGACATGAGGTTTGAGACAGCAGAGAGACGGTCGCTGGTATTATGTAGGAGTGCAGGGGTGATGTCGGAGGAAGAGGTATAGAGTTGGGTGTCCTCAGCATTGAGGTGGTACTGGAAACCAAATCTACTGATTGTTTTTCCAATGAGGGATGTGTAGAGAGAAAAGAGTAGAGGACCTAGGACTGATCCCTGGGGGACCCCAACAGCAAAGGGAAGAGGAGAAGTAGAGCCAGAAAATGACACACTGAAGGAGCGGCCAGAGAGATAGGAGGAAAACCAGGCGAGAGCAGAGTCCTTAAGACCTATGGAGTGGAGACTACTGAGGAGGAGTTGATGATCCACAGTGTCAAAAGCCGCAGAGAGGTCCACGAGAATCACAAGAGAGAAATTGCCATTAGATTTGGCACTCAATATCATTAGTGACTTTGGTTAGGGCTGTTTCTGTGGAGTGTAGGGAGCGGAAACCAGACTGTAAGGGGTCAAGGAGAGAGTTCTCAGAGAGATAGAAGATTAGGTGGGAATAGACCAAGCGTTCCAGGAGTTTGGAGATAAAGGGGAGATTAGAGACGGGTCGATAGTTGGCTGTACATGACGGGTCCAGAGATGTTTTTTTCAGTAATGGGGTTATGATATAATGTTTATAGGAGGAGGGAAAGATACCAGAGGAGAGGGAGAAGTTAAAAATGTTAGTTAGGTGACAGCAGGGAAGAGAGACTGGACGAGGTGTGAGTGGATTGGGTTACTAGAGCAGATAGTGGGGCGGGAGGAGGAGAGGAGCCTGGAAACTTCATATTCTGTTACGAGCTCAAAAACCGAGAGTGATGTAGAGGAGATGTGGCCGGGAGTTGGATCAGAGCTTTTGGGGGACTGGGAGAGGATTTAATTTCGAATGTCATCAATTTTAGTTTTAAAGTACTTGGCCTGGTTTTCAGCACAGAGATCAGTAATTGGTGTCTGTACTTTTGGGCTAAGGAGAGAGTTGAATGTGTTGACCAAGACTGCATCTGAGGCTGAGACATGTTTTGAAATCTCTGTGTGTGTGTGTGTATATATATATGTGTATATGTATATATATATATATATATATATATATATATATATATATTGTAAGGATTCCTCCTTGGGGATTAGCTTCGGGATCGTCCTGGACACTGCCACGGGACACATTTCCACTCAATAAACCCGCAGACAACGGTTATTCATGCAAGCCTGGCACCTTGCCAGCTTTATTCAGACAGGTTGCAGGTAAAACAAAACATAACTCAGGAACAAACCAAAGTCCTAGACCGTCTGGTCACTGACTACACATATCAGCATGCCCTGACTACTACCTGGTGAGCTACCCTCAGCCAGCATAAAACATGTGCCCCTGCAACCAGTTACTCACAGTTCACACCACTTCTTCACTTCTTGGACCGCTCACAGTTCGCTGTGTGTTTCCTCAACAGGGTCCGTGTGTCTCCCCCTACAGCGTCATGCTGTTACCCAGGGAGAGCCCCAACTATTCTGTTTCTTTTCCTTTTAAACACACTTTCCCTTCCTGATACCTCATTAATCAGGCCACAGGTGGAGCATTCTGCAGACATAGCAAGGGAAATACACCCTTTCATTGCCACACTGCCACATACCACTGGTTGCTCCTAGCAACGTGTTTGCCCGCATCCTCCACCAATTGTAAGGATTCCTCCTTGGGGATTAGCTTCGGGATCGTCCTGGACACTGCCACGGGACACATTTCCACTCAATAAACCCGCAGACAACGGTTATTCATGCAAGCTTGGCACCTTGCCAGCTTTATTTAGACAGGTTGCAGGTAAAACAAAACATAACTCAGGAACAAACCAAAGTCCTAGACCGTCTGGTCACTGACTACACATATCAGCATGCCCTGACTACTACCTGGTGAGCTACCCTCAGCCAGCATAAAACATGTGCCCCTGCAACCAGTTACTCACAGTTCACACCACTTCTTCACTTCTTGGACCGCTCACAGTTCGCTGTGTGTTTCCTCAACAGGGTCCGTGTGTCTCCCCCTACAGCGTCATGCTGTTACCCAGGGAGAGCCCAAACTATTCTGTTTCTTTTCCTTTTAAACACACTTTCCCTTCCTGATACCTCATTAATCAGGCCACAGGTAGAGCATTCTGCAGAGATAGCAAGGGAAATACACCCTTTCCTTGCCACACTGCCACAATATATATATATATATATATATATATATATATATGTGAATACGGGTAGAAAAACAGACATGGTGCACATCTACAATCTTGTATAATGATCTGTTTGCTTCTCAGCATAATATCAAAAACTAACAGGTTGTTAGTATACATTTTTGATCAAAAAGTACAAGCCCACTCGCCACGTCAAGGCCACCTATCCAGAGTGGGTCCCTAACGTCCCTAGCATAAAATGGCGCAGCACTGGGCGGCGACCACCACCGCCGCGACGCCAATGCCCACAGGGGGGAACAACCCACTGGCAGAGCAGCCCCAATGCCACTCAAACCAGTCTATGGGCCGCACCCCCCCGCAGACACGGCGCCACGGCAGCAACGGACACCGCACAGCACCACACCAGTGTGAAATATATATAATTACTTTTATGTGAAATGTAAGATAGGGACTTCCAGTACCTTACTCCACAAGTTCTGCATCTCCTGGTGTGTGTGCCAGTTCAGCAACACCCCTCCCGCATGCCACACTTCATCTCGCAAAGCCACACCCATAATTTAAGCCACACCCCTTTTGGTTTCTACCCTTTTTGTTTATCGGTCTGGTTTGCAAGTCACACCCACTCCCACAAAACCACACCTCCTTCTATTTACGGCCTACAATCTCTTCATCACAATTCAGCCCCACCTGAGGAAAGGATACAAACCTACTCATTGAGTAGGAAAAACTGAGCAATGCCTGGGTACTCAGCTAGTATTTTAATAAAAGCTATAGGCTAGGTTTATGTTTTTGGTGATAGCGATTTTAATACAAACCTATTCTTTAGTGTCTCTACAGAACCTGTTCGTTCTTGGAATCGGTGGTGACATGAGGTCACAGACCTCATCAATGTACCTGTATTTATGACATAAAGGGATCATTTTGACTGGATTACAATAGCTAAACACCTAACAGTAGGATACATAAGCATGCACTTGCTGCTTTCCCAAAAGATCCATAAGCATGCATTTTTGATATCCCAAGTGTTCATTCTTAGGCCAGTGCAGGCTGGAATAGGAAGCACAGCCAGACGGCTCTGTATCCAGCATATGGTCAGGGAAACCAAAGCACTTTGATTAAAAAAATATATATATATATTTTCCCTGAGATCAGTTTGCCAAGGTGCCTTATCCTTCAAGAATTAGCTGGATCAGGCAGCAGCTGTATAATGTTTATAGGTATTTTGGATAAACCATAAACATTTGATCCTATAAGCATCTACAAAAAACATGTTATATTAGATTGAACATGTTTTATTCAGAAGACTGCAGGTCTCTGCACTGTATACATTCAAGGATAATGTACGTTTTTGACAATTATGGCATACCAACAGGAAACTTACTTACTGGAACTTCACTTCCCTTAAAGGGGTAGTCCAGTGGTGAAAAACTTATCCCCTATCCTAAGGATAGGGGGTAAGTTTTAGATCGCGGGGGGGTCCGACCGCTGGGGCCCCCTGCGATCTCTCTGTACGGGGCCCCGGCTCTCGGCCCAGATAGCGGGTGTCGACCCCCGCACGAAGCGGCGGCCGACACGCCCCCTCAATACATCTCTATGGCAGAGCCGGAGATTGCCGAAGGCAGCGCTTCGGCTCTGCCATAGAGTTGTATTGAGGGGGCGTGTCGGCTGCCGCCTCCTGCGGAGGTCGACACGCCCCCTTCCCGCGGGCTGTCGGGGCTCCATACAGGAGATCGCAGGGGTCCCCAGCGGTCGGACCCCCCGCGATCTCAAACTTATCCCCTATCCTTAGGATAGGGGATAAGTTGTTAACCACTGAGTCACCACTGGACTACTCCTTTAACACCACTGCCACCCCCTAACCACCCACCCCACCATCACTTCCCTGTCTGGTCTGAAGTGGATGGGATAATGAAAACAAAATTGGCAGTTATAAGCCATTTTAAAGGGATACTCCAAAGTCAGGTAGGAAAGAATGGCTGCTTATAGCATGCTTACCTGTCTGCCCTAGTTCAGAAGTCACTAAAAATCCATTTGCTTTGTCCTCTGCCCTGCCACGTCCACTTACTACTTCCTAGTTTAGAATTTCAGTTCTACAATTAACAAGAATGCATTGTCCAATTGGCATAGTTACACGTCACCCAATTGATGTCATATAGGCAAGAATTTTATCAGCTATTTATGACAACATACCTCCAGTCAATCCACAGAATTAGTAATAACTATGCTGTTCATAGACTTCATTCATTTGCAGACTGCGCATTGAGTATAGAACAGAGTAGAATGAGCCCTTTACGTCCTCCCTGCCATGAGACCGTTAAAGCAAGGTAGTCTAATAGAGATATAGCTAAAACAACTTTATTACTGTAACAGGAAACGACAAGCTGTCTGTGGAGAGAACTGTACTGATTCACTGGAGATACGCTTTAATTATGCTTTACCGCTTGTTGATGGGTCCCCACAGTCATGTGACTTCTAAGCTCCTCCCAGGGCTTAGAAACTTTTACAAAATGGCAACTGGAAACAATAAATCATGCGGCCTGACCGAAATAATAGTGGATTTATATGTTTTCACTTAACTTCAAAGTCTATCATCGCTGATAGACTATGGGGGCTTAATACATGTAAAGTTATGCAAGGAGTGAAGATTTAATACCCTCTGCAACAAGGCTCATTAATACAATACCCAATGCAAGTATTGAATATTAATGTTAAGCAGATGATTTGAATGTTTGCTGGAGGGCACATTAAGGTAAAGAAATAGAAGTAAAACATAATAAGATCAGTCAGCAGCAGCTAGCCTGCCATTGACAGGTTCTAGGCAGCAAAGTTTTCTTTTGAGTAAGGCTAAGTACAAACTAGATTTTGCCATACTATATTAATATACATATTCTGTTCCCCCCCCCCCTATTTTAAACATACTATAAAAGTATATTTGAAAATGTATGTCAAACAATTTGAGTCACAAGCTATATATTTTCAAAATGCTTCTCATTGACCCACGTAGGAAAAGAAAGACTTTTTAATTTATATTTTAAGTACAGATAGCACAGCATATGAAGTTGTTTTGTACAGCAAGAAAAGGGTATGCCTGACATTATGTCTTGATGGCACAAGTAAACATGCCAAAAATAAATGCCTTTTTGCATACTCTTTGCTCATACAGGAGAATCCAGTGGTCATATTTTGGATATTTTGCTATTTTATCCATTATTAAATTATGACAGAAATATGGTGTTGAGAGTGCCGGAAGCCAGCAACATGGCTCCCTACCATTGTAGGTAGCGCTCAGGCACATAACTAGGCTAGGCATGCGGACATCTTAAACGTTTTCCCCAGGACGAAAGGTGGTCCAGTGGGGAGCTTGATCAGTCCGCTAAGTATTTTTATATACTCTTGTTTATTTTGTACATTGCATAATGCGGGGCCAAAAGCAATTAAAATATTGGCCACAATAGTACAGCTAACTTGAGTAGTGCCTTTGCCAAGTGTCTTACTATTTTCTACTGACCCTGTATTTGCGTCTTGGCAATAGGAGATTAGTGTCTGTATCAACACTGTCCCCTGAGGAAGCTGCTGAAAGCAGTGGAAATGTGCTGGGCATATACTATTGATACAATCAGATTTAATACTATTTTACTTGGGTCACTTATTTTTGGTGGTTTTTATACTTTACCAATAAAAGTAACTTTTTAATAGCACTTCCTATGGGTGTCACATCCCTCCTGTTTTCAGAAATGTGGTGTACACTTCAAGCGTTTATGTCACTTGAATTTGCTTCCCTAGGTTAGGCCCATTTTCCTTTAACCCAAAGTAGTGCAAACATGATATCATTTGGCTAATAAGATGAGTGATCAAGCAATACAGCAGATTCATAGTTATGACTCCGATGGGGTGATCAAACAATACAGCAGATTGATAGCAATGAGCCTGATAGGGTTTAGTAGGAGAGTCTTCACCCCTTCAATGATTGATTGTCACCTGTCAGTCACCAGTGAATTGGGGAGGGGGAGTGCTTCCCTTATGAATTTAGTGGACTTATAACTAAAAGTCTGCTGTATTGTTTTATCACTTATTTTGTTTTATTTATTAGCCAAATGATAGAATATTTTTGTACTGCTGTGGCTAATAGGAAAGCACACCCATCCTTGTAATATATTTACTGTAACATATTTAGGCGACAAATAGATATCTTTTAGCTGGCTATATGCATAGTTACAGTTATCTTTTAAGAACGTTGGTAGGCCTCGAGGACTGGTTTGGGGACCACTGTTCTACCCCACAACTGTAGAAAAATGAGGTGCTTTCAACCCCAATGATGGTGGAGGTGTTTATGTGAAGGGTAATACCCAAACAACCATAGAGTAGTACACTCCCATAAATGCTCTTAGGTATAAGGTTTATTTACACAAAGTTAGATTCCAGTATGTGGGAAAATGACTACATGTAAATAATGCAGTAGAGAAATGTGACTGTAGATTTTTCAGCCTTCCCAGGCCTTGTTCTAGAACAGGAGGCAAGGGGGTAAGTGCATATAGTGCCATGCCTGCATTACCTAATGTCTCCTGTTCCAGTAACCCTGCAATGGTAAACAAGGCCTGGAAAGGCCAAATTGGCCCTCATTTACTATTCTAAACCCGACTTGTTTTGTCGGGTTTTTTCGGCGCATCTTTGTCTGCGAAATGTTGCAGACATCGTGCGCCAGTCTGCGACACAATGAAACATTTTTTCCCGACGGACCCGATGTGGATTCTCCCAAACCCGAAAAAGGGGCGTAACCCGACATTTCTGAGTTTTCCCACATATTTATAAAGGTTTCCAACCCGAATTTGTTCAATTGTTGTGGATTTTTTCCTGACAACTCAGAGGAGTTGGAAACCAAAACCAACAAAACCCATGTGCGACAAACCGGATGCGACATACTAATAAATACCAGGGGAAAAAAAGCAGTCGGGTAAGAAAGCAAGATAGACTTACAACCCGATTTTCTAAGTAAATGAGGGCCATTGTCTTGAAACAGTCACATTTCTGTACTGCATTATTTTCATATAGGAATTGTTCCATGTATTGGAATCTAACTCTGTCTAAATAAACGTTACACCCAACAGCATTTATAGCATTGTGCTGTGACTTGCTATTTTACCCCACGACAACAGACATTGGACAACAGTCTGGATGCTTCCATATACATTAGAACATTGACCTGGAAATGTTGGGGTTCACTAGACCTGATTAGATTTAGTTCAGATTCACTTTCATTATTTATCAAAGCAAATCCAATCAGGAAAGATTTCTGGCATTTAGTATTCAATATCTATATTAAAAGAATTTTTTTTTAATAAAGAAACAAATGAACAGCATACTGTGTTAACCAAACATGATAAATCGCTCAGTTCACATTAAACATGAATACTGTTTGATGATATCATATTCTGCATGTTTATGATGATACAATAGCTTAGAAACAAATGTAATTGAATGTATGTTTAGACAATAGCATGTTTATACTAGATGCTGATAGCAGCTCGGCTCAGGGGATCTAGAAGGCCATTTCTGTCCTAAGGCTGTGCTTTCTTTCCCTCATGAAAGTTTTTTTTTTCTTTAAATGTATGCCTCATGCTGGGTAGGAAGGAGTTAACCTTATAATGTCCTCTCGGGGATTTTTGTCAGTTATTTAATCTGCAGGCTGAACATGTAGTTACAGCAGAAAGAGAGTGAGGGAGCAAGCAAGCAAGCGTGTGTGAGGGAGTTTTGAAGGAGAGGCACTGCTCTCCCATAATCCTTAATTTGGAAGTACCGGGGTCCCCTCATCACCATATAAATAGCCCTTATTTAATCTAATTTATGTCCTGGAACAATTCCTCTGTGGCTCTCGAGTGGAATATAAAATCTCCTCCCTGCTTTGTTTCTTACAAATAGATTTTCCCGATTCAAGGTATCACATGAGTATGTTCTGCCGTTGAATCCTCAATGAGCTCAAACATGCTAAGGAATACACTGATACATGGTTTTACACCGACAAATAATATGACATCATCTTAGGTAATCATTCCTGAGAGCACTTCATCAGAGCACATGCAGAGAATGGAGAATGAAAAGATCTTGGTAGAAGGAACAGTATTTCACCGCTATTACCGTATTTTTCACCATATAGGACGCTCCGACACATAAGACGCACCCAATTTTAAAGGGGGAAAATCTAGAAAAAAAAGATTCTGAACCAAATACAATGTAAAGTATAGGACAGTGATCTTAAACCTGCGGACCTCCAGATGTTGCAAAACTACAACTCCCAGCATGCCCGGACAGCCGTTGGCTGTCCGGGCATGCCAGGAGTTGTAGTTTTGCAACATCTGGAGGTCTGCAGGTTGAAGACCACTGGTATAGGAGGTAATACTCACGTGTCCCCGCCGCTCCGGACCCGTCACTGCTCGTCACCGCTGCACTGAATATCACCCTCCATCACTGTCGCCGTGTCCCCATCGCTCCGGAACATCTCTGCTGCCCGGTATCCTCAATCTCCGTCGCCGCCATCACGTCGCTACGTACGCCGCTACGCATGCCGCTATGCATGCCGCTATGCATGCCGCTATGCGTGCCACTCCTATTGGATGACGGACCGGGATGACGGACCGGGATGCGCAACGGCGTGATGATGACAAAGGAGAATGCTGGCCATGCAGGGGATCCCGGCAGAGAGCAGACACCGAGGAGGCAGGTAAGGTCCCTCCCGGTGTCCTGTAAGCTGTTCAGGATGCCGCGATTTCACCGCGGCGGTCCCGAACAGCCCGACTGAACAGCCGGGTTAGTGTCACTTTCGCTTCAGACGCGGCGGTCAGCTTTGATTGCCGCATCTGAAGGGTTAATACAGGGCATCACCGCGATCGGTGATGTCCTATATTAGCCGCGGGATCCCAGCCGTTGATGGCCCCAGGGACTGCCGCGATAGGGGTGTATTCGCCGTATAAGACGCACCGACTTTTCCCCCCAAGTTTTGGGGAAGAAAAAGTGCGTCTTATATGGCGAAAAATACGGTACTTTATATGGCAACGTCCACATCTTTAGATAACACATTAAAGGGGGTTTGTGGTCACATGTAAGATGATACAAGTGGTCATATATTTTCTTAATAATACCAATTTCTTTATGGTTCTAGACTAACCATGGGATTGGCATACTCCCTGGCTGAATGTGGGCACGCTGTACATTTCTCTTGACATGATGTTGCTCTACCACAGTTCCCCTGCGCACACAGAAGAGATATCACATACAGAACTATACAGGGACAAGACAGAGAGAGATATGGGGGGGGGGGGACTATGCATGCATGACCGCTTTATGCAAGTGCAACAGTGGAAACTATCGTCAACATTGTATTTTCTAGACAAAATGGGCACACAGGGCACTGGTAAGCCAGTAAATAAAAATAAACTCATTGTGAAAACCTGAATTAAAGAGGCTGTCTGGGGACATAAAGGTTTTACTGTCATTTATTAGACTTTTGATATGTCACCCAAACCTCTCCGATCGTTTGCTTTAGATCTTAACTTTTGACATGTCTGTGCAACATATCAAAAGTTTAATTAAATGACAGTAACGCTTTATACTTACATTTACAAGTACTTAATCCTCTGCAGTCTTCATGCTGCAGATTTAATGCTACTGTGAGTTTAATCAATATAAATTAATAGCTGAAATCTACCATGTCAAATCTGCAGCGGATAAAGGACATTTGAACGTACCCTTAATATTTATATATACTCTTATCTCTCCTGGTCCCCCCGCAATCTGATGCCATCTTGTGTTCCGCTCGTCAAGGTTGGTTCCTTCTTGTGAGACCTTCTTCTCTACATAAACCGCTCATCTAATCACTGGCTACAGCGATAATGCACCTCAGTCAGTTCCCGCTTAGGTAGTTCATATCAGAGCTGCCTCAGCAGAGAGGTCTTTTTTATTTCTAATTTTAACAACAGCCCCTGCCATATTATCAAAAATTCAATGTCTCCGGACAACCCCTTTAAATGCCAGACAGTAACACTTAGGTAGCACTTCAGTTTGAAGCAGTTGCTTGCAGCAAATTCTCTGTTGGGAGCAAGAACAAACAAATGAAAGTACACTCTGGGCTTCTCAACCATAAACCTAATGATGCCTGGTGCTCATCTTTGGGCACAATCCAAAACAGAATTAAACATTTATCTCAGTTTATCCACTTGGCCTATGCCTCTAGTAGAAAACTAAATGTGAAGTCCAAAATAAGCATTTATCTTCCTAAACCAAAGATAGCTGCAGCCAGAAAAAGACCTGTGCAGCATACATTGCACTAAGGTCAAACCTGCCTCCCCAGCAGCCCCTTATTCACAGCTAGTCAGCATCTTACCAATGATGTCCACATCACAGTTTAAAGGCTATTCTGACATCTAAAAAAAATGATTAATGTTGCTTGGACCCAGTTAAAATACTTGCCTACTTCCAAGACAAACATTTGGTGCAGGACCTGCCTTCTGAACCAATCGCTGCCTAGATGGGACACTACTGTAGGCAGTGATTGGACAGGCAGCTCCTGCACAACGCTTTTGTCTCCAAAACAGGAAGAAGACAGGAGATTGGGGGACAGGAAAGAGCCTAACAGGAGCTACAGGTGATAAGAGTGGGACCGGGGGCAGGTAATTATCATTTTTTTTTTTTTTGTTAACCCAGCCACAGCAACATATTTAAAAAAAATACTGGAATACCCCTTTAAGTAACACTACTTTAAGAAAAGGATGTTAAAGGGATTGTCCCATCATTAAATATTACAAAAGTCTTTAGGTTGAGGAAACCATATTGCGGTTACACATTTCATATGGCATCCTGTTGGTGTTTATTTGAATTTTCCCCAGAACTTCCACCTAATGTGTCCAGTACTGATGGACAGACATGCCTAGATCCCCTATTACACAGGTGGTTATGTGATTCCTGCTACTGTGCAAGCTAGCCAGTATGAGTCAACACCATCTTTTCACCGGCACTCCAGAACTGTTAGCCCCCTTCACATATCAGAAAATAAATAAAATAAAAGGCTAGAAGGCCAGGACACCACCACATAGAAAAAGGCACCAGGCTTTGGTCCAAAAGCATGGATGGCTATGGACCACATCCCATGTAGGAATATACAGTACAAAACAAAATGGTGTCCAGCTCTCAGAAATGATAACAATGAATAATAATAATGAATCCATTAAATAAATCCTCTGCCGCTGTTAAAAAAAAAGCATCAGGGGGAAACTGATTATAGCATTGATCCCAATTAATTTGAAAAGGAGAGTTCACATTCATCTGGCGTCTCAAGTTGGACACTGCTTGATGGTGGGACATACAACATGAGCGCCGGACAGGGAAACATATCTTGCATGCACATTTAATGAACGTCAATCATTGAATGCACTTTTGTCATCTCTTTCGACATGTTTTTGGCTGGGTTCACTGGACCCTAGACATAAGTGAACCCATCCTTACTTTATTAATTAAAAAAAGAATTTACCAATATAAACATGTTATTGATAAAGTCAATGATGGTTCCAGAATGCCCCACATTTTGTAAAAGTTAACTTACTTGAAATAACATTGAATTATTTATCTTGCAGTGAACCCCGTATGTTTTGTATTGCAGTCCAGGCCTCTATTCACACATCTGCAGGCTTCAGAGATGAAGACTCACAGCACTCCTTGCTGAGTCATTGTCTGCAAACAGTTTGCTATGGCAAGGTAATCCTATTCCTTAGTATAGGAAATAAAGAACTTTGTGCAATAATACAAACTTTAACTTGGGTCAGTGCAAATATGTAATGATAATTATATCTCTCAATAAACTAAAATGATGTTCTAAGATGGACATACCATTTTAGATATGGCAGATTGAGGGTTGATAGAGCTGTTTGTCCAAGTATCTGTTGTGTTTGTTTAGCACTTTACCTATCAGCTAGCATTATTAATAAGGTTTTTGTACCTTTGCCACACACGGTAGGATGGTACTGCTTGTCCTGAGTAAGCACATCTCTTCTGCTGTTAATAGAGCCTGTCTGTGCCATCAGAAAGACTGATAACCTTTCAGAGTTTAATATAATCTATGCATATATTTCATAGTCCTATGAATTTATATTAAGACCTATTCATGTCAACTTAACTCTGATGGATGTCTTCACTGTATGCCACTCTATAACCAAACAGTGGTATCCGTCTCCCATGGGGGATGCCTTTTAATGGAAAAGTGTGTGAAGACTTGAAAAGTTTAAAATTTAGAATGTTAATCAGTTTTTTCTTAGTCAGTCCAGCAGCACAATTGTGGTACCACCCCTAGAAATAATAGGACTGAGGGAACTTTTTACCCTTAGAGCTCTGCTTCTATGACACACCCTCAGCTCATAGTGGGATAGTCCCGGCTGCTACCAGCTGCCGGGACCCCTGGTTAATGTCAGACATCAGTGATCGCTGTGATGCCTGGCATAAAAGGAGTACTGCAGCCTTAGACAACTTTTCCCTTTATCCAACTCTGCGTGGCTAATGCATGTGTCGTCGACCTCACTAAAAGGTCGACAGACACACACCTTCCATTAAGTTCCATGGGAGAGATGGGGATGCACGAACTCTGCATCTCCATCTCCTGAAGTAAAGAGAAGTGGAGCAAGAAGAATCCCCTAGGGAAGGATCTTATGTATAGTGATGAGCGGCATATGCCATATTGGAAATTTGCGATATTTCGCGAATATGAGGACGAATATTCGTCCCATATTCGTGAAATTCGAATATTCGTGACGTTTTTTTGAATTGCAAAATTTCGCTATTGCGAATGCGAAATTAATAGCGAAATTTCGCTCATCTGCACATACGCGCTATAACATCATGCGAGGGACATTGCTAGGGATGTTGCTAAGTTCTGACAACTGTGCTTGCAGAACTCTCATTGGCTCACAGGCATAAGTAGGGCGGAATTTCCATGCATAAACCTTTCGCCTCACAGTCTCATCCCTGGGTCTTTATTGAAATGATATAAGCATTGCATTTATCAGTCGAAGGAGATCCCTACAATGTGCTCAGTTTTTAAAACAGTTTGAAAAAAAAAGACGAATATTCGTAATAGCGAATTTTAATCGCGAAATTCGTAATATTCGTGAATATGCGATATTCGCGACGAATATTCGAATTGTGAATATTCGTGAGCAACACTACTTATGTACAGATCTTGAAGGAGACCTTTCTCAAGAAAGGTCTATAATGTATTTGACGTTTAATAGGAGGTTGTGATACAAATCTGTTCTATAAAAACTAAGGAGTGCTTAGCTACAGAAGTAGAATGAGCCCTTGTAAAATGGGCTGTAAGAAAGAATTAAAGTGAGGTGTTCTTGTTTTTATAAAGAAAGTATTCCTCTCCACATAAGTTTGGAGCAATTAGCCCAGGTTTAACTGATGTCATCTTGAAAGTCTCCATCTGGAAGGTAGATTTCGAATTTCGAATTCCTTTACGAATTTCAGGAAAAACTCCTTGCTTCATGAAACTCCTTTTAGTGCGGTCCAGGCTCCAGGGAATCTAAAAAGGCGGATCCACATGTGAGGACATGGGGCAAGGAATCCTGGAAAGGTGGGATGACCCTGAATCACATGCAGCATGCAGCCTATCACCAGCCAGTCACCCCTGTGATGTCACAGCCCTATATAATCTGCAGCCATATTGCAGCCAGTCACTTCAGCCTTTCACTGCAAAGAGACAGTAGGGACAGACAGCGTTGTGTGTTGCACAGAAAAGCTTTTTTCCAGCAGTGATTCATCTCCTAGTCAAGTCAGCGTTCTGTTACACAGAAAGATGGAAAGAGGGCAGTGTGTTTCACAGAAAAGCATTCTTAGTGCAGTGATTTACTTCCCAGCAGCGATTCAGCTCAAGCGCAAATCCTGCCTAGAAGCACTGATAGGGAAGGGAGTGAGATTGAGAGAAAGAGTGCAATTTTGGGTGTAGAACACAGCGACTGTGTGCTGCAGAACTGGTATGTACTGCTGGTGTTGTGCACAAATACTTCTTTAAGCGTACTGTAGCGTATTTTTTCTGCCTTCATAAGTGCATAGCACATACATACGTCTAAGTAGTGTACTATTTTGTTCCTGTTAAAGTCTCATGGGCCTAGATACTGTGAAAGGCCAGGCAAGAGTACTCACCGGCTGCTGTTGTACACAAATACTTTTTTAAGTGTACTTTAGCACATTTTTCTGCCCTCATAAGTGAATACCACATACGTACATCTAAGTGGTGTACTATTTTGTTCCTGTTAAAGTTTCAAGGGCCTAGATTATGTGAAAGGCCAGGCAAAAGTACTCACCGACTGGTGTACAGAAATGCTTTTTTTAAGCATACTGCAGCGCATTTTTCTTCCCTCATAAGTGCATACCACATACGTACTTCTAAGTGGTGTACTATTTTGTTCCTGTTAAAGTCTCAAGGGCCTAGATACTGTGAAAGGCCAGGCAAAAGTACTCACCGGCTGGTGTACACAAATACTTTTTTAAGTGCACTGTAGCGCATTTTTCTCCCCTCGTAAGTGCATACCACATACATACATCTAAGTGGTGTACTATTTTGTTCCTGTTAAGTCTCAAGGGCCTAGATACTGTGAAAGGACAGCCAAAGTACACACCTGCTGATGTTCTAGACAAATACTGTTAAGCGTAGTGGAGCGCATTCTACTGCCCTCATAAGTGCATACCACATACCTACATCTAAGTGTTGTACCATTTTGTTCCTGATAAAGTCTTGGAGTGGCAGAGGCCTAAATTCATCAGGTACAGGCAGAGGTCACAGTAGACTAAAGGCAAGTGGCAGCAGGAGTTGCAGCGAGAGGCCTGATCTCCCGGTATCAGCTAGTGGTTGTGTCTCAAACAGCAACCCATCTGCAGTCATCGATTGGTTAACACGGTGATCCCCTTCATCACAAGTGACATCTAATACCCCAGTCAACAGTCAGTGGGTTCCTCAGACACAACCCTCAGTTGGCATGGCCCGGGAGCAGTCCCTGTCCTCCCATTGCCTCTGTCCTATGGTGTTCCCTACCCTACAGAAGTATCTTATGCTGTGGGTTCAGCTCCACTATTCAGTTAGGACAATCTAATAGAAGACAGTCAGCAGCTACTGCCCAACCAAGAAGTGGAGGAGAAATCCGCTGCTTCCTCCTCTAGGCGGGCTAGTAGTGATGAGGATAGTGACGTGTGAGGTGGTGTTGCCAGCGTTCAGGGTCCTGGAGCAGATGCTATTGAGTAACCTGTGGAGGACATCAGTGATGTGCAGACATTTGTTGATGATGATGAAGCCTATCGCAATTGGGAGCCGGGTGAAGAAGGGGCTTCATCATAATCAGGAGAAGAGGGTTGCAGGTTGCCTGTGAGGCAGCAGCTGAGCCAGCAAGGTGGTAGCATGGTTGGCAGTCAGCATGGTGGCAGAAGTGGAAATTCTGGAGCCAAACGTGCCCGGGGGAGACCACCTGCTTCGTGGCAGCCTACCTTCCCGGGAAGTAGTGGAACAGGGGTTCCTGGAGACGGCGGCAGTAGCAGTCAATTAGTGCGGACTGTTGGTGGGAAAATCAGCTACTCAGCGGTGTGGCAGTTTTTTCATCAAGCATCCGAAGGAGGTTAACATTGCCACATGCATGATGTGTCAGCAGAAGGTGAAGCGTGGCCAGGGTCCTGACGTTGGCACCACAGCCCTGTGTCAACATATGCTGCGCCACCATAAAGTGGGCTGGGAGAACTGTGGCTCCGATGTGGTGGTCAAGCCTGCAGCATCACCCAGTGGCACGCCACTCCATGATTCAGCCAGCCAAGGCTCCACCACCTCAGCCGAAAGGAGCTGTATGTCATACTCTCCTCCTGTCGCTCCAGATGCTCCTGCTCCTCCTACTTTGAGTCAGTCATTCCGCTAGCAATCCATCGACGAAGCCAAGAGACAAAAGCATGTGCCCACTCATCCAACGGAGCAGAAGCTGAATGTGCTCCTATCCAAGTTGCTGGTGCTGATGTCTCTCCCTTTTCAAGTGGTGGACTCTGCACCTTTCAGAGAACTGATGGCTTGTGCCGAGCCGAAGTGGAGAGTCCCAAGCCGTCATTTCTTTGTGAAGGGGGCTGTACCAGCCATGCACAATTTTGTGGAAGAGAAGTTGAGCCAGTTCTTGAGCCTGTCAGTGTGTACCAAGGTGCACGGCAGCGCCGACGTATGGAGCTGTAACTATGGTCAGGGACAATACATGTCCTTTACGGCCCACTGGGTGAATGTGGTTCCTGCACAGCCACAACACAAACATGGACAGGTCACGCTTCTTCCTCCTCCACGCTCTCAGGCCATTGGTCCTGTGACAGGGTGCAAATCCGCCTCCTCATCCTCCACTGCATGGACAAGTCTCAGTGCCCCTTCAGCATACCATGTGTGCAGGGCACGGTGGTGTCACGCTGTTCTTCACATGGTTTTCCTTGGTGAACGGAGTCACACAGGGGAGGAACTGCTAAAAGTCATTCATAAAGAAATCAGAGCATGGCTTACTCCACGAAAACCGGAAATGGGAACCATGGTGACGTACAATGGGAAGAACATCGTGTCTGCGCTGCGACAAGCAAGGCTGAACCATGCCCTGCATGTCACACATGTTCAGTCTGATTGTCAAGCGGTTCCTAAAGTGTTCCCCCTAGTTGCAAGACATCCTAACAATGGGAAGGAAACTTTGCATGCACTTCAGACACTCGTATACCGCAAAGCACACTGTAACACTCACGTTTCTGAAGACAGGAACTCCGGTGTATGTGGATCCACTGGACCTGTGTGACAGATGACTCGGACCATACCAGGGAGTGGAGTCTAAAGTGCCGCTGGTTTTCACCAGAGTCCGCCGCAAAGCGGGATGGGCTTGCAGCTGCAGGAGACACCCAGGTTGCTACCCCTGGCACAGCTCGACCACACAAGCGGCTGAGGAGATGCGAGGCATAGGAGGGATGAGGCAAATGGGAGAAGGCCTCTTCAGCCTCTTGATGCCAAGATTTAGGATTAAATGCCTTTTTAGTGAGAGCCACAATAGGAGCAACCAAGGAAGAAAAATGTGGGATAAACTGACCATAATAGTTAGCGAATCCCAGAAAGCGTTGAATAGCACGTAGGCCCGACAGACGAGGCCAATCCAGTACTGCAGACAACTTATCTGGATCCATCTGCAGGCCCTGATGAGAGACAATGTAGCCAAGAAACAGAAGACTAGATTTCTCAAACAGGCATTTCTCCAGTTTGGCGTAGAGATGATTCTTCCGAAGTCGCTGAAGAACCAGACGAACATGAGTGCGAAGATCAGGATGTCATCTAGGTATACGACAACACAGGTGTAGAGAAGATCACGGAAGATATCATTGACAATCTCCTGGAAAACGGCTGGAGCATTGCAGAGACCAAAAGGTATTACCAGATACTCTGAATGTCCTTCCCGAGTATTGAAGGCCGTTTTCCATTCCTCTCCCTTGCGGATACGAATGAGGTTATATGCGTCGCGTAAGTCCAACTTGGAGAAGACCTTGGCACCACATAGACGGTCAAAAATTTCAGACATAAGAGGTAGAGGGTAGCGGTTCTTGACCGTGATTTTGTTAAGTCCCCTGTAGTCAATGCATGGACGGAGTGAGCCAGCCTTCTTCCCTACAAAGAAAAAAACCCTGCTCCAGCAGGAGAAGAGGACTTATGGATAAATCCCTTTTGGAGATTCTTCTGGATATACTCAGCCATGGCTTTGGTCTCAGGAACTGAAAGAGAGTATATCCTGCCACGAGGAGGAGTGGTACCAGGCAGAAGATCAATAGGGCAGTCGTAAGGACAATGTGGAGGCAGACATTCAGCCTGTTTCTTGCAGAAAATGTCTGAGAAATCTAGGTAAGTTGGTGGCAGGCCAGGTAAAGGAGGAAGACGAGAAACAACTTTACGCAGAACAGGTTGGAGGCAAAAATTTTGGCAGGATTGTCCCCAGCGAATTATGTCTCCAGTTCTCCAGTTGCGGGTAATGGTGTTGCAGCCAAGGAAGACCAAGAAGAATCTCAGAAGTGCAGTGTGGTAGAACATAGAATTCATTCTTTTCTTTATGCGATACTCCCACTTGCATGATGGGAGATTCAGTACAAAAGTGAACCTTACAGTCCAGATTTTGTCCATTAACAGAGGAGATGAACAAGGGCTTGGCAAGCCGAGTAAGGGGAAGATAATACTTGTGGACTAAAGCCGCATCAATAAAGTCAACTGCTGATCCGGAATCCAAAAATGCTGTAGCGCTGAAGGAAGACTTGACTGAAGCAAAGACTTGTACAGGAATAGTTAAGCATGGAGAGGTAGTATTCACACCCAGGGACGCCTCTCCCACGTACCCTAGGTGCGGGCGAACTGTACAGTCCTTGAGAAAGTGCTCCGGGCTAGCACAGTACAAACACAAATTCTCATTGTCGTGATCTCTCCTGTTGCGAAAGACGAGAACGATCTCCTTGTATAACCTCTTCGGCAAGAGGCGCAAGAGATAGAAGAGGTGGACGTTGGAACACAGGTTTCAGGCGGGCACCTCTCAAAGCGCAATTCCTCCTGTCTTTCGACAAAACTCACATCAATGCGTGTGGCCAAGTGGATAAGTTCAGTCAAAGAGGATGGAGGATCTTGTGCTGCAAGGGCATCTTTAATCCTGCTTGACAGTCCTTTTTTGAATGTGGCACACAAGGCCGCTTCATTCCAGGCAAGTTCAGAAGCTAGAATGTGGAATTGAACCACGTAGTCACGCACGGTAGAATTCCCTTGACAGAGGTTCAGCAACGCCGTCTCAGCTGAAGAGGCACGTGCAGTTCCTCAAAGACACTGAGAAATTCTGTGTAACAAAGCCTCTGCATGACTTGGAATCCCCATCATACTTGGAAGGCAAAGGAAGGGGCAGCTGGGAGCCAGGAGACACTGCAGGAGCTGGAGGTGGGAGTGGGCCAGACTGTGGTATCTCCTGCTGTTGCAAGGCCAAAAGCTGTTGCATCATGGCTGAAGGTTGAGAAAATTGCCGCGCCTGTCGAGCCAACTGCTGTGACTGACGTATCACAACGGAGGAAAGATCCGCAACTTCAGGCAGGGGTACCTCAGTGGGATTCATGGGTGGATCTTACTGTAACACTCATGTTTCTGAAGACAGGAACTCTGGTGTATGACTCGGATCGTACCAGGGAGCGGAGTCTAAGGTGCCGCGGGATGGGCTTGCAGATGCAGGCGACACCCAGGTTGCGACCCCTGGCACAGCTAGACCACACAGGCGGCTGAGGAGATGCGAGGCAGAGGAGGGATGAGGCAACTCATAGTCTGGATAGCAGAAGGTCAGGGCAGGCGGCACAGTAGCATAGTCAGGACGTAGCAGGAGTTCGGTAGGCAGGCGGCAGGAGATCTGGTACACGGCAAGGCAATACAATGGAACGCTTTCTCTAGGGCACAAGGCAACAAAGATCCGGCAGAGAACTGAGGAGGGTGGAGGAATTTATAAACAAGCCACAGGTGAATTACACTAATACACTAACCACACTGGCCCTTTAAATCTTAAAGCTCAGGGGAGCGCACGCCCTAAAGGACGGAGACAGGGGAGGCTGAGGCAGGAGAAACATCCGGAGAGTGACGGACTGGGGCTCGCATGCGGGCGCATCCCGCGATGCAAGTCCCAGCCCCGTCGGCAGCAGAAGGTAAGGGGACCATGCGCTCACGGCAAACGTGTGTGGCCGGAGCGCATAGCGTAACACACACCCTCCTTGAGCTGCAGCGTCAGAACGATATCCCCCAACATAGTCTGATTTGTGACGTTGCCACACGTTGGAATTCCACCCTCCATATGTTGGACCGACTTTATGAATTGAGAAAAGCCATCACCGATTTCTTGATGATCCAATGATGGCTGGTCAAGGCACTGGAGACGTGGTGCCTACATCTCATGGCCACATGAGCCCTGGGGGGCTGAACTGGAGGAGGAGGAGGAGGAGGGGTACAGTGGAGCACAGTTTAGGATTTGCGAAATGGGTGGTTTTTCTGGTCATCTGACAGGAAAGGAGTAGCAGGAGCAGTCAGAGGAGCTAGAGGGTTTTGAGGAAGGCAAGACAGAGGACCCAGACACACCGTAGCAGTATGCAGTGGAGATGTAGGCAGGGAGTCCCTCCGAGTCACTTGCACAAATGGCACGATGCATTCTCAGTTGCTTGCGTAGTGACTGCCAAATTGTCACCATTTGGCAGCGGGATGACTTCTGGCTCTCCATCTTATTGGACCCTCACTTCCGACACAAAATTGGGGCCGTTTTTTACACCCACTGAGAGGGAGGACAAACTGGCGCAATTGTCCATCCTCTCGTGGGTCCGACTCGGGGGGCCCTCTGCGCTCCACTGCCATGGCTGCTGGGGAGGCGTGGGGTGGCAGGAGCAGTACCAGCTCCATCAGCAGCAACCTGAGTCTACAGTTGCTGATGAGTACCTTTCTTCACCGGCATAGTGAAGCAACTCATCAGCAGCATGCCCACGCCAACGCACCCTGAAGATCCGCTGGACTTCTGGGCAGCCAAACTTGATTTGTGACCGCAACTAGCATAGTTTACCCTGAAAACTCTGTCCTGTCTGGCCAGTAGTGTGCCATCAGAGCAGTTGTTCAGTGCGGCAGGGGCCATAGTCATCCCAAGGAGAACTCGTCTGTCCACAAAAAGTGTGGAGAGACTGACCTTTGTGAAGATGAATCAGGCATGGATCAGCCAGGATTTTGGCCCACCAATACCTGATGCATCAGAGTAGATTGACCATGGTGCCACACCAACACTTCATAAATATGGATGGGGCAAAACAGATTTAAGGTGCTGCTCCCCAGTTACAAACATTCCTCCGCATGAGACCTTTTTTCACCCACCTTCGTCACCGGGTAGTGGTGTTGTCACCCACCTCACCACTCTGTCACCCGGTCACTTTCAGGACTCCTGATGCTGCTGCTGCCACCTCCAGTCTGTCTCCTTCTGCCACCATATGTTCTCCTCATGCAGCCACCACCTCCAGGCTGTGTCATTCAGCCACCATATGTTCTCCTCATGCTTCCGCAAACTCCAGGCTGTGTCATTAAGCCACTATATGGTCTCCTCATGCTGCCGCAAACTCCAGGCTGTGTTATTCAGCCACCTCATGGTCTCGTCAAGCTACAGAAAACTCCATGCTGTGTCAGTCAGTCACCAAATGGTCTCCTCATGCTGCCACAAACTCCAGGCTGTGTCATTCAGCTACCATATGGTCTCCTCATGCTGCCGCAAACTCCAGGCTGTGTCATTCAGCCACCATATGTTCTCCTCATGCTGTCGCAAACCCCAGGCTGTGTCATTCAGCAACTATTTGGTCTCCTCATGCTGCCGCAAACTCTAGGCTGTGTCATTCAGCCACCATATGGTCTTCTCATGCTGCCGCAAACTCCAGGCTGTGTCATTCAACCACCATATGGTCTCCTCATGCTGCCACCATCCCCAGGCTTTGTCATTCAGCCACTATATGGTCTCCTCATGCTGCTTGTACATTACTTAGATTTTTTAAGGTAGCACTAGCTACCATAAATCTTCAATTTAAATTTGAAAATTTATCTTTTTATCTTAGGGATTGTGAGGCCCTATGGTCTCTTCATGCTGTCTCTAACTCCAGGCTGTGTCATTCAGCCACTATATGGTCTCCTCATGCTGCTGGGACATTACCGAAACATTTTTATGGTAGCAATAGCTACCATAAATCTTAAATTTAAATTTGAAAATTCATCTTTTTATCTAGGGAGTAATATAGTAACATAGTTAATAAGGTTGAAAAAGACCAGAGTCCATCAAATTCAACGTATATCCCTAATGAGTCCCTACTGAGTTAATCCAGAGGAAGGCAAAAAACCCTCATACTAGAGGTAGAAATTCCTTCCTGACTCCAAATATGGCAGTCAGAATAAATCCCTGGATCAACGTTCTGTCCCTTTAAATCTAGTATGCATAACCAGCAATGTTATTACTCTCCAAAAATGCATCAAGACCCCTTTTGAATTCTGTTACAGAGTTCCCCATGACCACCTCCTCTGGCAGAGAGTTCCATAGTCTCACTGCTCTTACAGTAAAGAACCCCCGTCTGTGCTGGTGTAGAAACCTTCTTTCCTTAAGACGTAGAGGATGCCCCCCTTGTTATGGATACAGTCCTGGGTATAAATAGAACATGAGAGAGATCTCTGTACTGCCCCCTGATATATTTATACATAGTTATTAGGTCACCCCTAAGCCTTCTTTTTTCTAAACTAAATAACCCTAATTCTGATAATCTTTCTGGGTACTGTAATCCTCTCATTCCCCGTATTACTCTGGTTTCCCGTCTTTGAACCCTCTCCAGCTCCACCATATCTTTCTTGTACACTGGTGCCCAGTACTGTACACAGTATTCCATGTGTGGTCTGACTAGTGATTTGTACAGCGGTAGAATCCTTTCCTTGTCGTGGGCATCTATGCCCTTAATGATGCACCCCATGATTTTATTTGCCTTGGCAGCAGCTGCCAGATACTGGTCACTACAGCTAAATTTACTGTTAACTAAGACTCCCAAGTCCTTTTCCATGTCTGTCCTCCCAAGTCTGCTCCCTTTTTAATACATAATCCCAGCCCGGATTTTTCCTCCCCATGTGCATTACCTTACATTTATCAGTGTGGAACCTCATCTGCCACTTTCCAGCCCAAACCTCCAACCTATCCAGATCCATTTGTAACAGTGCACTGTCCTCTATAGTGTTTACCGCTTTACAAAGTTTGGTATCATCTGCAAAGATTGCTACTTTACTATTCAACCCCTCTACAAGGTCATTAATGAATATATTAAATAGAACAGGACCCAAGACTGACCCCTGTGGTACCCCACTAGTAACAGTCACCCAATCAGAATAAGTACCATTAATATCCACCCTCTGTTTCCTATCACTTAGCCAGTTACTTACCCACTTACACACATTCTCCCCCAGCCCAATTCCTCTCATTTTATGCACCAATCTTTTATGTGGCACCGTATCAAATGCTTTGAAAAAATCCAGATATACGACATCCAGCGATTCCCCTGGTCCAATCTGGAGCTCACCTCCTCATAAAAGCTGATCAGGTTAGTTTAACAGGACCGATACCTCATAAAGCCATGCTGATATGGTGTCATACATTTATTTTTATCAATATACTCCAAAATAGCATCTCTTAGAAAACCCTCAAACAATTTACATACAACAGAGGTTAAACTAACAGGCCTATAATTCCTGGGGTCACCTTTTGACCCCTTTTTAAATATTGGCACCACATTTGCTATGCGCCAGTCCTAGGGAACAGTCCCCGTTACTATAGAGTCCCTGAATATTAAATAGGGGTCTGTCTATTACATTACTTAATTCCTTTAGAACATGGGGGTGAATGCCATCTGGACCTGGTGATTTGTCTATTTTGATTTTTTTGTAGGCAGCACTTTACTTCTTCCTGGGTTAGACAGGTGACCTGTACTGGGGAGTTTACCTTATCTTGCTGTATTTCACCTGGCATTTCATTTTCCTCGGTGAATACAGTGGAGAAGAATTTGTTTAATATATTTGCTTTATCCTGATCCCCGTTTATAATTTCTTCTTTATCGTTTTTTAAAGGGCCAATACTTTCATTTTTAACTTTTTGCTATTTATATCGTTAACCCCTTAAGGACCCATGACGTACCGGTATGTCATGAGTCCGCTCTCATTCTATAATGCGGGGCCATGTTGTCCGATCGCCGAATGACTGCTCAGTGCCTGAGATCCAGGCATGAGCAGTCAAGCGGCAGAATCATTGATCAATGGTTTCCTATGAGAAACCATTGAACAATGTAAAAGATCAGTGTGTGCAGTGTTATAGCCCCCTACTGCAGAAAAAAAGTGAAACAAAAAAGTGAATAAAGATCATTTAACCCCTTCCCTAATAAAAGTTTGAATCACCCCCCTTTTCCCATTAAAAAAAAGTGTAAATAAAAATAAACATATGTGGTATCGCCACGTGCGAAAATGTCCGAATTATAAAAATATATCATTAATGAAACCCAAGGTCAATGGCGTACGCGCAAAAAAATTCCAAAGTCCAAAATAGTGTATTTTTTGTCTCCTTTTATATAATGAAAAAATGAATAAAAAGATCAATAAGTCCTATCATTACAAAAATGGTACCGCTAAAAACTTCAGATCATGATGCAAAAAATGAGCCCTCATACCGCCCCATACGCAGAAAAATAAAAAAAGTTATAGGGGTAAGAAGATGACAATTTGAAACGTATACATTTTCCTGCATGTAGTCATGATTTTTTCCAGAAGTACGACAAAATCAAACCTACATAAGTAGGGTATCATTTTAACCGTATGGTCCTACAGAATAAAGAGAAGGTGTCATGTTTACTGAAAAATGTACTGTGTAGAAACGGGAGCCCCCCAAAATTGTGTTTTTTTTCTATTTTGTCTCACAATTACTTTTTTTTCCATTTCGTCGTACATTTTTGGGTAAAATGACTGATGTCATTGCAAAGTAGAATTGGTGGCGCAAAAAATAACCCATCATATGGATTTTTAGGTGAAAAATTGAAAGAGTTATGATTTTTTAAAGGTAAGGAGGAAAAAACGAAAATGCAAAAACGGAAAAACCCCAGGTCCTTAAAGGGGTACTCCGTCCCTAGACATCTTATCCCCTATCCAAAGGATAGGGGATAAGATATCAGATCGCCATGGTCCCGCTGCTGGGGAGCCCTGGGATCTCCGCTGCAGCACCCCGCTATCATTACAGCACAGAGCAAGTTCGCTCTGCACGTAATGACAGGCAATACAGGGGCCGGAGCATCGTTACGTCACGGCTCTGCCCCTCGTGATGTCATGGCCCGCCCCTTTCAATACAAGTCTATGGGAGGGGGCGTGGCAGTCGTCACGCCCCCTGCCATACACTTGCATTAAGGGGACGGGCCGTGATGTAACGAGGGGCGGAGCAATGATGTCATGCTGCTCCTTCCCCTTTATCGCCCGTCATTACGCACAGAGCGAACTCGCTCTGTGCTGTAATGATAGCGCAGTGCCGCAGCGGGGATCCCAGGGCTCCCCAGCAGCGGGACCATGGCGATCTGACATCTTATCCCCTATCCTTTGGATAGGGGATAAGATGTCTAGGGGCGGAGTACCCCTTTAAAGGGTTAAAGAACATTTTGGGGTTAGTTTTACTTTCTTTGGCAACGAGTCTTTCTGTCTGACTTTTATCTGTTTTTACATATTATACATGTTTCTCTATAGCTTTTTAATGCTTCTTCACTGTCGTCCTGTTTTAGTAGTTTAAATGCTTTATTTTTGTCATTTATTGCCCCCTTAAATGGGCACTGTCACCAACTTTATTTTTTGATATGTTGTAGTACTTATGTACTACAACATATCTCTAATATACTTTTATTATTATTTTTTTCATTAAAAAGGTCTAATTTACATTTAAAAACCGGCCACTGAAAAAGGACTGATTTTGGAGTGGCAATCAGTCCTTTTTCAGTTAGGCTGCACTCGCTCCCTGCCTGTCAATCAGACAGGCGGAAGCGAGCGCATTGGCTCCCCGGCCACTGGCTGGGAGGCCACTCCTTCCGCACATCGCCGCCGCCGCTGTCCCTGCATGCCCGCTGCCGGACTCTGCAGTAACTGCAAGTGTAATGAGGGAACGGGGTATGCGGGGCGGAGGCGGGGGGTTGGGGATTGAGGAGTGAACGGGCTAGTGCCGTAGCGGGGGGGGGGGGGGGGGAAACGGGCTAGCAAAAAAAAAAAAAATAGGATGGTGGGAGCTACCCTTTAACATTTTTATTCATCCATATTGGTTTTCTTTTATTCCTGACCCTTTTATTCCCATAAGGTATATACATCTTACAGTGAGAGTAAGATATTTTTTTAAATCTCCCATTTAGTGTCAGTATTCTTGTTTTTGAGGACACTATCCCATTTTATATTGTTAAGGGCTTCTCTGAGTTGATCAAACTTTGCCTTCCTAAGATTCATTGTTTTTGTGGCCCCTTGAGAGATTCCCTTATTGAAGTTATGAAGTTATATGAAGTTATAATGTATTATATTATGATCACTATTTCCTAGGTGTCCTTCTACTTGCACATTAGTTACACATTAGTTACGAAGAGGAGCCGCGCCGGAGTCCACTTACCCCTCCGGAGGCAGCGGAGCAACGGCGATCGGCGGGCGGTGACGGAGATCTGCGGCGACGTGCGGCAGAAGAGGACGGCTCCCTGGATGCGACGGAAGCCGGTGAGTAGTTGCCTAGCAACATCTAGAGGGCTACAGTTTGAGACCACTATAGTGGTCTCTAGACTGTAGCCCTCCAGATGTTGCAAAACTACAACTCCCAGCATGCCCAGACAGCTGTTTGCTGTGTGGGCATGCTGGAATTTGTAGTTTTGCAACAGCTGGAGGTCTGCAATTTAGAGACCACTGCACAGTGATCTCTATACTGCCCTCTAGATCTTGCAAAACTACAACTCCTAGCATGCCGACACAGCTGTTTGCTGTCTGGGAATGCTGGGAGTTGTAGTTTTGCAACATCTGGAGGTCCACAGTTTGGAGATCACTGTTCAGTGGTCTCTAAATTGTAGCACTCCAGATGTTTCAAAACTACAAATTCCAGCATGCCCACACAGAAAACAGCTGTCTCAGCATGCTGGGAGTTGTAGTTGCGTACCTCCAGCTGTTGCATAACTACATCTCCCAGCATGCCCTTCTGTGATCAGTACATGCTGGGAATTGTAGTTTTGCAACAGCTGGAGGCACACTGGTTGGAAAATACTGAGTTAGGTTACAGAACCTAACTGAAAGTTTTCCAACCAGTGTGCCTCCAGCAGTTGCAAAACTACAACTCCCAGCATGTACTGACAGACCGTGCATGCTGGGAGTTGTAGTTTTTCAACAGCTGGAGGCACACTGGTTGGAAAATACTGAGTTAGGTAACAGAACCTAACTGAAGGTTTTCCAACCAGTGTGCCTCCAGCAGTTGCAAAATTACAACTCCCAGCATGTACTGACAGACCGTGCATGCTGGGAGTTGTAGTTTTTCAACAGCTGGAGGCACACTGGTTGGAAAATACTAAGTTAGGTAACAGAACTTGACTGAAGGTTTTCCAACCAGTGTGCCTCCAGCTGTTGCAAAACTACAACTCCCAGCATGCATAGTCTGTCAGCACATGCTGGGAGTTGTAGTTTTGAAACAGCTGGAGGTTTGCCTGGGTGAGAAGCCCTATTGTCTCCTCATGCTGTCTCCAACTCCAAGCTGTGTCATTCAGCCACTATATGGTCTCCTCATGCTGCTGGGACATTACCTAAACATTTTATGGTAGCACTAGCTACCATAAATCTTCAATTTAAATTAGAAAATTCATCTTTTTATCTTAGGGATTGTGAGGTCCTATGGTCTCCTCATGCTGCCACCAACTCCAGGCTGTGTCATTCAGCCACTATATGGTCTCCTCTTGCTGCCGCCAGTTCCAGGCTGTGTGATTCTGCCAGATTATGGTCTCCTCATGCTGCTGCCACCTCTAGACTCTGTCATTGTGCTGCCATGTGATATGTGACTCCTTGTTGGATTTGGTCTTTTGTAACCACACATTTTATTATTAAATCTTAAATTTATATTAAAATGTAAAAGAATCGATAGAGCGATAACAATTAAACATAACTGATTAAATTAAACATTTGCACTTTCACAGTCGGGGGGGGGGGGGGGGGGGGGGGCTGAGAGGCAGGGGCTGGGACAGGTGGTATCTTGCCTGGCGGAGGACCGCCAGCTTGATGCTCATCAGAATGGGTACTCCAAAAATGTAAATAAATTAAAATAAAATAAAAAGTACATAAAAATTCTCTTTATTCTCTTCAATTTTGATGCCATATGGTCTCCCTGCTGCCACATCCAGGCGCTGTGCGGCTGTGACTCTAATAGTGATGCCTGTAATCTGCATATCATACTGAATAACAGTATTATTTCACTAACACAGCACACTTCCTATGCGTGTTAGGACAAGGCAAAGTGTTCTACACCCCTATTGAGGCTATATGGTCTCCTCACACTTCCGCCACCTCCACGCTGTGTCATTCAGCCACTATTAGTGTTGCTCGCGAATATTCGCAATTCGAATATTATTCGCGAATATCGCATATTCGCGAATTCGCGAATTTCGCGAATATAGCGCTATATATTCGTAATTACGAATATTCGTTTTTTTTTTTTTTCTTTTTTTTTTTTCTTCACAGTACACATCACAGTGATCATCCCTCTCTGCTTCCAGCTCGTGTGGTGTAAAGAAGGCTCTAATACTACTGTGTGAGACTGGCGTGCGAAAATTCGCATATGAGAAAATTAGCATATGCTAATTTTCGCATATGCGAATTTGCGCGTATGCTAATTTTGTATTTGCTAATATTCACATATGCTAATTTTCGCATACGCGAATATTCGCATATGCGAAAATAAAACGAGAATATAACGAATATGCGAATATTCGCGAATATATGACGAATATTCGTCCATATATTCGCGAATATTCGCGAATTCGAATATGGCCTATGCCGCTCAACACTAGCCACTATATGTTCTCCTCATGCTGCCGCCACCTCCATGCTGTGTCATTCAGCCACTATATGGTCTCATCATACTGATGCCACCTTAAGGCTCTGTCATTGTGCCGCTCTGTGAGTGATTCTAATAGCAATGCCTCTGATCTGCATGTCATACTGAATAACAGTATTATTTCACTAACCTAGCACACACCCTATGCATTTTACAGCAAGGCAATGTTTTCTACACCCCTATTGAGGCTCTCTGTAGGCCATAAATAGCCGTTTTTAATAGCGATTCGCTGCAAATAAATTCAGACAGAACCAAATTTTGGGGGGAAATTCGGCAAACCGGCCGAATCGAATTTTTCTAAAATTCACTCATCTCTAAGGTTAGCAGTAGAGGGAACCTTCAGCCTCAGTGTTGAGAGATAGCCAATGTCATTGTATACATCTACCACAGTAGTGCACCTAAATTCCTGTATTGTATTCTAATTGTTACACATCCACACCATTTATCTGGTGGAGGATGCCATTGGGGCACTTGTAGTCTGTTGCAGGCATCCTCCATTGTATGCATTTTAATGCTGGGGATCGCCCTTAGCAATGGACTACAAAAGCAGGATCTGCTCCCCCAGTAAATATGCACAACTGCATTTGGGGTTGAGCACCTCCTGCAATTTGAGACCACGTCTTTGTTGTTGTTTAAATCTTAAACTTGGAGGTGTATAAACTCCACATTTAATGCACCTTGATCACTATTAAGGCAGCATTAAGGTTCACCTGTGAGGCCGGCACACATATCAGCCAACTTAGGTGGGGCTTGTAGCCTGTCTCTCCCTCCTCCCATTGTATGTATGCTCAGTCACACTGGAGGCAATTGGGAGCAGGCTGAGAGTCGGCCTAATGCTGCTGTAATTGCCCACTGGCCCCTGGTTT
The DNA here is from genome assembly GCF_029499605.1 of Hyla sarda. Classification (NCBI taxonomy): domain Eukaryota; kingdom Metazoa; phylum Chordata; class Amphibia; order Anura; family Hylidae; genus Hyla; species Hyla sarda. The sequence goes on along the minus strand of NC_079189.1, from coordinate 410,614,062 downwards.
TTGCTTATCACGCACAGGTAAGTTAGCGTTAGGTACCGTGCCACTTGAGAAACCTTGGCGTTGGTGTGAGGGCTCTGGTATGTCCTTCATCTAAGGATATACTGGTGAATGTCTCAATTTTAACATCAGTGTTGAGGGATAGCCAATGTCATTGTATACATCTACCACAGTAGTGCACCTAAATTCCTGTATTGTATACGAGCCATAGAGTCAAGAACCTGAAGCTCATTTACTTAGCGGTTGCAATTATTAGGAGGAAGGTGGAATTCCAAGAAAGGTAAGAGACTTTGGGGTAAGGGTCAAGTGGAGGCTGACACAGTCTTTCTAGGACCAAAAGCATATAATAGTAGGGTGGCTGAGATCTTTCTCAAAGTGCTGCTAGAGGAACTATGGGACTGCAGATAATGATAGAGAGTAAGTAGAAGCTCTTCAAGGTCTACATCATTTTCTGAAGATAGATCTGACTCTGGAGAAGATCATGTTAGTAAAAGTCAGAGTGTTTGGATTGGCACATTGTCCTGAAGGGACCTTCAGATATCCCTGGGATCGTCATAGGGTCCTGTTAACCAGGCTGTCAGCTTCAGGCTGTAGAGATTGGGCACTTTTGGCTGTCTTAAAACACCAACTTATCAACGGGATTCAGAAGCGCTGGACACACAAACTGAAGGGATCTCAAGTTTATTCACCCATGATGCAACGCGTTTCACAGTAAGACTGCTCCATCAGGCATACTCAGGACCTGAGTATGCCTGATGAAGCAGTCTTACTGTGAAACATGTTGCAGCATGGGTGAATAAACTTGAGATCCCTTCAATTTGTGTGTCCAGCACTTCTGTATCCCGTCGATATGTTGGAGGAAACCTTTGCTTTTACATTGAAGTTGGACGTGGAGTGGTTGCAGGCACCTAAAACCCTTGCTCTTTTCCATAGTTACACTTGGTGGATTGTAACTTCATGTAGTAAGCATCACTTTTACTACATCTATTCCTGTTGAAAACGGTATCACACTACGGAGTGCTGTCTGTGTCTTTTTTAAGTCTGTCTTAAAACACCAGGGGAAAAACCCAGAATTGTTCCTGACCAAACTAGCATAGAGAACAAAACACTCTTAGGTAAATATGAAATAATTACTATTAGAGATGCTTGCTCCTGACAGGCTTTTGAAGAATTCTCTCAATCATGGCAACTCATTTGACAAGTAGAAGGTTTTTGCTCCTTTTTGAATTTAGAGACCATTCTCCTGGTATTGCTAAGCCTCTGCTTAACTATTGGTCCAACTATTCAGGTTATCTGGCATATATATATATATATATATATATATATATATATATATATATATATACAGCCTTCAAGTTCTTCAGGTGTTTCTTGGCTCAACACGTGAGTTCTTTCATCAGAGAAGAGGACCATTTCCTGACCATTCTCCCGGTACTGTTAAGCCTCTGCATAAATGGTTGGCTAGAACATTCTGGTTGTTTGTAATATATACAAATGTAGCAGTTAGGTTCGTCAGATATTTCTCAGCTAAACAAAGATGGCCGTCACAAACACAAAAGCCAGCAGAGACAGTCTGTAGCATTAACCTGTCCTACATCAATAGACAGAGAAAAAAGCACTGAGGTGGAATTTATTGGGTCCTTTTAAAGTATGGCTTAATCATTTAAAATTCCATCTGTCCTATTAGTCCACAGTAGTATTTTCCAACAAGGATGCCTCCAGCTATTGCAAAACTACAACTACCAGCATGCCTGGACAGCCGAAGGTTGTCCGGCATGCCGAGAGTTGTAGTTTTGAAACATCTGAAAGGTATCTTAGTTGAAAGTTTCTCATAGGGTGGAGAAATCCCCACAATTGTGCTTCTGATAGTACGTAAGGGAAAAATAATTTCTATTGCCAAGCAGAGGCCAAGCAGATACTTTTTTGGCCTCTGTCTGGTGATTGTGGGCCTATGGATATTTTTGACATACATACTGGACCAGGACTACTTACTATGTGAGGAGATACTATAGTGCATGTAATATTTATGTATGCATAAATAGAAGGTGTATCCAGCACAACCACATACAGTGAGGCAAAAAAGTATTTAGTCAGCCACCAATTGTGCAAGTTCTCCCACTTAAAAAGATGAGAGGCCTGTAATTTTCATCATAGGTATACCTCAACTATGAGAGACATAATGAGAAAAAACTATCCATAAAATCACATTGTCTGATTTTTTAAGAATTTATTTGCAAATTGGGGTGGAAAATAAGTATTTGGTCATCTACAAACAAGTAAGATTTCTGGCTTTCACAGACCTGTAACTTCTTCTTTAAGCGTCTCCTCTGCCCTTCACTCGTTACCGACACCAGTTTGAACTTGTTATCAGTATAAAAGACACCTGTCCACAACCTCAAACAGTCACACTCCAAACTCCACTATGGGCAAGACCAAAAAGCTGTCGAAGGACACCAGAAACAAAATTGTAGACCTGCACCAGGGTGGGAAGACTGAATCTTCATTAGGCAAGCAGCTTGGTGGGAACAAATCAACTGTGGGAGCAATTATTAGAAAAAGGGCTCCACGCAAGATCTCACCCCGTGGTGTCAAAATGATCACAAGAATGGTGAGCAAAAATCCCAGAACCAAACGGGGGGGCCTAGAGAATGACCTGCAGAGAGCTGGGACCAAAGTAACAAAGGCTACCATCAGTAACACACTATGCTGACAGGGACTCAAATCATGCAGTACCAGACCTGTCCCCTTGCTTAAGCCAGTACATGTCCGGGCCCGTCTGAAGTTTGCTCAAGAGCATTTGGATGATCCAGAATAGTATTGGCAGAATGTCATATGGTCAGATGAAACCAAAGTAGAACTTTTTGGTAAAAACTCAACTCGACATGTTTGGAGGAGAAAGAATGCTGAGTTGCATCCAAAGAACACCATACCTACTGTGAAGCATGTGGGTGGAAACATCATACTTTGGGCTGTTTTTCTGCTAAGGGACCAGGATGACTTATCTGTGTAAAGGAAAGAATGAATGCGGCCATGTATCCTGAGATTTTGAGTGAAAACCTCCTTCCATCAGCAAGGGCATTGAAGATAAAACGTGGCTTGGTCTTTCAGCACGACAAAGATCCCAAACACATCGCTGAGGCAGCAAAGGAGTGGCTTTGTAAGAAGCATTTCAAGGTCTTGGAGTGGCCTAGCCAGTCTCCAGATCTCAACCACATAGAAAAACTTTGGAGGGAGTTGAAAGTCTGTGATGCCCAGTGACAGCCCCAAAATATCATTGCTCTAGAGAAGATCTGTATGGAGGAATGGGACAAAATACCTGCAACAGTGTGTGAAAACCTTGTGAAGACTTACAGAAAATGTTTGACTTCTGTCATTGCCAACAAAGGGTATATAACAAAGTATTGAGATGAACATTTGTTATTGACCAAATCCTTCCCCCCCCCCTATAATTGCCAAATAAACGGGGAGATTGATCAAAGGATTTAGAATGTTTTTTCCTGTCTAAATTTGTCGCACAGAAAGTCGCAGTCTAAATATGTGCAACATTTTTTTGCAACTTTTGCTTTAGAGGATTTTTAGAACATCATGCATTCTACTCTATTTTAGACGGAAAAATGCATTGGTGCTGAATTTATCAAAAGCGACTTTTCAGCGACAAGTCGCATCGGCTGAAAGTACGCTGAACTGTTAGACCATACTGGAGCAGGTTTAACTACAGTCTAAACCATAGATCCCGAAGTCTGTACGCAGAATTTATCAAGAGTCTTGCGACTTTTGATAAATTAAGCGTACAATAGACTGGCCTAACCCTCTGTAGGTTGGTGTATATTGATGTGGGAAATAGACAACTTTGATAAATCTCCCCCAAATTCCTTAAAAATCAAGCAATGTGATTTTATCGATGTTTTTTTCTCATTATGTCTCTCATAGTTGAGGTATACCTATGATGAAAATTACAGGCCTCTTTCATCTTTTTAAATGGCAGAACTTGCACAATTGGTAGCTGACTAAATACTTTTTTGCCCCACTGTACCTTCACCACCCAGATGACATGGATCAAACCAAATCTCATCATTTATAGGCAATCCGATAGAACAAACAAAGTGGTCCATGAGGTCCTTTATTTTACAAACTGATAAAACAATGGGAAAACTCACTCTGGTGACGTCAACGCGTTTCTGCCATTCTGAAACAACCTTCCTTATGATCAACATCTACAGTATGTATGTCATTTTCATAGATGAAAAGACCCACAAATACGGGTGAAATTCAATCTATTTTAGCTATCTATTTTACACCTAGGAGACGTATATATCTTCTTCCTACATGATTCCTGTGTTTGATTTTCTTTCAGTAAAGGAAAATCACAGGGCCAACCCAGAAGTAAAATGTTTAGATATGCAGTGTGATCCCAGGAGGAAGTGACTGTGCTCATGCACAAATTCAGTATTAGACACCTTCAAAGCTAAAGGGATAGCTGAATTTAACTTTTTTGACAAAATATACCTAAGGCTGGTGGCTTTTTTTCTGGACATTGTTACTAGAGATGAGAGAATCGAAGTAGACGAACCCGAATTTGTTACGAATTTCATGAAAAATTTGATTCGCAACGAATACGAATATCGCCGCGATTCTATCGCGTGAATCGCTTCATTAAACTCCATTTTACAGCGTTCCAGGCTATTGGAGACCTAAGATGGCGGATCCACATGTGAGTACATGGGGCAGGGGATTATGGAAGGGCGGGAAACAGCAGCAGGAATGAAGGTAGGCGGGCTGACCCTGAATCACATGTGAGATGCAGCCTATCAGTGTTCAGTGACCCCTGTGATTTCACAGGCCCTATATAATCGGCGGCCATCTTGCCTCTCTTCATTTCATCTATGCACTCAGATGGAGAGGACGGGACTGCGTGTGTGTGAATAGCTCATACCACAGCGTTACATTGCAACTGCTAGTCACATCAGCATTAGGGAAAGGCAGGAGTGCAGAGTGCTGTGCTGTTACACTGAGAAGGATCATTGATAGCTAAACCTCCTATTCACGTTATTGAGCATTGCAGCAGAGAGGGGCAGATAGCTGTCAGCTGCCTCATACAGATCTCCAAGCTGCCTGAACTTTCTGAGGCATCTTATCTCCTCATTGTTCAGCCCAATTGAGTTTATTTTTATTTGCTCCACAAATCTTCTGCTGCTCAGAATTGTGTGACAGAGTGCACTTTAGGGTTTAATCCCTGGATTTTTTTTTGTGGTGCTGCACTGTTGGGTCCTGCTGCTGTTCAGAAATACGTGATTGTTCAGTGGACTGTAGTGCATTTGTACCATTTTGTGCAAGTACTGTGCAAGTCCAAACAATACTATTCACCGGCTGTTTTTTTTTTTAAATAGTCTTTTCTGCGTATAGTTACGCATATATAACTGCCCTCATCAGTGCATACCGCATAGGTACATCGAAGTATTGTACCATTTAGTACCTGTTAAGCTGTCAAGGTGCTCCATACCGTCAAAGTCCAAACACTAGTATCCAACAACTGGTGTTTTACAAAAATACAGATTTTTTTCTGCTAATAAGCCCTCATCAGTGCATACCACATAGGAACATCCAAGTATTGTACCATTTAGTACCTGTTAAGCTGTCAAGGTGCTCCATACCGTCAAAGTCCAAACAATAGTATCCACCGGCTTGTGTTTTACAAAAATACAGATTTTTTTTCTGCTAATAGTTAGGCATATTACTGCCCTCATCAGTGCATACCGCATAGGTACATCCAAGTATTGTACCATTTAGTACCTGTTAAGCTGTCAAGGTGCTCCCTACCGTCAAAGTCCAATGCAATAGTATCCACCGGCTGGTGTTTTACAAAATTACAGAGTTTTTTCTGCTAATAGTTAGGCATATCACTGCCCTCATAAGTGCATACCGCATAGGTACATCCAAGTATTGTACCATTTAGTACCTGTTAATCTGTCAAGGTGCTCCATACCGTCAAAGTCCAAACAATAGTATCCACCGGCTGGTGTTTTACAACAATACAGAGTTTTTCTGCTAATAGTTAGGCATATTACTGCCCTCATCAGTGCATACAGCATACGTACATCCAAGTATTGTACCATTTAGTACCTGTTAAGCTGTCAAGGTGCTCCATACCGTCAAAGTCCAAACAATAGTATCCACCGGCTGGTGTTTTACAAAAATACAGAGTTTTTTCTGCTAATAGTTAGGCATATTACTGCCCTCTTCAGTGCATACCGCATAAGTACATCCAAGTATTGTACCATGTAGTACCTGTTAATCTGTCAAGGTGCTCCAAACCGTCAAAGTCCAAACAATAGTATCCACCGGCTGGTGATTTACAAAAATACAGATTTTTTTCTGCTAATAGGCATATTACTGCCCTCATCAGTGCATACCGCATAGGTACATCCAAGTATTGTACCATTTAGTACCTGTTAAGCTGTCAAGGTGCTCCCTACCGTCAAAGTCCAATGCAATAGTATCCACCGGCTGGTGTTTTACAAAAATAGAGAGTTTTTTCTGCTAATAGTTAGGCATATTACTGCCCTCATCAGTGCATACCGCATAGGTACATCCAAGTATTGTACCATTTAGTACCTGTTAATCTGTCAAGGTGCTCCATACCGTCAAAGTCCAAACAATAGAATCCACTGGCTGGTGTTTTACAAAAATACAGAATTTTTTTTGCTAATAGTTAGGCATATTACTGCCCTCATCAGTGCATACCGCATACGTACATACAAGTATTGTACCATTTAGTACCTGTTAATCTGTCAAGGTGCTCCAAACCGTCAAAGTCCAAACAATAGTATCCACCGGCTGGTGTTTTACAAAAATACTGAGTTTTTTTCTGCTAATAGTTAGGCATATTACTGCCCTCATCAGTGCATACCGCATAGGTACATCCAAGTATTGTACCATTTAGTACCTGTTAAGCTGTCAAGGTGCTCCCTATCGTCAAAGTCCAATGCAATAGTATCCACCGGCTGGTGTTTTACAAAAATAGAGAGCTTTTTCTGCTAATAGTTAGGCATATCACTGCCCTCATCAGTGCATACCGCATAGGTACATCCAAGTATTGTACCATTTAGTACCTGTTAATCTGTCAAGGTGCTCCATACCGTCAAAGTCCAAACAATAGTATCCACCGGCTGGTGTTTTACAAAAATACAGAGTTTTTCTGCTAATAGTTAGGCATATTACTGCCGTCATCAGTGCATACCGCATAGGTACATCCAAGTATTGTGCCATTTAGTACCTGTTAAGCTGTCAAGGTGCTCCATACCGTCAAAGTCCAAACAATAGAATCCACCGGCTGGTGTTTTACAAAAATACTGAATTTTTTCTGCTAATAGTTAGGCATATCACTGCCCTCATCAGTGCATACCGCATACGTACATACAAGTATTGTACCATTTAGTACCTGTTAATCTGTCAAGGTGCTCCAAACAGTCAAAGTCCAAACAATAGTATCCACCGGCTGGTGTTTTACAAAAATACAGAGTTTTTTCTGCTAATAGTTAGGCATATTACTGCCCTCCTCAGTGCATACCGCATAGGTACATCCAAATATTGTACCATCTAGTACCTGTTAATCTGTCAAGGGCCTACATACTGTTCAAGGACAGTCATAAGTAATCACCTGCTGCTGTTCTAGACAAATACTGTTTAAAGAGTAGTGTAGCGTATTGTAATACCCTCATAAACACACTAAGTTTGTCAGGCAGAGAAGTGCCAGGACGTGCACAGAGGAGTGGCAGAGGCCTAAATACTTCAGGCAGAGTTGGCAGCAGACTTGGGGCGAGTGGCAGCAGGAGTCGCAGCGAGAGGCCTGAGCTCCCGTTATCAGCCAGCGGTCGTGTCTCCACTAGCAACCCATCTACCGTCATGGATTGGTTAACACGCTCATCCATATCATCACAAGTGACATCTGACACCCCCAGTCAACAGTCGGCGGGTTCCTCAGACACAACCCTCAGTTGGCATGGCCCGGGAGCAGTCCGTGTCCTCTCATTGACTTTGTCCTATGCTGTTCCCTCTCCTAAAGAAGTATCTTATGCTCTGGGTTCAGCTCCACTATTTACTGAGGACGATCTAATAGAGGACAGTCAGCAGCTACTGGACAGCCAAGAAGGGGAGGAGACATGCGCCGCTCGCTCCACTAGTAGTGATGCGTAGAGTGACGTGGGAGGCGGTGTTGCAAGTGTTCAGGGTCCTGAAGCAGACACTGTTGGGGAACCTGAGGAGGACATCAGTGACGAGCACACAACTGTTGATGATGATGAAGCAGATCGCAATTGGGAGCCGGGTGCAGAAGGGGCTTCATTATCATCAGGAGAAGACAGTTGCAGGTTGCCCTTGAGGCAGCAAGGTGGTAGCACGGTTGGCAGTCAGCGTGGTGGCAGTAGTGGAAATTCAGGAGCCAAACGTGCCTGGGGGAGACCACCTGCTTCGCGGCAGCCTACCTTTCCGGGAGGTAGTGGAACAGGGGTTCCTGGAGACAGCACCAATAGCAGTCAATTAGTGCGGACTGCGGGTGGGAAAATCAGCTACTCGGTGGTGTGTAAGTTTTCCATAAACAGCAAATGCAAAGACAAAAACGGAACAGACCCGTGCGCATCTAAGCACAGTATTATTTTTGACAGGGGTGAAATAGGTGAAGTAAAATTTTCCACTCACCTTAAGGTGTTGTACTTAGAGCAGAACACCTAATGTCGCTTGATTCCCACACCTGGGGAAGAAGAAAGCTGTGGAGGAGTGCAGCCTGCACCGATCCCGTGATCCACCAAGGGAGGACGGTCTGTGGTACTGTAGAAATGACGTGGAGATACAAAAATCCCCAGGTCCAAAAGGGGGTGCTTCTGAGTGGCGCTCTCCTCCTCTTAGATCACGGCAGTTAATTAGGGCATAAAAACCGGCATGGAAGCGGACTTATAGCAAAACAAAGAAGATTTATTTAAGAAAAGGAACAACGCGTTTCGAGGGGCGGGGACCCCCTCTTCGTCAGGTTCTGATTGGTGGTGCATTCTGACGTGTCTTATATACACGTCAGAGCCCGCGAAAATCATTTCACATAATCACATAATTATATCCTATGAAAACCTTCACAACAATACAAATTAAACATTGATTCTTACAATCTAAAAAACATAATAAAAATACATATTAAAAATGAATACGTGATGGTACACAGAGTGTTAGAACATTTAGTGTTTTCCAATGTAATTGTCAGTATCACTCGGAAGCTGGGCTCTTGAGGACAATCATTGTCCGGGTCAGTTTCTACATTACAGCGCTTCAGTGGGTGCGCGCTCTAGATGAATGAAAAAGTCGATCTCTGTGAACATTCACGGGAGTGGCCGTGGTCGAGATGGGAGACCTTCTGGGGTCAGAGGGTATTTTCATACTTTTATCCAAACAGTGAGTTGATGGACTTTTGGTGTTCGTGGTATGTTATGGCGGGGGAGACAAGTCGCACAGCCGTGGCTGACAACTGTGGGCGGAGGGACCAACTAGCTTTCTTCGCAAACTCCAGAGCGGGCAGCAATGTGGATGGAAAACATCGTGGCAAAGACCAGTGCTAATACTAGCCATATATGGGCCAAGGAACATTCAGATAGGGTATATATTTAGATATATAAATATAGTTATATAAATATAATTTTAGCCACTGCAGTAATCAGTGTTATGAAGGGAAAGGGACATTTCGTCCCGAGACGGAATTACCCCGTTAATTCTGACCAGAATTAACGGGGTATGCAAATACAGATCAAGTTCACATATAAACTCATTGTATTGTGAATCAAGTGATTCACATGGTAAGCAAAAGGTGGTATTGGTATAGAACAAATTACAGAACAAATTGATATTAACAGTATTTTTTTATTGTTTTTAAATTATTTTTAAACCCTGATACCGCAGGTATTATCAGGTTTTATGTGTGGATATATGTGTTTTTTTTTTTTTTTTTTTATATAACTTTATTTTCATTTTCAAAAAGAAAACATACAATATCAACATTAAGTGAAATATACATGATTGGTAAAATAATGCTTTCAATATTCTCGGTCTGCAACATATGTAGAGTAGTTCAAATAGTACCTTGAAATGTTCAGTCATAAAGAGTCAATAAGAACATTTGTATAACATTGAGATGCAAAATCTCTTCACTTTAGTTAGTAAATATTTCGTAACAGTAAATACATTCAAGGCAGTTTGTCAAAACAATTATATTTTAACAATATATCTAACCAGAAATTGTAATGTCAATTGGCAGCAGACCAGAGGTATATATAAGTAACAGGTAACCTATATATCAGGTCTCCCAAAAGTATAGGATCAAAATAAAACAAAATATCAAAAGGGTAAAGAAAATAGCAAATAAAAAAGAAGATAAGAGATAGGGGGTAATAGAGTAGAGAAATATTATCATATTTATATCGTTCTTTTGTATGTTTTTGAGAATTGATATATTCAATTATGTTATATTCCTTATTACTACAGGGATGAAAGAATGGGGGATAATTATGTATGAATTTATTAACTTATAAGTTCCACCGCTTCATTTAGCCCATATGGCTGGAGTGTTTGGAGACTATAAATCCAATACATTTCTTTCCTGGCAAGGGTCTCGAACCTGTTCCTATTTTCTGATGGGATTTGTTCCAGCGGAGTGATGGAAAATTGGGCCGATAGTCCCTCATGTGCTTGGCAGATATGTCTTGACAGACCATGGAACATATATTTCCTTTTTATATTGGATCTGTGTTGGTTTAACCTCAAATGTGTAGGTTGAGTGGTCCGTCCCACGTACTGTTTGCCGCATTGGCATTCTATAAGGTAGACCACGAAGTCTGTTTGAGATGTAAGAAACTGTGTAATGGGAAAGGATTCTTTTGTATGTGTGCTGGTAAACTTTTTCTGTCCATTGCATATGGTTAAACAGCACAGGCAAGGGGTTTTATTGCATTTGTATGATCCTATGGTCCCTAATTCCTTTGATTTGTTGGAGGTTTTTTGATGCCGTTTTATATTGCTTGGAGCAATCATCCCCTTCAATGTGAGAACACGTCTGAACATCAGTCCTGGCTTGTCTAGTAGGTGCTGTTTTAGGTAGGGGTCTGTTAGTAATATCTGCCAATGTTTTAATAAAATGTTCCTGATTTTTCTCTGTCCAGCGGGATATGTAGTGATAAAATTACAACCATATTTCTTTTTCTCCTCTTTTTCTTTTTCCAGGTGGGAGGTCCCCACTTGTGGCTTATCAAGACATTCGTCCTGGGTAAGTTGGCACGTTCTTTCATATGCATTATTGATAAGGTCCTTGGGGTATCCTTTCGCTGAGAAACGTATTTTCAAAATCTCGGCTTGTTTGACAAATATGGAGTCGGTGGTGCAATTTTTCTTAACTCTCTTGAACTGTCCATATGGAATGTTTTGTTTCCACTTTTTGTAGTGTCCACTTGAGAAAGGAATATAACTATTGGAGTCAACCTTCTTAAAGATGACCTATTCCTCTTATAGAAGGGACCACCAGAAGAAATCCCCTTGTTTGTCGCTGAAATCAACAAAAACAGCTGGGGACTGACTTTTACCCCCGCCTTCTCCTCACAATCCATTGATTTTTTGGACCTACATATAACTCACCAAGATAACAAATTCCACACGTCAACCTTCTTTAAGAAGGTTGACTCCAATAGTTAAATTTCTTTCTCAAGTGGACACTACAAAAAGTGGAAACAAAACATTCCATATGGACAGTTCAAGAGAGTTAAGAAAAATTGCACCACCGACTCCATATTCGTCAAACAAGCCGAGATTTTGAAAACATGTTTCTCAGCGAAAGGATACCCTAAGGACCTTATCAATAATGCATATGAAAGAACGTGCCAACTTACCCAGAACGAATGTCTTGATAAGCCACAAGTGGGGACCTCCCATCTGGAAAAAGAAAAGAAAAAGAGAAGAAAAAGAAATATGGTTGTAATTTTATCACTACATATTTCGCTGGACAGAGAAAAATCAGGAACATTTTATTAAAACATTGGCAGATATAACTAACACACCCCTACCTAAAACAGCACCTACCAGACAAGGCAGGACTGACGTTCAGACGTGCTCCCACATTGTTGGGGATGATTGCTCCCAGCAATATAAAACGGCATCAAAAAACCTCCAATAAATCAAAGAAATTAGGGACCATAGGATCATACAAATGCAATAAAACCCGTTGCCTGTACTGTTTAACCATATGCAATGGACAGAAAAAGTTTACCAGCACACATACAAAAGAATCCTTTCCCATACACAGTTTCTTACATGTCAAACAGACTTTGTGGTCTACCTTATAGAATGCCAATGCGGCAAACAGTACGTGGGACGGACCACTCAACCTCTACATTTGAGGTTAAACCAACACAGATCCAATATAAAAAGGAAATATATGTTCCATGGTCTGTCAAGACATATCTGCCAAGCACTTGAGGGAATATAGGCCCAATTTTCCATCATTCTGGTGGAACAAATCCCATCAGAAAATAGGAACAGGTTTGAAACCCTTGCCAGGAAAGAAATGTATTGGATTTATAGTCTCCAGACACTCCAGCCATATGGGCTAAATGAAGCGGTGGAACTTATAAGTTAATAAATCCATACATAATTATCCCCCATTCTTTCATCCCTGTAGTAATAAGGAATATAACATAATTGAATATATCAATTCTCAAAAACATACAAAAGAACAATATAAAAATGATAATATATATATATATATATTGTGACAGTGTGGCAAGGAAAGGGTGCATTTCCCACACTGATCCTGCAGAAATCTCCACCTGTGGACTAATCAATGAGGCAGCAGAAAGGGGAAGGGTCCTTAAAAGCAAGAGAAACAGAATAATCTGGGCTCTCCCCTAGACAGAAGTGGCTGTTAGAGGGGGGAGACACCGTGTCCAGTGCCAGGCAGGCACAGCAAGGGCTGCTGAGGACACAAGCGTGAGAGACACGGCTCCTGTAACATATTGCAGGTGGCTGTGCGAATGGGACTTTATGTTCAAATGTGAACTGTGTCTTACAAAGATGCAGGACTTATTGTGTTTAAACTGGCAGGAAATAGCCCATCAGTTAATAGTCAGGCATGCTACATGTGTAGTGAGTGGCTAGACGGCCTAGGAGTTATTTTTATGTTTCGTTTATTTTGTTTATCCTGCACCCCGTTTAATAAACCTGTCAAGGAGCCAGAATTGCAGAAAGGACTCGCTGTTTGCCGGTTTATTGTGGAAAAACGTGTCCTTTGGCTACGGCAAAGGACGATCCCAGAGTGAAACCCTTTACATTTGGTGGAGGATGCGGGCACACGTTGCTAGGAGCAACCAGTGGTCAAGTTGCAGTGGAGTTGTTGCCGGGAGCTACCAACTGTGTATGTTACAAGTGGAGCAGGACTGAGCCTTTGGTGAAGGCGTTGCTAGGGGCAACGGATCGCAAACCTTACAGATGGTTTCTTCAAAATTGGCACAAAAAGAAGAAGAGGTGTATTACCTGATGGAGGACAAAGAAAAATTGCTTGCAGACTTGATGAAAGAGAAAGAAGCGAAGCTTCAGATGCAGAAAGATATGGAGATCCACCAAAGTGAGCTTGTGGCTCTGCAGGATGAACTGTTCCGCTCCCAGGGTCATGTGACCAGCAAGGAGAGCGAATTGGAGAGTCTGGTCCAGCAGTTGTCACTCAAGGAGGAAGAAGTAAATGTTCTGTCTGAGGCATATCGGGCTCTACAAAGTGATCACCAGGCTAGGTTGGTAGCCATGGAAGAGCTCGAGAAGGAGAAAGTGGTAATGGCTCATAAGGTGCAGAGCCTGGAGGCGCAGAACAAAATGCACATTAAGTCTCATGCAGCTACCTTGGATTCGCTGGGAAGGCAGATCTCCGAACAAGAGGCTCAGCTAAAAGTCTATGAGCAGAAAGTGTCCGAGATGGAGCTACTGAGTAAAGACAATGAGCAGATGAGACAACAACTGCTGTCCCTGGAAGATACTGTCAATAACTTGACAGAATTGCTAGAAAGAGAGAAGGTGAACTCCTCTAAACTCAAGAGTGAGCAGCAGAAAGACTTAAAGCTGGAAGGGGACATGAAGGTCCTTAAAGAAAGCAGTGACCAGGCTGCAGCAGAACTGCACAAAGAGAAACTTGTCGTTAGGAGACTTGAAGCGCAAATTGCTCAATTGTATGAAGAACTCAGAATGAAAACCGAGAGTCTGCAGAAGAAGCTGCTGGAGATGGAGATGCCTCCTCTAAAAGTGTCAGAGTCTGAGTGAAGGGCTCAAGAAACAAAGAAGCTGAAGCAAGTCTCACAAGAAGCTCCAGAGTCTGGATGCAGAGTCCGTGATCAGAAAAATAAAGGCGGTACAGACTTGGATGGTCGGGGCCAGAGAAGCTCACACTACAGTCCAGCCTTTGGTGAAAGAAGGCAGAGGCCTGAAAGGACTACCTTGTTTGCAGCCAGTGTCCAGGGCGTTGCCTTGAGCAACATGAAGAAGGTAAGAGGCTCCAAGGAAGTCTTTGGAACACCAGTTGTGAAGAACAGTTTCTATAAAGTGAAGCTGAAAGTTCCTGAAGACTTACAGCAGATGTGTGTAAAGGAATCGGCTCATAAAGACTTTTCAAAGGCAGTGGAAGCCTTTTCGGTGTCTTATGACTCAGAGAATACCCAGCTGGTCATCTTGTCTGACAATGAAGTTACCATTAAGAGGGTGAACATGTTGGGTAACATCCATTTCCGAAGTCTTTCGGACAAAATTGTCTGTGATATCGAGAATCAAAGAAGCCAGAAAGAATCTGGAAAGCTTATGTCTGTCAGTGTCTAGATTCCATGTGCAATTTTATGTACGAAAAGACTTGATGCGCTCAGTAATCGGCACTCGTGGCACAAATATACAACAAGCAAGGAGAATCCCTGGGGTGACTGCTGTTGTTCTTGATAAAGATACATGTACGTGTCATGTGTATGGTGAGAACCAAGATGCTGTGAAGAAGGCAAAAAGTTACCTGAAGTTGGCTGAGGAGGTAATCTGGGTTCCCCGAAACTTGGTGGGAAAAGTCATTGGGAAGAAAGGAAGGCACATTCAGAAGGTTGTCGACCAGTCAGCGATTGTTAGCGTGAGAGTTGAGAGTGATAAGAAGAGCTCCCAAGACGAGGGAATGGTCCCCTTTGTATTCCTGGGCACAAAGGACAGTGTTACTAAAGCAACCATTCTACTGGACTACCACCTCAAAAGGTTGAAGAAAGTGGACCAACTTCAGCTAACTCGACCAAAGAGAAGGACAGAGGCATGGTCGTGTGTGCACTGTCTTTTGAAGACAAGTGCTCATCCCCGGTGGTCTGAGCAGAGGGGGGGGGGGGGTGGAAGTGACAGTGAGGCAAGGAAAGGGTGCATTTCCCACACTGATCCTGCAGAAATCTCCACCTGTGGACTAATCAATGAGGCAGCAGAAAGGGGAAGGGTCCTTAAAAGCAAGAGAAACAGAATAATCTGGGCTCTCCCCTAGACAGAAGTGGCTGTTAGAGGGGGGGGGAGACACCATGTCCAGTGCCAGGCGGGCACAGCAAGGTCTGCTGAGGACACAAGCGTGAGAGACGCGGCTCCTGTAACATATAGCAGGTGGCTGTACGAATGGGACTTTATGTTCAAATGTGAACTGTGTCTTATAAGGCTGCAGGACTTATTGTGTTTAAACTGGCAGGGAAAAGCCCATCAGTTATTAGTCAGGGCATGCTACATGTGTAGTGAGTGGCTAGACGGCCTAGGAGTTATTTTTATGTTTTGTTTATTTTGTTTATCCTGCACCCCGTTTAATAAACCTGGCGAGGAGCCAGAATTGCAGAAAGGATTATAGCATTATAGAGTTTTCTGGACTCTTGGATATGCTCTTGTTCTTAAACAAAGGTACAAAAACCAAAAATGGCCGGTCAGGGCTATGGAGACGTTGCGCCTACATCTTACGGCCACATGAGCCCTGTGGGTGCTTGTGAGATTAGGTCCTTTGTACCCACACGGCAGGGTCCGGGACACAAATTTTGATTTAAATTTCAAATAAAAAAAATCACACATTTCAATGGTCTCCTCATGCTGCAGCCAACTCCAGGCTGCGTCATTCTGGTAATATATAGAGAGCACTTGCTGTCCTTCATTTTCGTAAAAAATTTTCGTCAAAAATGTTTGCCTTTTTTATTAGGGATTGTGAAGCTTTGGTGCGTACTCATGCATCAGCCAACTCCAGCCTGTGTCATTCATGCAATATATGCTTTACTGATGGCGCTGCTGGGCCTGGGTCTGGGAATTTCACATTTTCTCATAGGTAGCACCCGCTATCCATAAGTCTTCTTCATATATTTCTACAATTGTTGTGTTTTGTTTGAGGGATTGTGAAGCCCTAGTGTGTACTCATTCATCAGCCAACTCCAGGGTGTGTCATTCATGCAACATATAGGTAGCACCCGCTGTCCTAAATATTATTAAAATTATTTTAAAAATGGTTGCTTTTTTGGGGGATTCTGAAGCCCTGGTGTGTACTCAATGCTGCTTCCTGCTACACTCTGTCAGCCCGTTGGTCCTGCGACAGTGTGCTACTCCGCCTCCACATCCTCCACTGTGTCTTAAGCCTCCACTGCCCGAACAAGTCTCAGTGGCCCTTCAGCATACCATATGTGCAGGTCACGGCGGTGTCACGCTGTTCTTCACATGGTTTGCCTTGGCGAGAAGTCTTGGAAACAATGGCCGATCAGGGCAATGGAGATGTTTCACCTAAATCTCACGGCCACATGAGCCCTGTGGGGGCTTGTTGGATTTGGTCCTTCGTACCCACACGCTGGGGTCCGGGACACGCAAAGGTTGTTTTAAATTTCAAATAAAAAAATGATGCCGCTGCTGGGCCTGGGTCTGGGAATTTCAAATTTTCTCATGGGTAGCACCCGCTATCCAAAATCTTTTTCAAAAATTTCTAAAATTGTGGTGTTTTTTGGGGAGGATTGTGAAGCCCTGGTGTGTACTCATGCATCAACCAACTCTAGGCTGTGTCATTCAGGCAATATATGGGTTACTGATGCCGCTGTGGGGCCTGGGTCTGGTAATTTCTAATTTTCTCATAGGTAGCACCCGCTATCCAAAATCTTTGGTTTAAATTTCTTAATTCATCTTTTAATCTTAGGGATTGTGAAGGCCTAGTGCCTACTCATGCTGCTGGCAACTCCGGGCTGTGCCATTTATCCACTATATGGCCTCCTCAGGCTGCCAACACCTCCAAGCTGTGTCATTCAGCCACTATATGGTCTCCTCATGCTGACAACATGTCCATGCTGTGTCATTCAGCCACTATATGGTGTCCTCATGCTGCCAACACCTCCACACTGTGCCATTCAGCCACTATATGGTGTCCTCATGCTGCCAACACCTCCACGCTGTGCCATTCAGCCACTATATGGTCTCCTCATGCTGACAACACCTCCATTCTGTGTCATTCAGCCACTATATGGTCTCCTCATGCTGCCAACACCTCCATTCTGTGTCATTCAGCCACTATATGGTGTCCTCATGCTTCAACCTCATCCAAGCTGTGTCATTCAGCCACTATATGGTGTCCTCATGCTGCCAACACCTCCACGCTGTGCCATTCAGCCACTATATGGTGTCCTCATGCTTCAGCTTCATCCAAGCTGTGTCATTCAGCCACTATATGGTGTCCTCATGCTGCCAAAACCTCCACGCTGTGCCATTCAGGCAGTAAATGTTCTCCTCATGCTGCCAACACCTCCACGCTATGTTATTCAGTCACTATATGGTCTCCTGACACTGATGCCATCACCAGGCTCTGTCATTGTGCTGCTGTGCGGCAGTGATTCTAAAAGCGATGCCGGTAATCTGCATGTTATTCTGAATAACAGTATTATTTCACTACCCCAGCACACTCCATATGCGTTTTAGAACACAGCAAAGTGTTCTATACCCCTATAGAGGCTGTATGTAGGCTAGAAATAGCCTTTTTTTTATATAGATTCGCCACAAAAATTTTTGGGATCAAAACAAACTTTTTCTGAAAATTCGGCGAATCGTCCGAATCAAATTTTTGAAAAGTTCGCGCATCTCTAAATGTTACCAGTGTTTATTTTTTTTCCTTAAAATGCTGCAGCCAGTTAGCTGGAAGTCAACAGGAAGTATAAAATGTACCACAAACAATGATTTTATAGTGGCATTTCTCTTGTGCAGTGCTTTTAGGGTCAGTAGTAGTTTGTTTTTTCTTCAAAACTCAGCATGTTCTACACTTGTGGCCATAAGTTTTGAGACTGACAAATTTTAGTCAGTGATTTTAGATCTTTTAGTCATATGTTTCTATTGTATACCATACCAAAGTACAGTTTTAAGCATTTCATGAGTTTTTAAACATATATTGACAAATACATCAGGTTTAGGCAAATTACCCTTCTTTTCAAGACTTCTGCAAATCCCTTGGCATAATAATAAATAGCTGCTTCTGGGACAAAACATGATTGATGGAAGCCCATTTTTGCCTATTCAGGGCTTGGAGCTTATTACAATTTCTATCTTTTTGTTTGTCCACCTACTTTTTGAGCATTGACTACAGGTTTTCAATAAGAATGGTCCCAGCATGCTTTACTGTTAGCAAGACACATGACTCATGGTAGCACTCACCTTTCTGCTCCAATCATTCTTCCGGATATCCCAAACAGTCTGAAGGGGGCTTCACCAGAAAAAATAACTTTACCCAGTCCTCTGCAGTCTAATCCCTGTACTTCCTGCAGTCAGTCTGTCCTTGATATTGTTCTTTGAGAGAAATTACTGCTTTGCTGTCCTTCTTGACATCAGAACAGCCTCCAAAAACCTTTGCCTCACTCTGTGGGCAGAGGCACTGCCAGCTACCATTCCTGAGCAAGCTCTGCACTAGTGTTGAACTGATCCCATAGCTGAATCTTTGTTAGGAGATGGTCCTGGCACTTGCGGTCATGACGGTAGATGTGTCTTTATTTTCTTAGGACTCTCCAATGTCTGGCTCTGGCCGAACACGAAGAGTTAAATGACTCTAGTTGGGCTGGAGCTGCTTGGAGCTCACCTGTGTCGTCTGGGTGTGGTTCTTAGGTCTGCTTCCTATCAGGAAGGTGTATCCCTGATCACCTGCCTATATAAGCTAGGAACAGTGATCAGTTCATTTTCTGTGAAAATGTCATGTATGGGCAGGGAACAGAGAAGCCCTAACTCACCCACAGGCACTGTCCCTAGTTATTGCCTATCTGCCCTAAGTGACAGATCCACAACCATGATGACAAACTTTCCCTGCTAAGTGCTAGGGCAGCGTTGTCAAAATAATAAAATACAAAAACAGTAGGAGTCTGGAAGCAGCTGGAGGCACACAAACTAACAGAGATATACTAAGACACACACACGGTCAAAACAATGTCAGTCTAGCCAAGGTTGGTACCAGGAAATAGCGGAGTACAGGAACGCAGAGCAAGAGAAGAGTCAAGTCAAAAATCAATAAACAAGCACGTATTCAGTAAGAAGGAGGTGTCAGCTAAGGTATAACCTTTCACAGACAATTAATTGATCACTGCTCCTAGCTTATATAGGCAGGTAATCAGGGATACACCTCCCTGATAGGTAGCAGAGCTGAGAACCACATCCAGATGACACAGGTGAGCTCCAAGCAGCTCCAGACCAACTAGAGTAAAAAAAAAAATCCAAACTCCTAAATAGCGTATTGTTGGTCACTTTTTATATAATGAAAAAATGAATCAATTTTTTGTATTGATCAAAAGGTCCGATCAATACAAAAATGACACCGCTAAAAACTTCAGATCATGGCGCAAAAAAAAATGAGCCCTCATACCGCCCCGTA
Source organism: Hyla sarda (assembly GCF_029499605.1). Taxonomy (NCBI): domain Eukaryota; kingdom Metazoa; phylum Chordata; class Amphibia; order Anura; family Hylidae; genus Hyla; species Hyla sarda. The sequence continues at coordinate 410,594,150 of NC_079189.1, read as the reverse complement.
TGCAGAAAAATAAAAAATTTATAGGGGTCAGAAGATGACAATTTTAAACATATACATTTTCCAGCATGTAGTTATGATTTTTCCAGAAGTATGACAAAATCAAACCTATATAAGTAGGGTATCATTTTAATCATATGGACCTACAGAATAAAGATAAGGTGTCATTTTTACCGAAAAATGCACTGCGTAGAAACTGAAGCCCCCAATATTTACAAAATGCAGTTTTTTCTTCTTCTTTTAGGGGGAAAATTGAAAGAATTATGATTTTTTAAAGGTAAGGAGGAGAAAACTAACGTGCAAAAACGGAAAACCCCCGGGTCCTTAAGGGGTTATGGCTGAGTTTACACTTGGTTTTTTGTCCTGTGTTTATTGGTTTGAAAAAAACGCCAGTGCAATTTGCATCTGGCGTTTTTTCAGGCATTTTCATTTGTGTGGAAATTGCATTTTAGGCACCTTGGCAGTTTTTCAAGCCTTTCCAAGTTGGATTTTTTGAACTTTGTGGCTGACTCCAGAAAAAATGGCTGCTGTTTCTCTTCCTGGGAACAGCCCCTTTTTTCACAGGTGAAAAAATGCAAATACATGGCGTTTTTAATGGCGTTTTTTCTCATGGGAGAAAAATGCCTCAATTTTGAAAAAAAAAATGCCAGTGGCTCAACATGCTGCAACTTTGGAAAACTGCCAAGGAGTTGAAAAATGCCAAAAAAGAGAGAAAAAAACGCCAAAAGGATAAAAAAAACGACAAAATGAAATACGCCAAGTGGAAATTTTTTTTCGCGATTTCTCATTGATTTACATCTAACATCTGGCCACAGCATTTTTTGGACGAAAAAATGCCATGCGGCAGATTTGGTGTTTTTACAAAAAAAAGACAAGTAAAAACTTAGCCGTTCTTCGGCCGGGAGCGACGCCCCCTCTGCTTGATTGATGGGCCGCGTCATCACTCTGCTCCGTCTGTTCAGTGACGCGGCCCATCAATCAAGCGGAGGGGGCGTCGCTCCCGGCCGAAGAACGGGAGTAGATGAGAAGAGCTCCCCGCCCAGGTGACTACTTACGGCAGCGGCGGTGACTAGTTTATAACTTCATATCTTCACCATTCCTGGGGGCAGGAGCGTCCCCCGGGAATGGTGAAAATAAAGATTTTACCCTATATAACGCTTTACCAAGCGTTATATAGGGTAAAATCTGATGATTGGTTCCCTTTAAGGACCGGTACGTCATGAGTCCGCTCCCATTCTATGACGCGGGGCCACGGCATTTCCCCACATCATAGCTAGTCGGGCCTGGCACCTAGCAATGGCCGGGACCCGTGGCTAATAGCGTGCGGCACTGATCATGGTGCCGTGCTATTAACCCTTTAGACACGGCGTTCAAAGTTGATTGCTGCGTCTAAAGTGAAACTAAACTAATGCCGGTTAGCTCAGGGGGCTGTTCGGGATTGCTGTGGTGAAATCGCAGCATCCTGAACAGCTGTAGGACATGAGGAGGGTCCCTTACCTGCCTCCTGGTGTCCGATAGCCGAATGACTGCTCAGTGCCTGAGATCCAGGCATGAGCAGTCAAGTAGCAGAATCATCGGTCAATGGTTTCCTATGAGAAACAATTGATCAATGTAAAAGATCAGTGTGTGCAGTGTTATAGGGGCTAACACTGCAAAAAAAAGGGAATAAAGATCATTTATCCCCTTCCCTAATAAAAGTTTGAACAACCCCCCCTTTTCCCATAAAAAAAACCAGTGTAAATAAAAATTTTTTTTACATATGTGGTATCGCCGCATGTGGAAATGTCCAAATTATAAAAATATATCGTTAATTTAACCACACGGTCAATGGCGTACACACAAAAAAATTCCAAAGTCCAAAATAGCGTATTTTTGGTCACTTTTTAAATAATGAAAAAATTTATAAAAAGCGATCAATAAGTCCGATCAATACATGGTACCGCTAAAAACTTCAGATCATGTCGCAAAAAATAAGCCCTCATACCGCCCCATACACGGAAAAATAAAAAAGTTATAGGGGTCAGAAGATGACAATTTTAAACATATGCATTTTCCTGCTTGTAGTTATGATTTTTTCCAGAAGTACGACAAAATCAAACCTATATATGTAGGGTATCATTTTAATCGTATGGACCTACAGAATAAAGAAAAGGTGTCATTGTTACGGAAAAATGTACTGCGTAGAAACGGAAGCCACCAAAACATACCAAATTTTTGTAATTTTGTTGCACAATAATTTTTTTTACATTTCACCATAGATTTTTGGGTAAAAAGGCTGATTTCATTACAAAGTAGAATTGGTGGGGCAAAAAATAAGCCATCAACCTGGGAAAAGCTGAGATACCACTAATTTTATATGCTAAAAAATGAACATCCGGGGGCAATGATCACATGTGAGATCAGCCATCAAACACAGGTACAGACACTTTATTATGAACTACACTAATTTTACAGCACAGTCAAATAAAATAATAAATCCTGGAATACCGCTTTAACAATTCATATTATCAGTGTTATTAATAGAGCAGAGCATAACACATTGTAATATGAACTCATTTTGAAATGCTGCCAATTATATCTAAGCAACAGTCTCAAATATTTCAAAATATTTACTGATCTTACACTTTACTTCCTGAATAAAATCCTACTTTTTCCTTCCATGCGAATTCTTGAGGCAATTATCAAAATCTATCATCTTCTCCAGTTTACTGATTTCAGTTATGTAATCGCAGATATCTGACCTGTACTGAAATCAATATTTGCTGTAAAGAGTCATTTCAAGGTGCTGAAATACATAAATCAAAGCCAAAAGCCGTGGACACCATTTGCCATTTACTGAGTGACAGGACACCATTGTTTGTGGCTTATGTAGCGTTCCCAGATCTCAGGTAGCATTCATAGAGTTCCTACTAGTTAAAATTTTTAATATGTCTTTAAGTGGTATTACCCCATATCTCTTGGATATGCCAACTTTATGACTGGTGAGCAGCTAAACTCTGGAACTCCCGAATATTGTTAAAATAAAAGGATTTCCAAGGACCTTTCAATTGAATAGGGCCAGCTTTAGTTCTTTGTTTAGCCAGCAGTTATTTATGGGGAAAACCAATGAAGGGGTGACACTGATACACCAGTGCTCTGGCCTCTTTATTTCAAGATTGCAGCAGACCCAAAAGGTTCTGACAACAAAATAATGGCATATCCTGGACATTTATTTAAGCCATTTAATTACATCAGAAAAAGCTTAAACACATATACAGTCATGGCCGTAAATGTTGGCACCCCTGAAATTTTTCTAGAAAATAAGGTAGTTCTCACATGAAAGGATTGCAGTAACACGTGTTTTGCTATACACATGTTTATTATATTATAACCAAAAAAGGGAGAAAAAAGCAAATTGGACATAATGGGGGAGATTTATCAAAACCTGTGCAGAGGAAACTTGCCCAGTTGCCCATAGCAACCAATCAGCTTGCTTCTTTCATTTTTATGAAGGCCTGTGAAAAATGAAAGAAGCAATCTGATTGGTTACTATGGGCAACTGGGCAAGTTTTCCTCTGCACAGGTTTTGACAAATCTCCCCCAATGTCACACCAAACTCCAAAAATGGTCTGGACAAAATTATTGGCACCTTTAACTTAATATTTGGTTACACAACCTTTGGAAAAAATAACTGAAATCAGTGGCTTCCTATAACATCAATAAGCTTCTTAAACCCCTCAGCCGGAATGTTGGACCACTCTTCCTTTGAAAACTGCTCCAGGTCTCTCTTATTGGAAGGGCGCCTTTTCCCAACAGCAATTTTACCTGTACTCTGCTGGCCACTTCCAAACTCTCCAGCGCTTTGTTGCCATCCATTTCTGGGGTCTTTTTCACGTATGTTTGGGGTCATTGTCCTGCTGGAAGACCCAAGATCTCGGATGCAAACCCAGCTTTCACTGGGCTGTACAGTGCGACCCAAAATCCATTGGTAATCCTCAGATTTCATGATGCCTTGCACACATTCAAGGCACCCAGTGCAAGAGGCAGCAAGACAACCCCAAAACATCATTGAACCTCCACCATATTTCACTGTAGGTACTGTGTTCTTTTCTTTGTAAGCCTCATTCCGTTTTCGGTAAACAGTAGAATGATGTGCTTGTTATGCCGAGCGCTCCGGGTCCCCGCTCCTCCCCGGAGCGCTCACAGCGTTCTCCTGTTCGCAGCGCCCCGGTCAGACCCGCTGACCGGGTGCGCTGTGATAATGTCCCTAGCCGGGATGCGATTTGCGATGCGGGACGCGCCCGCTCGCGGTGCGCATCCCGACCCGCTTACCAGACTCGCTCCCCATCTGTGCTCTCCCGGCGCGCGGCCCCGCTCCCTAGGGCGCGCATGCGATTTAAAGGGCCGGTGCGCCACTGATTGGCGCATGGTTTTTAATTAGTGTGTTCACCTGTGCACTTCCCTATATCACCTCACTTCCCCTGCACTTCCTTGCCGGATCTTGTTGCCATTGTGCCAGTGAAAGCGTTCCTTGTGTATCCCTAGCCAGTGTTCCAGACCTCTTGCCGTTGCCCCTGACTACGATCCTTGCTGCCTGCCCTGACCTTCTGCTACGTCCGAGCTTGCTCTTGTCTAATCCCTTGTACCGCGCCTATCTCAGCAGTCAGAGAGGATGAGCCGTTACCGGTGGATACGACCTGGTTGCTACCGCCGCTGCAAGTCCATCCCGCTTTGCGGCGGGCTCTGGTGAAAACCAGTAGCAACTTAGAACCGGTCCACCGACACGGTCCACGCCAATCCCTCTCTGACACAGAGGATCCACCTCCAGCCTGCCGAATCCTGACAGTGCTTTACCAAAAAGCTCTATCATGGTCTCATCTGTCCACAGGACATTTTCCCAGAAGGATTTTGGCTTACTCAAGTTCATTTTGGCAAAATGTAGTCTTGCTTTTTTATGTCTCTGTGTCAGCAGTAGGGTCTACCTGGGTTTTCTGTCATACTGTTTCATTTCATTTAAATGTCGACGGATAGTTTGCGCTGACACTGATGCTCCCTGAGCCTGTAGGACAGCTTGGATATCTTTGGAACTTGTTTGGGACTGCTTATCCACCATCCGGACTATCCTGTGTTGACACCTTTCAACAATTTTTCTCTTCCGTCCATGCCCAGGGATATTAGCTACAGTACCATGGGTTGCAAACTTCTTGATAATGTTGCGCACTGTGGACAAAGGCAAATCTAGATGTCTGGAGATAGACTTGTAACCTTAAGATTGTTGATATTTTTCCACAATTTTGGTTCTCAAGTCCTCAGACAATTCTCTTCTCCTCTTTCTGTAGTCCAGTTTGGCACACACAGACACACAATGCAAAGACTAAGTGAACTTCTCTCCTTTTTATCTGCTTTCAGGTGTAATTTTTATATTGCCCACACCTGTTACTTGCCCCAGGCGAGTTTAAAGGAGCATCACATGCTTGAAACAATCTTATTTTTCCACAAATTTGAAAGGGTGCCAATAATTTTGTCCAGCCCATTTTTGGAGTTTGGTGTGACATTATGTACAATTAGCTTTTTTTTTTTTTCTCCCTTTTTTGGTTTAGTTCCAATGCACACAAAGGGAATAAACAACAGTGTATAGCAAATCATGTGTTACTGCAATCCTTTTCTGTGAGAAATGCTAAATTTTCTTGAAAAATGTCATGGGTGCCAACATTTACGGCCATGACTGTAACCATGACATACACTGGAGATCAAAATTAGAGAACGACACACAATTTCCTAAGTGTCAAGGTCACAGTGTAGTCCTATGTGAATATATCCTAACATGAGTAAAATAGCAGTTTTTTAAGCTTATTTCATAAATTGTATTTATTCTAAAGCACAGAATAAAAATGTTAATGAGATAATTGAAAAAGAACACTGATCAAAATTACAGAACACTTTCAGATACCTGCAAGCTATAATATAGTTCTATTTTCCTTAATGATCTGACAAACCCTATTTAACTGGCAGCCTAACTTTCCAGTTTTCACTGAATTTTCAAAAATGGAGTGTTGTTCCAAAGTGACAGAAACCCTCCGGCAGCAGGTTGTCCAGATGAAGGCCAAAGGGGTGACCCTATCGGCCATAGCAGAGGAAGTTGGTCAATCCAAGTCTGTGATTTGTAGAATATTGCATCTTTACAACATCACAAACTCATTCAAGTCCCTTAAGAAGGTTGGTCACCCTCGAAAGACAAATGCAAGAGAGGACAGGATACTGCAGAGAATCTCCATGGGTAATCGTTTCAACACTGTAGCTGGAATTGCTCGCCAGTTCAGCACTAAACAGGGTAAGGATCTGTCTTGTCATACTGTGTCTCGACGTTTAAAAGCATTTGTGTAACACTCACGTTTCAGAAGTACATTAACAGAGAAGATGAACAAGGGCTTGGAAAGCCGAGTAAGAGGAAGATGATACTTGTGGACCAAAGAAGCATCAATAAAGTAATCTGCGGATTCAGAATCCAAAAATGCTGTAGCACTGAAGGAAGACTTGGCTGAAGCGAAGACTTGTACAGAAATAGTTAAGTGTGGAGAGGTAATATTCACACCCAGGGACGCCGCTCCCACAAACCCGAGGTGTGAGCATTTCCCGGATGCTGTGGGAGAGCTGTACAGTTCTTGAGGAAATGCTCTGGGCTAGCACAATACAAGCACAAATTCTGACTACGTCATTGTGACCTCTCCTGTTGCGTAAGACGAGAACGATCCACTTGCATAGCCTCTTCGGCAAGAAGCGCAGGAAACTGAAGAGGTGGACGTTGAAACATGGGTGCCAGGCGAGGGTATCTCCGTGTTCGGACAGGTTCCCTCTCTAAGCGCAGTTCATCAATGCATGTGGCCAAGTGGATAAGTTCAGTCAAAGAAGATGGAGGTTCCCGTGCTGTGAGGGCATCTTTAATCCTGCTTGACAGTCCTTTTTTAAATGTGGCACACAAGGCCTCATCCTTCCATACAAGTTCAGAGGCCAGAGTGCAGAATTAAACCGCTTAGTCACCATCAGAAGAATTCCCTTGACAGAGGTTCAGCAACGCCATCTCAGCAGAAGAGGCATGTGCGGGTTACTCAAAGACACTGCGAAATTCTGCCAAGAAGGCTGATAAATTGGAGGATACCGGATCACCACTGTCCCAAAGGGGTGTAGCACAGGCCAGGGCTTTTCCAGACAGTAGACTAATGACAAAGGCCACCTTCGTACGTTCCGTCAGAAACAGTTCAGACATGAGCTCCAAGTGCATGGAGCACTGTGTAACGAAACCTCTGCATGAGTTGGAATCCCCATCATACTTGGAAGGTGAAGGCAGACATAGCTAGGAGCCAGAAGACACTGCAGTAGCTGGTGGTGGGAGTTGGCCAGGTTGCGGTACCTGCTGTTGTTGTAAGGCCAAAAGCTGTTGCATTATAGCTGAAAGTTGAGAAAGTTGCTGCGCCTGTCGGGCCAACTGCTGCGACTGACGTACCACAACGGAGGGAAGATTCGCGACTTCCGGCAGGGGTACCTCAGCGGGATCCTTGGCCGGATTTTACTGTAACACTCACATTTCAGAAGACAGGAACCCCGCTGGATGTGGATCCGCTAGACCTGTGTGGCAGATGACTCGGACCGTACCAGGGAGTGGAGTCTTTTCACCAGAGCCCGCCGCAAAGTGGGATGGACTTGATGCGGCAGGCGGCACCCAGGTCGCTACCCCTGGAACGGCTTGACCACACAGGCGGCTGAGGAGATGCGACGCACAGCAGGGATAAGGCAGCTTGTAGTAAGGATAGCAGAAGGTCAGGGCAGGAGGCACAGGAGCGTAGTCAGGAACATAGCAAATCATCAGTAGGCAGGCAGCAAGGTCAGGTCATGGAGCAAAGGATCAGATGCACAGCAAGGCAATAACAGGAATGCTTTCTCCCAGGCTCAAGGCAACAAAGATTCGGCAGGGAAGTGAGGAGGGTGGAGGAATTTATCATTGAGCCACAGGTGAATTACACTTATGAGAGCACTTGCCCTTTAAATCTTAAAGCTCCGGCGCTCACGTGCCCTAGGGGATGGGGGACACGCGTGCCAGAGCAGAGAGGCAGAGGCGGGGGCAGGAGAAACACCTGGTGAGTGATAGACTTGGGCTTGCATGCGGGCGCGTCCCGCGATGCGAGTCCCAGCCCCGTCAGCAGCAGCAGGTAGCGGGACCAGCGTGTGCAGCTGGAGCACATAACGTAACAATTTGCTGAGGAGCATGTTGAGTGGACAGGGGAGAAGTGGTCCAGATTTTATTTTAGTGATGAAAGCAAGTTATGTTTATTTGGGTCTGATGGGAAACATTATGATCAACAACACACTGAGGAAAGACTGAACCCAAAGTGTGTAAAGAAGTCAGTGAAAGTGGGAGGAGGAAGTGTCATGGTTTTGGGAATGTTTTCTGCAGCAGGAGTTGGACCTCTCATACAGCTACATGGCAGAGTGAATACTAGTGTGTATCAGAACCTTCTTCAACAACACTTCGTTCCTTCTTTGCGTTCATCACTCAATCAGCAGCAATTTTCATGCAGGACAATGCCCCCTATCACACAGCAAAATGGGTAAAGCTGTCCCTTGAAACTAAAAACATTTAAACAATGAAATGGCCAACCCAGAGTCCTGATCTAAACCCAATAGAAAACCTCTGAAAAATCCTTGGTGACAAAGTTATGGCCAAGAAACCCACAACAGTCACAAAACTGTAGAAGAGACTGTAAGAAGAGTAAACCAAAGTCACACCAGAGCAGTGTGAGAGATTAGTGATGTCCTTTGGGGGGCGCAGATGTGCGAAAGCAAAGGCCTGTACACTTCCCACTGATTCTTTCTCTGTGTTACAGTCATTGCTGTTCTCTAATTATGATCATCACGTTTTTTGAAAAATAAAGGTTTTATGTTGATATTCTTTGGTTATTTTGTAAAACACTGTTCTAATGGTATGGTGTACCCCTTACAAAAAACCCTTTAAGTGATGATCAATGTAGATTACATTATTTATGAAAAAATCAAATGTTCATAAATTGTTCTCTAATTTTGATCTCCAGTGTATACCTCTAACGCTAGAATAGCTCTCCTTTTTTATTTTCCACCTCCACTTTAACCTTCCAGTCTCCTTTCTTCAGGGCAACAAAATATCCCAATGCCATTAGAATAGCTTTATGTATATATATTTATCCTCTACAACACAGAATACAGTTATTGATTTCTAGAATACAGTTTATTCAAGCCACAGTGTAAGATATGACATCACAACTATTGTCCTGTCCTTTAGACTTTTCCCATACACCCTGCTTCAAAAGGATTGTGGAGGAAGATTCCATCTGTTTTAGTTTTTCCCAGAGGATATTCTCAAAGTGGAATTAAATGTGGTTATTGTAAAGAAAAGAAATAGCAGCTGGAGGGTAAGATCAATAAATATGAGCGTGTGATAAATAAAAAAAATAGGTAAAGACTTTTTTTTTTAACAGAGGAACCCTTATTGTCAAGTATTAAATTATAATTAACAAGTAGGAATTAATTTATCCTAATGAGCGCACAACTGTCAAATAAGGTTAGGCCCCTCCACCTAGGTGTAAAATTCCTACTGCACTGTGAATTACAAAGTGGTGAAAAGCATGCAGAATAAAAGAAGCCCAAGTTGCACCATAAAAAGGGTCTACACCAACATAATTGACCATGAAATATACTCAAATATAACATACATATCTTAAGAAATATCAGTCTTTATTGTTACAAAAAATACCATAAAAACATTAAAAAAAATATACTGGTGAGGTACAACAGAAACACAGGAAGATAAGAGGCAAGAGGTGAGAATACAGCAGGTAATTAAATATATTTCAAATAAACTGCAGAGTGTACATGAAGACTACAGGTAAGTATAAGGTGCAACTGCAATATTAAAGGGGTACTCCGGTGAAAACATTTTTTCTTTTAAATCAACTGGTGGCAGAAAGTTAAACATATTTGTAAATTACTTCTATTAAAAAATCTTAATCCTTCCAGTTCTTATTAGCTGCTGAATGCTACAGAGGAAATGCCTTTCTTTTTGGAACACTGATGACATCACAAGCACAGTGCTCTCTGCTGACATCTCTGTCCATTTTAGCAACCATGCATAGCAGATGTGCGCTAAGGGCATCATGGTGGATCAGTGGTTAGCACTGCTGCCTTGCAGTGCTGGGGATTTGGGTTCAAATCCCACTAAGGACAACAATAAATAAAGCGTTATTATTATTATAATAACATCAGCAGAGAGAACTGTGCTCGTGATGTCATCAGAGAGCATTCCAAAAAGAAAAGAATTTCCTCTGTAGTATTCAGCAGCTAATAAGTACAGGAAGGATTAAGATTTTTTAATAGAAGTAATTTACAAATATGTTTAACTTTCTGCCATCAGTTGATTTAAAAGAAAAAAGGTTTACACCGAAGTACCCCTTTAAGGACCCGGCCATTTTTTGAACATCTGACTACTGTCACTTTAAGCATTAATAACTCTGGGATGCTTTTACCTTTCATTTGTTTTTTTTGTGACATATTCTACTTTATGTTAGTGGTAAATTTTTGCCGATACTTGAATAATTTCTTAATAAAAAATTCCAAAATTTGATGAAAAAATTAAAAATTTTGCATTTTTCAAACTTTGAAGCTCTCTGCTTGAAAGGAAAACAGATATTCCAAATAAATGATATATTTATTCACATATACAATATGTCTACTTTATATTTTCATCATAAAGTTGACATGTTTTTACTTTTGGAAGACATCAGAGGGCTTCAAAGTTCAGCAGCAATTTTCCAATTTTTCACAAAATTTTCAAAATCTGAATTTTTCAGGGACCACTTCAGTTTTGAAATGGATTTGAAGGGCTTTCTTATTAACAATACCCCATAAATGACCCCATTATAAAAACTGCACCCCTTAAAGTATTCAAATGACATTCAAAAAGTTTGTTAACCCTTTAGGTGTTTCACAGGAATAGCAGCAAAGTGAAGGAGAAAATTCAAAATCTTCATTTTTTACACTCGCATGTTCTTGTAGACCCAGTTTTTGAATTTTTACAAGGGGCAATAGATGAAAAATCCCCCCAAAATTTGTAACCCAATTTCTCTCAAGTAAGGAAATACCTCATATGGGGATGAAAAATGTTCGGCGGGCGCAGTAGAAGGTTTAGAAGGGAAGGAGTGACAAAGGGATTTTGCAGAGTGAATTTTGCTGAAATGGTTTTTGGGGGGCATGTCACATTTAGGAAGCCCCTATGGTGCCAGAACAGCAGAGAACCCCCACATGGCATACCATTCTGGAAACTACACCCCTCAAGGCACGTAACAAGGGGTCCAGTGAGCCTTAACACAACACAAGTGTCTAACGACTTTTCGTCAAAGTCGGATGTGTAAATGAATTTTTTTTTATTTCACTAAAGTGCAGATTTATCCCAAAATGTATCATTTTTACAAAGGGTAATGGGAGGAAATGCCCCCAAAAATTTGTAACCCCATCTCTTCTGAGTATATAAATACCCCATGTTAGGACAAAAAATGCTCTGCGAGCAAACTACAATGCTCAGAAGAGAAGGAGTCACATTTAGCTTTTGGAAAGCAAATTTTGCTGAAATGACGTTTGGGGGGCATGTCGCATTTAGGAAGCCCCTAGGGTGCCAGAACAGCAAAAAAAAAACACATGACATACTATTTTGGAAACTATGCCCCTCAAGGAATGTAACAAGGGGATCAGGGAGCCATTTTTGTGAAAGTTGGATGTGTAAATGAAAAAAACATTTTTTCACTAAAATGCAGTTTTTTCCCCAAATTTTACATTTTTACAAGGGGTAATAGGAGAATATGACCACCAAAATTAGTAACCCCATTTATTCTGAGTATGGAAATACCCCATGTGTGGACGTCATGGGCTCTGCTGGCAAACTACAATGCTCAGAAGAGGAGGAGCGCCATTGAGCTTTTTGAAAGAGAATTTGTTTGGAATGGAAGTCAGGGGCCATGTGCGTTTACAAAGCCCCCGTGGTGCCAGAACAGTGGACCCCCCACATGTGACCCCATTTCGGAAACTACACCCCTCACAGAATTTAATAAGTGGTGCAGTGAGTATTTACACCCCACTGGTGTTTGACAGATCTTTGGAACAGTGGGCTGTGCAAATGAAAAATAAAATTTTTCATTTTCACGGACCACTGTTCAAAAAATCTGTCAGACACCTGTGGGGCATAAATGCTCACTGTACCCCTTATTACATTACATTTGGGTCACATGTTGGGGGGGTCCATTGTTCTGGCGCTATGGGGGCTTTGTAAACACACGTGGCCTTCAATTCCGGCCAAATTTTCTCTTCAAAATCCCAATAGCGCTCCATCTCTTCTGAGCATGGTAGTGCGCCAGCAGAGCACTTTACATCCACATATGGGGTATTTATATACTCAAAAGAATTGGGGTTACAAATTTTGGGGGGCTTTCTTCCTATTTTCCCTTGTGAAAATGAAACATTTAGGGTTACACCAGCATTTTAGTGAAAACATTTTTTTTCCTCATTTTCCCATCCAACTTTAATGAACATTTGTCAAATACCTGTGAGGAGTTAAGGTTCACTATACTTCTTGTTACATTCTGTGAGGGGTGTAGTTTCCAAAATGGGGTCACATGTGGGTATTTACTTTTTTGAGTTTATGTCAGAACCGCTGTAAAATCAGCCACCCCTGTGCAAATCGCCTATTTAGACCTCAAATGTACATAGTGCGCTCTCACTCCTGAGCCTTGTTGTGCGTCTGCAGATCATTTTACACCCACATATGGGGTATTTCCGTACTCAGGAGAAGTTGTGTTACAAATTTAGTGTTTTTTTTTTTGCTTTTACCGATTATGAAAATAAAAAGTATGGGGCAACACCAGCATGTTAGTGTAAAAAAAAAAAAAAATTACACTAACAGGCTGGTGTAGACCCCAACTTTTCCTTTTCATAAGGGGTAAAAGGAGAAAAAGCCCCCCAAATTTGTAGTACCCTGTACATTCACATGGGGGGGGGGGGGGGGGCAAACCTCCAGCTGTTTCAAAACTACAACTCCCAGCATGTACTGACAGACCGTGCATGCTGGGAGTTGTACTTTTGCAGCAGCTGGAGGCACACTGGTTGGAAAACCTTCAGTTACCTAACTCAGTATTTTCCAACCAGTGTGCCTCCAGCTGTTGCATAACTTCAACTCCCAGCATGTACTGATCGCCGAAGGGCATGCTGGGAGATGTAGTTATGCAACAGCTGGAGGTACGCAACTACAACTCCCAGCATGCCGAGACAGCTGTTTGGGCATGCTGGGATTTGCAGTTTTGCAACATCTGGAGAGCTATAGTTTAGAGACCACTGCACAGTGATCTCCAAACTGTGGACCTCCAGATGTTGCAAAACTACAAATCCCAGCATGCCCCAGCAGCAAACTGCTGTGTGGGCATGCTAGGAGTTGTAGTTTTGCAAGATCTGGATTTCTGCAGTATAGAGATCACTGTGCAGTGGTCTAAAACTTCAGCCCTCCAGCTGTTGCAAAACTACAAATCCCAGCATGCCTAAATAGCTTTCTGGGCATGCTGGGAGTTGTAGTTTTGCAACATCTGGAGGGCTACAGTTTAGAGACCACTATAGTGGTCTCAGACTGTAGCCCTCCAGATGTTGCTAAGCAACTCACCGTCTTCCGTAGGATCCAGGGTGCTGCGTCGCCGTCCTTCTCTTCCACCGGTCGTCGCCCGCTGCCGCCGCCGATCATCGCCCGCTGCCGTCGCCGATGGGTGAGTGGACTTCGCCCCCCGGTCCTCCTGGTTTCCCCGTCCTGCCCCACCTATTGTGGGTGGGCAGAACGGGGAAAGCAAAAGTAAAGCCCCGCGCCCCCGATCTGCTATTGGTGGTCGCGTCTAGACCCCCAATAGCAGGGATAGGAGGGGTGGCACCCCTGCCACCTCACTCTTATCCCTTCAGGGGGATCGTGGGTGTCATGGACAACCGCGATCCCCCTTCTATCCTGGGTCACCGGGTCACCATAGACCCGTTTGACCCGGAATCGGCGCAAATCGAAAGTGTAAATTCACTTGCGATTTGCGCTGATCGCCGACATGGGAGGGTCTGATGACCCCCCTGGGAATTTGCGCGGGGTACCTGCTGATCGATATCAGCAGTCACCCCGGTCCCCGCCTGGCGCACGGCGGGGACCGAAATTCCCACCGTCGTACAGGTACGCCCTGGGTCCTTAAGTACCAGGGACCGAAGGCATACCTGTATGCCCTGGGTCCCTATTTGGTTAAATACATTAACAAAGCTTACATTTAAGGGCCTGCTTTTTGCACCACCAGTTGTACTTTATAATGACAACACTCGTTTTACTACAAAAGCCAAAAATATATATTTGTGGGGTAAAGTAAAAAAAAAAAAAAAGGTATTTTGCCACTTTTGGAGGCTTCAGTTTCTACGCAGAGTACTTTTTTGTAGAAATGACACATTGGCCGACATTTATGCCTTATTTATGAAAAAAGGCACACGCTATGTGGTGAATTTGGTGCAGTTTAGAACTTTATGAAGCCAAACTGGTTGTAGAACTTAAACTCACACCTCCCTGTACCTGGTGTACATTTTTTGCTCTAAAAGGCCTGTTGGGCCCAAAACTGCGCCTTTTTGTCAAAAGGCACAGTTAGTAAATTTGTGACCGATGTATCGACAAAAGAGTGCACTTCAGGTCAAGTACTGCAGAATTGTCTATTTCAAAAGGAGCACAAAAGGCGCAAATAAACCCTGTTTGCCCCTTTTATGTGCCTTTTCTAGAAAAAAACAAACAGTCTAAATACAATGATAAATGTTGGCCATTATCTTTATTCTGTAGGTCCATACAATTACAATGATCCCATATTTATATAGGTCTTGTTTTATTTTACTAACTTTTTGTGAGAAAATAATTTGCTTAAAATTGTCCTCTTCTGATCATTATAACTCTTTTTTTTTTTGCCCCGTATACATTTTTTGCACAATGATCTGTAGTTTTATCAGTAGCATTTTTGTTAAGATGGGGCTTTATGTTCTTTTTATTAATTTTTTTTTCTCATATAAAAAGTGGCCAAAATTCAGCAAATCTGGGCTTTGGTATTTTTACTATCTGGTTCAATTAACATATTTTAATAGTTCGGACACTTACGCACGCGGTAATATTTATGCTAATTTTGTATTATTATTATTATTTTACTTGACAAATACGAAAAGGTGGGTGATTAAAATTTTCATTAGGGAATGGGCTTATTCAAATTTATTACAATTTTTGGGAAATTTTTATTCATTATTTAAGTCTCCATAGGAGAGAAAGATTAATTGATAGATAGGTAGAAAGATAGATAGATAGATCGAGCAGTGTTTCCCAACCAGGGTGCCTCCAGCTGTTGCAAAACTACAACTTCAAGCTTGCCCAGACAGCCTTTGGCTGTCTAGGCATGCTGGGAGCTGTCATATGGGATGGCTCGACACTTTTCTGATAGTAGGAACCCCAATATCATTTTCTGATGCAGTTACACAAATGTAATGTGTGGTGCCTCCTTCAGCAGAAGCTAATGCACAGGCCGGACACCACTATTGCTACTATTAGTAGCAAGTCACTTATGCGATGGGCGGCATCAGATTGTAAGAAACCACAAAGCCCGATTGCAAAAATTGGGACCCCCACCGATCACCTCAGTTCAAGTGGCTCTCCGGCTGTTGAAAAGCTAAAACTCCCATCATGTATGGAGAGCCTCATACATTATGGGAGTTGTGGTTTTGTAACAGCTGGAGAGCCACAGATTGGTGTAAAGTTTTGCCCATCATCACTACAGAACTAACAAGTGACTACAGCTCTGATGGCACAGTCAGGAAAATACACAATGGTATAATGACCTGGGTGATGTCTTCTCTGTTGTTTTTTCTTGTCTTCCTCATCTGGTCATGGTGGAGATGGGCTTGCACAGGTGTTCCTCATAGCCCCCATGCAAGCCCCTTCTCCTCCATGATGCCTTCTCTATAACAGCAGTGGATTGCAGTGAGTGCAGGATTACTGTTCCTGCTGCATATGCATTATCGATGCATCCGTGCACCACCACACCATCCTATGCACATTATGGGAATCTGAGTTCTTTGGGCTATATACATATACACCCACCCCCTCATCCTCGGTGTCCTTATCACTCCTGCTGCACCTCTCCTTATCACTACAATAACCCCCCCCTCGCACCTCTCATCATTACCCCCATAACCCCCATCGCACCTCTCCTGATCACCCCCATAACCCCTGCTGCACCTCTCCTCATCACCCCATAACCCCCGTCGCACCTCTCCTGATGGCCCCCATAACCCCCCGCTGCACCTCTCCTTATCACCCCCATAACCCTC
The DNA here is from genome assembly GCF_029499605.1 of Hyla sarda. Classification (NCBI taxonomy): domain Eukaryota; kingdom Metazoa; phylum Chordata; class Amphibia; order Anura; family Hylidae; genus Hyla; species Hyla sarda. The sequence goes on along the minus strand of NC_079189.1, from coordinate 410,577,740 downwards.
CTGCCACATCTCTCCTGATCACCCCATAACCCCCACCACACCTCTCCTGGTCACCTCCATAACCCCCGCTGAACCTCTCCTCATCACCCCCATAACCCCTGCCGTAACTCTCCTGATGACCCCCATAACCCCCCGCTGCACCTCTCCTTATCCCCCCCATAACCCCCCGCCACATCTCTCCTGATCACCCCATAACCCCTGCCGCACCTCTCCTGATCACCCCCATAACCCCTCGGCCACACCTCTCATCACTCCCATAACCCCGCAGCACCTCTCCTCATCACCCACATAACCCCCCGCACCTCTCCTCCTCCCCCCATAACCCCCCTCCACCCCACCTCTCCTCATCACCGCATAACTCCGCCGCCGCACCTCTCCCGATCACCCCCATAACCACTCGGCCACACCTCTCATCACTCCCATAACCCCCCAGCACCTCTCCTCATCACCCACATAACCCCCCGCACTTCTCCTCATCACCCCATAACCCCCCGCCGCACCTCTCCTCATCACCCCCATAAGCCCCCCTCTGCGGCACCTCTCCTCATCACCCCCATAACCCCCCTGCCACACCTCTCCTGATCACCCCATAACCCCCCACCACACCTCTCCTGATCACCTCCATAACCCTCCCGCTGAACCTCTCCTCATCACCCCATAACCCCCTGCCGCACCTCTCCTGATCACCCCCATAACCCCTTGGCCACACCTCTCATCAATCCCATAACCCCTCAGCACCTCTCCTCATCACCCACATAACCCCCCGCACCTCTCCTCATCACCCCATAACCCCCCCGCCGCACCTCTCCCCATCACCCCCATAACCCCCCCCGCTGCACCTCTCCTCATTACCCCTATAACCCCCGCACCTCTACTCATCACCCCCATAACCCCCCTGCTGCACCTCTCATCATTCCCTGCACCTCTCTTCATCAACCCCATAATCCCCCAGCACCTCTCCTCACCCCCCATAACAACCCCACACCTCTCCTCATCACCCCTATAACCCCCGCCACACCTCTCCTCATCACTCCATTAACCCCCCCCCCCCCCCGACGCACCTCTCCTCATCACCCCATAACCACCGCCGCACTTTTCCTCATTACCCCTATAGCCTCCCCCGCACCTCTTCTCATCACCCCCATAACCCATCCGCTGCACCTCTCATCATTACCCCAACCCCCCCTGCACCTCTCTTCATCAACCCCATAACCCCTCCACACCTCTCCTCACATCCCATAACAACCCCACACCTCTCCTCATCACCCCCATAACCCCACCCGCACCTCTCCTCATCACCCCCATAACCCCCCGCACCTCGCCTCATCACCCCCATAATAAGCCCCCCCTTGATGCTTGACCCCCAATGGCAATGCCCCCGGCATTTTACTGACCCTGCTGGGGCTTGATGTCCTGGAGAGAGGCAGCGGAGGCTAATGCTCCTGTTACTGCACAAGGGGGTCACCTCTGCCGGACGGAGATTGTGCAGGGACAGGTCAGGTGATTGGAAATCAGGACAGGGCCAGACAGGCCAGGGGCTGGTGGGAGTAGACGTGCCCCACGCAGGCACGTACAACTACTCCCATCATCCCCAGGCCTGTCTGGCCCTGCCCTGATTTTTAAAGGGCCCGCACCATAGAAAAAGGTACAGTCTGCTGCAGTAACATGTAGGAGAATGGTAGGGGGGACCTGCAGGTTACGCCACTGCTCCACTAATAGGACGGGATGCAAGGGAGCGTGAGAGGAGAGGGAAGTACGTTCTTCTTTGCTCTCTTCCCCTTATATAAGTGTGGCTGCGGCCCCAGCTCCGACCTGTCCTTTAGCGTCTTCTGGCAGGCAGCGCTCACGCGCACCAGAAGACGCCGACCCTCTACACCGGCCCTCCACGCCACACTTCCTATGAGCCACCGCGCTTTTAAGGCAGCGGATGCAAAATTAAAAAAAATTTAAAAGCGGCACTGTGACACTCGGGCTATTGGCGGGACACCCAGGGCTATAGCCCTGTTAGCCCCCCTGGCGGCGCCCCTGGTAGCAGATATCTTCCCTGTACTGGGCACAGGAGGGGAGGTGCAGCATGTGAGGACTGCGACCGGGATCTTTTTTGCAGGAGGTGCAGCACCTAAAATGTTCCCCCAGGGAATTGGTAACAGTCATGTGCTCTCCCCAGCAAGGCAGTTACTTTCTTCCCTCAACCTCAGACTGTGCCAAAGGTTCCCCTTCCATCAAGACAGCATCCAATAAAAAACTAAGTAAATAGCCAATACAAAATAAGAGTGGCTTAGGGACAACTCTATGAATGTGCCTTGGTGGCCCAGCAAGATCCCTGAATTAAAGGGGTATTCCAGGATCTTTTTTTTTTATTTGACTATGCTACAGTGGCTGTAAAGTTAGTGTAGTCCATAATATAGTGTCTGTTCCTGTGTGTGATGGTGGTCTCGCAATTCTTCTGTGATTTCCCCCCAATATTTATTTTCACAGCATACAAAATTACTGTTGCAGTGTGTTGCAGTGTGTTGAGATGTGTTGCAGTGTGTTGAGATGTGACATCACTAGTCAGGTGATTACAGGGAGCCTATCCTGCTTCAATAAGTGGAGCGACTGCTGAGTGGAAAAGAGATAATTTTGCAACAGCTGTAGGCACCCTGGTTAGAAAACACTGGTCTTTTGAATGGAATGCAACTCACTTGTGTTTCAATGGGTGGGGTGGCTGATGTGTGGGAGGGATGAAAGTGACCTCAAACTTACAAGCATGGAACTATGGGATGTGTAGTTTGAGAATGCAATCCAACAGGAAATACCCAGTTCACAAAAAAACTAGCCACAGTGTTATGGTAATCTCACAACATAGCCATTTAGCCTCAAGACAAGTGCAGATCCTTCCTTAGCATGTCCATTACTATCTGGCAGGTATGTACTAAAATCACCTAACGGTGGATAACCCCTTTAAACTTAAACATTGAGACACAATCCAACCTGACAAATCTTGAGAGGATCTGCAGAGAAGAATGGCAGAAAAAAACAAATCCAGGTGTGCAAGACTTGTGGTGTTATACCCAAGAAGAATGGAGACTGTAATCTCTCTCATCTCAAGGTGCTTGAACAAAATACTGAGTAAAGGGTATGAATACTTATGTCAATGCAATATTTTAGTTTTTCCATTTCAATTAATTATCAAAGATTTCTAACATTCTGTTATCACTTTGTAATTATTGGCAGTGAGTGCAAAATGATGGGGAAAAAGTGAATTTACTTTTTATTTCAACATAAGGTGACAACATAACAAGTGTGAAAGTGTCTGAAAACTTTGCACTGTATACCCAAATATGGAGTTTCCAGTATCAGGCTGCAAATCAACTTTCAATACTAAAATATTATTATTACAATGCATTGAAAAGATTAAAAAAAAAAATCAAAAATTGTGCAGTGAGATAACTTGATGAATATTCAGTTTGTGATTGTTGGTTGTAGATGTGACAAAAGAAGATTCAGATGAGCCATCATATGTTCTAAGTACGTGTTTGTGCACAAGATCCTCATTCAATCTCCTTTCTTTGAGAGGAGATGGATTCTTACTGAGAGCCCATTCATCACATCCTCTTGATCTTATCATATTCACTAAAGCATCATCTATAGTCTGTTACAGTTTGTTTTATTCTTTTTTATTTTAATGCCTATGATAATTTTCAGTATTTCATCATTACTGGTCACATTGCTGCTCCTATTTTTGGCCTTATTATTTATGATTAATGTCATAGACAATAACACAGTTTCTCTCTTTAGATCTTAGATCATTTTGCTACCTTCAGTTTAGGGCTTTTTTTTATTTATTTTTTACTTACGTATACACATATTTGCACACTTTTTATGCAGTGGCATTTGTCTTTTTTGGTCTAGTCATTTTAGTACAGGGGTACTTAACTACTTTTTTTTTTTTTTTTTCAACTCTTTTTATTGATTTTCATAATGCAAACATAGTCACACAACAACAAACCAAAGTAAAATTAAACCAGGTATAATGAGATATAGCGAATTTTTAACAGTGCATACTCATTCACAAAACGTAACTGACTCACTCCTGCAGTCATTTCTCCATTCGCCAATCGCTTCCCCCACCTTCTCATGCTCATTACTCATGGCTCATAGCTTATAACTCCTAATTCATAAGTCATAACTCATAGCTCATAGTTCCCCCTTCTATGTGCACAGTTGTCGGTCCAATAAACAATTATCGACCCAGTAACTACCCTAGTGCTTTATTGTGAGTTCAAAGTTTCCAATTTCATCTTTTCAGCTTTCTCCAAAACTGTCTTAAATTTTTCCCACAACTTAATTTTCCCCTCCTGTCTTTTGGTATTTATCATTCTATCTAACCATAATCTTTCCATAACATATACTTGTTTAAGGGAAGTTACTATTCTTAATATATTGGGTAATTTCGAGTCCTTCCAGCATTAAGCTATTACATTCCGAGTGGTTGCTAGTATATGAAAGATTATGGCTAGATTTTTATATGACATTGATTCTATTTTTATATGACATTGATAGTAGTGCCACCTTTGGTCCCCAGGTGAGCTCCACCTCACCTTACAATAAAACCAACAAAAGCCACTTAAATTCCTCCTAGAGTCGGTGAACTTCTGGGCACTCCCATCAAACATGTATAAATGTGCTTTCCATTATCCCGCACCGCCAACATGTTGAGGGGTTTACCGGGTTCATTTTTGCCAACTTGTTTGGTGTGAGATACCATCGGTACATCAACTTGCGGGAGGACTCAAGATGCGACACACAATGGGATATCTTAGATGGAATTAAATATGTCCTAGCCCATAATTCCCAAGAAACTGTGCAACCCAGATCTTCCTCCCATTTCTCTTGGAAGTTCCTCTTTATTTGTGGTTCTTCCTTTTGCAAAGCTTTGTACATTTTGGATATGCCCCCTCTTATTATTGGGTTATTCAGATCCAAGATCTCATGTTCCTTCTCAATTTCCCCCCTCCCCCAATCCAATGATGATATCCAATGACGTAATAGTAAATATTTAAAAAAGTCTCTAGATGGGATACCAAACTTAATGGAAATATCCTCAAAGGACCATAAAACATTACCTTGACTGATATCCCAAAGAGTTTTTATTCCCTTACTCACCCACTGTGAGAGGTCTGTAGAAGGTAAAATACATTGGACCACTTCTAACGGTGTTATATCATATTAAATGGGGTTAAATATTTGATGTGATAAGGCATATAACCAGACGTTTACACTTGCCTTTAGTGTTGGACTCTTTATAGACTGGGTGTCTTTAGATAATGCTATTCCCCATAATAACCCCATTGATGACACTGACCCATTTAAGTGTGCTTCAAGTGACGCCCAATGGGCCAAAGTATCATTATGCCATAGTCTTTGTACCTGGGTGAGTAGAGCCGCTCGATAATAAACTAAAAGATTTGGGCAGCCTAGTCCGCCTTCTCTAAGAGGCAGATACAATACTTTGCCAGATACTCTTGGCTTTTTATTTTGCCAAATGAATCACAGCAGAATATTCTGCAGGCCTTTAATTGCTAAATGGGGAATTTCGATTGAAAGGTTCTGAAAAATATATAATATTTTCGGTAATAGGAACATTTTAATAACTGAACTACGCCCCAGCCATGACAGTGGTAATTTAGCATAGGCCGCTATATCTGTATTAAGTTGTGTCTTCAGTACCTCCATATTATTTTGCATGGTGCTTTTAGGGGACCTTGTCAATCTTGTTCCCAAGTAGCTTAAATGGGCACTGTCATGAAAAATTATTTTTGATATGTTGTAGTACTTAAGTACTACAACATATCTCTAATATACTTTTATAAAAAAAAAAATGCTTTTAAAACATTTTAAAAGCAATTTGAAATTCGGCCACTAGGGGGCGCCCTCCTAGTGGCCGAATGCAGTGCGGAGTGACGTCACTGCAAAATTCCGACTGATTCCGGCAGGGCATCAGTCGAAATTTTGCGCAGGCGCAGTAACAGCCAGGGCTGCGCATCTGCTTCCCACACTCGCCGACGGCCCTGCTGCAAGGTGCGGGCGGCGCGGGGAGTGCTGCTGCAAGGTACGGGGGGGCGGGGGGGATGGGGCGCGCTGCTGCAAGGTGCGGGGGGGATGGGGGGCGCTGCTGCAAGGTGCGGGGGGATGGGGGGCGCAGCTGCAAGGTACTGGGGGGGATGGGGGGGGCGCTGCTGCAAGGTACGGGCGGCGCGAACGGGGGGGGGGGGGTTGTTTGGGTTTACTTACCGAGCGGCAGGAAGAGTCTCCCCTGCACCCGTCCCTCCCGCATCGGCTCCTGGCTCACTCCTTCCCCCATGAAACTCCTGTCCTGGGTGCCTCCAGTTGTTTTACTACTACAACTCCCAGCATGCCCTGACAGCCAATAGATGTCAGGGCATGCTGGGAGTTGTAGTGGAGAAACAGCTGGAGGCACCCTGTTAGGAGAACTAAGGACGGAAGTGCCGGCCCCAGCAGGCATCAGTGACGTGGAGCCTGCTGGGAAAGTCTGCCTGGTAGTGAGCACACTACCAGGCAGACTAAATGCCATTTTAAAAATAGTAAAAAAATAAAATAAAGGCAGGGAGGGTGTTAGGGATAGAAGGGCAATAGGCAGGGACAGAAAAAAAAAATCATGATGGTGGGAGCTACCCTTTAAAGACTCTGTGGCCCATGCATAAGAATAACTAGATTGCAATTTGTCCCTAGTATCATTATCTATGCATAGTGGTAATACAGTGGATTTGGATACATTTAGTTTATAGTAACTCACAGAACTGAATTGTGCTAACAATTTCATTACTGTCTTTAAGCAGTTAATAAAATTAATATGTTATCCGCAAATAAATTTATACGGTAATCCTTTGTGCCGACGGTTATGCCCCGAATCCCCCCAGAATCCCGCATCATTGAGCCAACGGCTCCATCGCTAAAACAAAAAGCACTGGAGACATGGGGCACCCCTGTCTGGCACCGTTCGTGTTACAGAAGTTCCTAGATATCAAACCTCCCACACAAACTCTTGCTGAAGGTCCAGCATAAAGGGCAATAATTGCAGTCACCAAAGCGAGGATGAATCCAAACTTCCCTTGCACAGCCCCCAAGTAACGCCAATGGATGCGGTCGAATGCCCTCTCTGCATCCATAGCCAGGAGGAGAGAAGGCATTCGACCGTGCACTGCCACATCAATAAGGTTCAGGAGCCTCCTAGTTCCGTCTAGCGATTCTCGGCCTTGGACAAACCCCACCTGATCCATACTGATCAAATTTGGTAAGTCTTTACCTATTCTAGTTGCCAATACGGTGGGGATCAAAAGTTTGGGCACCCCAGGTAAAAATTTGTATTAATGTGCATAAAGAAGCCAAGGAAAGATGAAAAAATCGCCAAAAGGCATACAATTACAGATTAGACATTCTTATAATATGTCAACAAAAGTTAGATTTTATTTCCATCATTTACACTTTCAAAATAACAGAAAACAAAAAAATGGCGCCTGCAAGAGTTTGGACACCCTAAGTTTCGGTACGTCACCTTCGTCACCTCTGATGCTATTACCACGGGTCCGACCCGCTATGATGCAGGCCCTCGTTGTGGCCCCCGCATTATAGAAAGGGAAAGGACTCAGGATGTACCGGTACGTCCTTGGTCCTTAACAGGTTAATGTAATTGGGGCATGGTCTGACTATGTTATGGTTTTAATCTCTGAAGCTGTAACTAAATCCAATAATGCTCTACTGATAAGAAAATAATCTGTCCTTGTGTAAACTTAGTGGGGCTGAGAAAAGAAAGTAAAATCTGACTCCGTAGGATGTTGAACTCTCCATATATCGCATAATGTATACTTCGAGATGGTCTTAACCCCTTAAGGACCCAGCCATTTTACACCTTAGTCCAAAAGAAGAAAGGGTCCCAGCACTCAGAAGCTTGTGAAATCTCAAAGGTTTATTTATGCAACATGCATAGCATACAGGGTAGGCCTACCCTGTATGCTATGCATATTGCATAAATAAACCTTTGAGATTTCACAAGCTTCTGAGTGCCGGGACCCTTTCTTCTTTTAGATTATCATTACATTTGGTCCTCGGGCACCAACTATTTATTGCAGTGCCGACCTTCTTGGGACTTTTATTTTACACCTTAGGACCCGGGCATTTTTTGCACATCTGACCACTGTCATTTTAAACATTAAAAACTCTGGAATGCTTTTAGTTATCATTCTGATTCCGAGATTGTTTTTTCATGACATATTCTACTTTAACATAGTGGTAAAAATTTTTGGTAACTTGCATCCTTTCTTGGTGAAAAATCCCAAAATTTGATGAAAATTTTGCATATTTTAACTTTGAAGCTCTCTGCTTGTAAGGAAAATGGATATTCCAAATAATTTTTTTTCATTCACATATACAATATGTCCACTTTATGTTTGCATCATAAAATTGACGTGTTTTTACTTTTGGAAGACACCAGAGGGCTTCAAAGTTCAGCAGCAATTTTCAAATTTTTCACAAAATTTCCAAAATCACAATTTTTCAGGGACCAGTTCAGGTTTGAAGTGGATTTGAAGGGTCTTCATCTTAGAAATACCCCACAAATGACCCCATTATAAAAACTGCACCCCCCAAAGTATTCAAAATGACATTTAGTCAGTGTTTTAACCCTTTAGGTGTTTCACAGGAATAGTAGCAAAGTGAAGGAGAAAATTCACAATCTTCATTTTTTACTCTCGCATGTTCTTGTAGACCCAATTTTTTAATTTTTACAAGGGGTAAAAGGAGAAAATGTATACTTATATTTGTAGCCCAATTTCTCTCGAGTAAGCACATACCTCATATGTCTATGTAAAGTGTTCGGCGGGCGCAGTAGAGGGCTCAGATGGGAAGGAGCGACAAGGGGATTTTGGAGAGTACGTTCTTCTGAAATGGTTTTTGGGGGGCATGTTGCATTTAGGAAGCCCCTATGGTGCCAGAACAGCAAAAGAAAACCACATGGCATACCATTTTGGAAACTAGACCCCTTGAGGAACGTAACAAGGAATAAAGTGAGCCTTAATACCCCACAGGTGTTTCACGACTTTTGTATATGTAAACAAATAAAATAAAAATTTCACTAAAATGTGTTTCCCCCCCAAATTTCACATTTTTGCAAGGATTAATAGCAGAAAATACCCCCCAAAATTTGTAACCCCATCTCTTTTGAGTAGGGAGGTACCCCATAAGTTGACCTGAAGTGCACTACGGGCGAACTACAATGCTCAGAAGAGAAGGAGTCATATTTGGCTTTTTGAGAGCAAATTTTGCTCAGGGGAATGTCGCATTTAGGAAGCCCCTGTGGTGCCAGGACAGCAAAAAATACCCACAGGGCCTACCATTTTGGAAACTAGACCCCTTGAGGAACGTAACAAGGAATAAAGTGAGCCTTAATACCCCACAGGGGTTTCACAACTTATGCATACGTAAAAAAATAATAATAATAATTTCACTAAAATGTGTGTTTCCCCCCCCCCAAATTTCACATTTTTGCAAGGGTTAATAGCAGAAAATACCCCCAAAAATTTGTAACACCATCTCTTCTGAGTATGGAGGTACCCCATAAGTTGACCTGAAGCGCACTACGGGAGAACTACAATGCTCAGAAGAGAAGGAGTCATATTTGGCTTTTTGAGAGCAAATTTTGTTCGGGGGGCATGTCGCATTTAGGAAGCCCCTATGGTGCCATTACAGCAAAATAACCCCCACATAGTATACCATTTTGGAAACTAGACCCCTTGAGGAATGTAACAGGGGGTACAGTGAGCATTTACCCCCACTGGTGTCTGTCAGATCTTTGGAACCGTGGGCTGTACAAAATTTTTAATTTGCACAGCCCACTGTTCCAAAGATCTGTCAGACACCAGTGGGGTGTAAATTCTCACTGCACCCCTCATTACATTCCGTGAGGGGTATAGTTTCCGAAATGGGGTCACATGTGTTTTTTTTTTTTGCGTTTGTCAAAACCGCTGTAACAATCAGCCACCCCTGTGCAAATCACCTCAAATGTACATGGTGCACTCTCGCTTCTGGGCCTTGTTGTGCGCCCCCAGAGCGCTTTGTGCCCACATATGGGGTATCTCCGTAGTCGGGAGAAATTGCATTACAAATTTTGGGGGGCTTTTTTCCCTTTTACCTCTTGTCAAAGTTAAAAGTATAGGGCAACACCAGCATGTTAGTGTAAAAAAAATTTTTTTTTTACACTAACATGCTGGTGTAGACCCCCAACTTCACCTTTTCATAAGGGGTGAAAGGAGAAAATGCCCCCCAAAATTTGTTAGACCCTAAACTGTCCTTGAAATACGACAGGGCTCCGAAGTGAGAGCGCCATGTGCATTTGAGGCCTGAATTAGGGATTTGCATAGGGGTGGACATAGGGGTATTCTACGCCAGTGATTCCCAAACAGGGTGCCTCCAGCTGTTGCAAAATTCCCAGCATGCTTGTACAGTCAACGGCTGTCCGGCAATTCTGGTAGGTGTTGTTTTGCAAGATCTGGAGGCTCCATTTTGAAAACAGTGGCGTACCGGACGTTTTTCATTTTTATTGGGGAGGGGGGCTGTGTAGGGGCATGTGTATATGTAGTGTTTTTTACTTTTTATTTTATTTTGTGTTAGTGTAGTGTAGTGTAGTGTTTTTAGGGTACAGTCACATGGGCGGGGGATTACAGCGAGTTTCCCACTGCGAGATTGAGCCGCCGCTCAAAATTTGCTGCATCGCAAACTTGCAGCCTGATACTCACTGTAAGCCCCTGCCCATGTGAATGTACCCTGCTGTTGCAAAACTACAACTCCCAGCATGCACAGTCTATCAGCTGGAGGCACACGGGTTGGGAAACACTGAGTTAGGAAACAGACAATGTTTCCCAACCAGTGTGCCTCCAGTTGTTGCAAAACCACAACTCCCAAACATTCTCAGGCATGCTGTCTGGGCATGCTGGGAGTTGTAGTATACAGGGTCCCAATACAGCAATGCATGTCGCTTTACGGCGACGTGCATTGCTGTAAAGGGACCGACCGCGGCTGAAGAGGAACTCACCTGTCGCCGCCGCCGTCTTCATCGTCGGGATCCGGGTCCCGGTATCGCCACAGATCGCAGGGACGATTTCCCTCGCGATTTGTGACGATCTCCGACATGGGGGGCCTACATGGCCCCCCTCGGCGTTTGCCCTGGATGCCTGTTGAAGCATTTCAGCAGGCATCCACCTCCGATATCTGCCCGGCGAGCAGCAGGGACCGGAATACGCCAGTACGTCACAGGACGTCCTGGGTCCTTAAGGCCCAGGCTGCCAGGACGTCACAGAATGTCCTGGGTCCTTAAGGGGTTAAATATAAGTGTTCATATAATGGTTCATTTTGATGCACTTTCGAGGTGGAGTCTACTGATGGCCAGACCGGGTGGTTAAAATCGCCCATTATTATTACCCTGTCGTTTATGGAGAAGGCTGCCTCACGTAAAACTATGCGTAAGAACCTATCTTGCTTAGTATTCAGTGCATAGAGTACTACTATGGTCAGAGGTGCCTTATTAACATTCCCCTTAAATATTAAATATCTGCTGCCTACATCTGCATCTACCATAGAGTTAGTGATTACCAATGATTTTTTTTAAATCAGGGTATTCCTTGCAGTGTAATCTATGGCCATCTTCTGTTTTTAAATGTGTTTCTTGTAAACACAAGATGTCTGCCCTCATTCCACATTTTGCTTCTTTTCAAGGGGGAATTTAACCCTTTACAGTTTATGGGCACTAACCTTAACCCCTTAAGGACCAAGGGCGTACAGGTACACCTTTGCTCCCTGGTACTTAAGGACCAAGGGCGAACCTGTACGCCCGTGGGAATTTTGGTGCCTGCCGCGAGCCGGGCGGAGACCGGACCAGGGTGACTGCTGATATCGATCAGACCCCCCATCATCAGACCCCCCACGTAGGCGATCGCCAAAAATCGCAAGTGAATTCACACTTGCGATTTTCGGCTATTCCGGTGATGCAGGTCACGTGTGACCCGCTGACCCGGAGATACAAGGTGATCGAGGGTGTAGGATCTATGGGGAGGTGGCGATTTCGTCACCCACCCAGGATCGCTGCTATTGGCCGGACGATTGGCCGGCCAATAGAGGCCAGCAGGGGAGGGGTTAACGGCCCCTTCTCGCGGCTCTGCTATCCCCCTGAGTTCATTCAGCGGGCAGAGCTGCTTGAAGGAGCCAGGGACCCCCCCCCTCTGTGAAGATCGGAGACCCTCACAGAGGAAGATCCCCCTTAGAGCAGGGAGAGAGTACAGCCCCAGGTACAGGTAGGGTTAACCAGTAAAGTAAAGTAAAAAAAAGTGTAAAAAAAAGTTACACATTTCCCCCCGCCTGACCCCCTAATAGGACCTAAAGGGTCCGCCACAATTTTTTTTGTGTGGCCCGGGCCCTATTAGGGGTTCAGGGCGCTGCATTTGCCCCCCATCCCCCCCCCCCCCCCAATTTTTTTTTTTTTTGCCCGCAGCTTTTTTTCCCCCCGATACAGTTACAGTTACACCGATCACACACACTACATAATCAGCCCCCCTCCACACACACACCCACCACCCCCGCCTTCCGGTGAACCTGTCTGGAGACCCCCAGAGGCATATCAGCCACAGGTTCCGGAGTTTGTTGGCGACTCCGGAATCCAGATTGACAATTCTGGATTCACTGAAATTGACTATTTCAGTTATTTTTTCAGTGACAGTTTTGTCAATCACATGGTGGAGCAGACGAATCTGTATGCCCAGCAGTTCATCGCCCACCACCCAGATTCTGTTTTGGCCAGGCCCAATGAATGGTGCGCCATTGATGCAGCAGAAATGAGGACATTTTGGGGCCTCTTGCTGCATATGGGCCTGGTCAAAAAGCCCAGTGTCAGGCAGTACTGGAGCGGGGACATCCTCTACCAGACCCCGCTTTATAGTATGGTCATGGCACGGAGGCGGTTCGAGGCCATTCGGAAATGCCTCCATTATGCAGATAATGAGGCATGTTCACCCCGAGGTGATCCCACCTATGACCGGCTTTAGAAAGTGAGGCCGGTAATCGATCACTTTGGGGCCAAATTTTTGGAGGCCTACGTACCCCTCAGGGAGCTCTCAGTCGATGATTCTCTTATCAGTTTTAAGGGGAGACTCATCTTCCGCCAGTATATTCCCTCGAAGCGGGCGCGGTATGGCGTGAAGCTCTATAAACTTTGTGAGAGTACCTCCGAATACGCTCTCAAGTTTAGAGTGTATGAGGGACGAGATTCCCGTATTGCACCCCCAAATCGTTTGGGAGCTTGTGCACCCTTTGCTGGATAAGGGTTACCACGTGGACAACTTTTATACCAGCATCCCTCTTTTCACATCCCTTGCCACCAGATCCACGTCCGCTTGTGGGACCATGTGGAAAAACAAGAGAGGCCTCCCTCTAAATTTTCTGCAGACACCTATGCCCAAGGGTGAGTCCCGTGCCCTTACCAATGAAAACCTGTTGCTGGTCAGGTATAAGGATAAGAGGGATGACCTTATGCTGACCACTATTCATGGTAATGGCAGCTCACCTGTCCCTGTGCGAGGTACCACAACACCGGTCCTCAAGCCTGATTGTATTCTGGACTACAATCGGTATATGGGGGGAGTTGATCTCTCTGATCAAGTCCTCAAGCCATACATGGCCATGCGGAAAACATGGGTATGGTACAAAAAAGTTGTGGTCTACTTGGTACAGGTTGCCATGTACAACGCTTTTGTACTGTCCCAGTATGCTGGCAACACAGGGACATTCCTCCAGTTCCAAGAAGAAGTCCTAAAGGTCCTTATCTTTGGTGACCGGGAAAGAGCAGGCCGGACTTCCCAAGAAACTGGAGTTATAGGTGCCAGGATCATTCCAGGCCAACACTTTCCAGGTGAGGTCCCCACACTGGAAAGAAGGGACGATCCCAGAAAAAATGCAGAGTGTGTAACAGGAGCGGGATTCGGAAGGATACCACCACTCAGTGTGACACTTGCCCTGATCATCCGGGCCTCTGCATTAAAAACTGCTTCAGGGAGTATCACACTTCTATGCAGTACTAAATTTTCCCTTTTCATTTAAATTTTCCATAGTTTGACTCCAATGTACCAAGTCCAGAGTACATTCCAAATTTTAACACCATAAACCACTAAATTGCCCAAAAAAACTCATCTAAAAAAACTGATAAGACCTCTGGGGGTATTTTTTTCTCTGGGTCATGAGTCACTGAGTCACTATCATTGGGGACTTTTTTTGTTGCCTCAAATGTGCATCGCTCTCTCTCCACCTGAGCGGGGTGCGCATTTGAGGCAACAGGTTAAGGACGGCCACACATGTCACGTTCCCAGAATGATGATTCAAAGCATAGGGTTTGGGGCGGGCATATTTTTTAGGTTTGGCTATGCTCTGGGTCATCATTCTGGGAACATAACCTGTTTTATAATTTTATGTCCCACTGTACCCCATTTTTGTTATTTAGTGTACCCCAGTTATTTACCCCATGCAATGCCCCTTGAGGGGGGTCCCACTGTTCTGGCTCCATAGGCCGCAACACAGAAGCTCAAGGCCCCTGAATGCGACCTGCTCCTCTGAGACCGGTGTGCAAGCTGTTTACGCCCAGACTTGAGGTATGTCCTTACTCCAAAGAAATGTATTTACAAACTTACGGTGACATTTTCTCCTTTTACCACTTGTGAAAATGAAAAATTTGGGGTAACCCCAGCATTTTAGTGTAAAAAAATCAAATTTTTAATTTTTACATCCCACTTCATGAATATTTATCAAATATTTAGTTTCCAAAATAGTAGGCCATGTGTTTTTTTTTTTGCTGTTCTGGCTCCATAGGGGCTTCCTTAATGGGACTTGCCCCCCAAAATCCATTTCAGCAAAATGTGCTTTCCAAAAGCCAAATGTGACTCCTTCTCTTCTGAGCATTGTTGTTCGCCCTCAGTGCACTTGACGCCCACACATGGGGTATTTTCATACTCAGAAGAGATGGGGTTACAAATTTTGGGGGGCATTTCCTCCTTTTACCCCTTGTAAAAATGTAAAATTTGGGGAAAAAACAGCATTTTAGTGAAAAAAAAAATTCATTTACACATACAACTTTAACGAAAAGTCGTCAAACACCTGTGGGGTGTTAAGGCTCAGCGGACCCCTTGTTACGTTCCTTGAGGGGTGTAGTTTCCAAAATAGTATGCCATGTGTTTTTTTTTTTTTTTTTGCTGTCCTGACACCAAATGGGACATGCCCCCCAAAAACCATTTCAGAAAAACTCACTCTCCAAAATCCCACTGTCACTCCTTCCCTTCTGAGCCCTCTACTGCGCCCGCCAAACACTTGACATACACATATGAGGTATTTCCTTCCTTACTTACAAATTTTAGGAAGATTTCTTTCCTTTTACCCCTGGGTTTACAAGAACATGCGAGTGTAAAAATTTAAGATTTTGAATTTTCTTCTTCACTTTGCTGCTATTCCTGTGAAACACCGAAAGGGTTAACACACTTACTGAATGTCATTTTGAATACTTTGGGGGGTGCAGTTTTTATAATGGGGTCATCTGTGGGGTATTTCTAATAAGAAGGCCCTTCAAATCCGTTTCAAAACTGAACTGGTCACTGAAAAATTACGCTTTTGAAAATGTTGTGGAAAATTGCTGCTATACTTTGAAGCCCTCTGATGTTTTCCAAAAGTAAAAACATGTCAACTTTATGATGCAAATATAAAGTAGACATATTGTATATGTGAATCAAGATATAATTTATTTGGAATATTCATTTTCCTTACAAGCAGAGAGCTTCAAAGTTAGAAAAATGCAAAATTTTTTCAGAACATTTTGGAATTTTTCACCATGAAATTATGCAAGTATCGACAAAATTTTACCACTAACATAAAGTAGAATATGTCACGAAAAAACAATCTCGGAATCAGAATGAAAGGTAAAAGCATCCCAGAGTTATTAATGCTTAAAGTGAAAGTGGTTAGATGTGCAAAAAACGCTCTGGTCCTACAGTGGAAATTGGCTTGGTCCTTAAGGGGTTAATGCCATATTTTATTTCATCTGACTTCTTCCCTACTACGCCTTGAATGTTCTTCTGTCTTAAGCCTAGGTGAAAAAAAGGGGAAGCGAGTAAGCAACAATAATATGGGGGGAGGGGAAGAGAGAAAAAGGGAGATAAAAATGGAAATGCTTTCCAAAATATTAATTATCTCTCAACACCTATTTGTTCCCCTTTTTTTTAGTGTGTTTATGAGTAACAGTTATCCACTCTACTGATTGATATAAATGTTCCTGTTCCCTCCGATACTCTGAAATTATAGCCCACTCTTCACACAAGTTCATCACGGCTTGCGGTGAAGTAGTAGTGTATTTTTCTCCCTTGTAAGTAACCAGTACTTTCACCGGAAACCTCCATCGGTACACAATCCCATTTTCTCTCAATAAGCGGGTCCCCTCTGCAAATTCCTTACGTCTTGTCAAAGTAGTTGCAGATAGATCTTGATATATAGCCAATTTGCTAAATTTTTCAGGCATAACTTGGGGGTTCCTGACTGCTGATTTGTAGGTCTTCCTGTATAGTGCACACTGCACCTTGAAGAACTTTAGTGAAGGAGGTTTTCGATCCTGATAGCAGTGATCTTATTGATGTTCAGACACTGGTACATTGGGGTCAAAAGTAAGCCCTAGCAGGATTATCAGGGTGGGCTGCAATATAAGCCCTACCCCGAAAATAAGACCTAGGCCAGGAGTAATCAACTGGCGGACTGCGGTCCAGATCCGGACCGCGGCCGCCAGTAATGCCCGCAGACACCATCCCCCCAGCCACCTCCCCCCCTCCTTTGGCTGGTCCTGCGGCAAGTTACCGTAATTGAGTCGGGGCAGGGACGCTGTCGCTTTGAAACGTCTGCGCATATGCACGGCCGACGTCACGGACGTGTCCCTGCCCCCAAGAAGGAGATCCCGCCGCCACCGAGAGCTGCAGCTTCCGTACAGTACAAGTTGCGGATGCTACCGTATGAAGGTGGGGAAGTGCTGGTCTCCGCTGGGGATGAAATGTGTACCGTAGTTTATTATGGCAGAGGGGTGGGAGGCACTGTAGGAGTGTTGATGATGGGGGGGCTGCCGGAGTGTGGAGGATGGGGGGCTGTGGAAGTGTGGATGATGGGGGGCAGCGGGAGTGTGGAGGATGGGAGGCTGTGGGAGGATGGGGGGGTTGTAGCAGTGTGGAAGATGGGGGGGTGCGGCATCCTCCACACTGCTACAGCCCCCCATCCTCCACACTGCTACAGCCCCCCATGTTGTTCAAGGTACATACCGTAAATAAATAAGCCCTACCCTGAAAATAAGCCCTAGTGTGTTTTTTGTGACTAAAATTAATATAAGACCCGGTCTTATTTTCGGAGAAACACGGTAATAACAATTGTGCTGTCACTGCATAATTTAGGTCTCTCTGTCTCTTTGGTTACAGCATCCTGGAGTCCCCATTTATAACATACAGTGTCTGTTTTAGGGATAGCTCCCATAGAGTGTCTGTGGGCTACTGCGCCAAAAGCTGCTGGGGCAGATAGCCTAGCTAGCGACAGTACTTCCCCTTGTTGTGCTTCTTTTTCATATACATTAGCAGTTCCTCCTACACATTTAGTTTGATTTCTTTTAAACAACCCCTCCATCTCATTTGCTTCAACCCCACTCACCGCCTCTGCCGCTTCCACTTGTTCACGGCTAAACTCCAGTATGTCTCGGTTTACTGGGAGATATGGCCACTCATTCCTGGCGTCCAGCTCCCCACAGTATTCGCCGGGGAAGCTTGCAACTCTTCTCCCATGTTTTCTCTGGGATCGGCTGTTCACCGCTGGGGAACACTGAGCACTTCCGGGTCTCTCTGCCGACTTCCCCGACGATCCGGGTCTCAATGGCGAGTCTCTGTCTCCAGGCAGCCTCCCCATCCGTTCAACTCGCATTGGAAGGCCCTTGTCACCTGGCATCTGCATCAGGCTCCCACGTCTCCCACCTCTCTCCAGTAAAAAGCCATGATTTTAACTGGAGTTGCTGCGTTTTTCTTAGATCTTGTCCGCGTCACGTATATGTGTGGCAGAATATGGCAGTAGGTGGCAGCGGGTTGAAGTTGCCGAATATTGCAGTAATTCTTTAGCTGCAGGTGAAGTGGTTAAATATCCAACATCCAGTGTCAACAAATCGACAGAGGTTTCCCAATGCCTTCTGCCGTTTTGTGCCGGGTTCAAGCAGGTAGATTAACGGAGCTCCTCTCCTCACCTCATGGAGCAGCAGCCATGCTCAGCAAGCTCCGCACCAACGTTCTTACTTAACTACTTTAACGGGGTACTCCGGTGCTAAGACATCTTATCCCCTATCCAAAGGATAGAGGATAAGATGCCTGATCGTGGGGGTCCCCCGTTACCATCAGCCCCCAGAGCATGTTCGCTCCGGGTCTGATGACTGCCGATCACGGGGCCACAGTATTGTGACATCACGGCTCCGCCACCGTGTGATTTCAAGCTCCAACCCCTGAATGCAAGCCTATGGGAGGGGGCGTGACAGGTGATCGGCAGTCATCAGACGCAGAGCGAACATGCTCCGGGGGCTGATGGTAACGGGGTGCTGCGTGAAAGATCACGGGGGTGCCCAGCGGCGGGACCCCCGCGATCAGGCATCTTATACCCTATCCTTTGGATAGGGGATAAGATGTCTTAGCACCCAGGTACCCCTTTAAGTAAAGATCCACTTACCCGGGTCTTGTTCAGGTAAAGGTCCAAGCTGAACACCGGCAATAAAGATGATGGGGGAGATTTATCAAAAACTGTGTAGAGGAAAAGTTGAACAGTTGCCCATAGCAACCAATCAGATTGCTTCTTTCACTTATATCAGGGCCTCTTATAAATAAAAGAAGGGATCTGATTGGTTGCTATGGGCAACTGGTCAACTTCCCCCTCCACGGGTTTTGATAAATCTTCCCCGATGTCTTGATAATTTTCATTAACTTTGTCGAACTACTTACACCCAGTATTATTGTTTATTAGGGGAAAATGGGCATCATTTCCTTTTCAACAGTCCTGTTCTTTTTTTGCAGAGGGCATATTTAGATGAGATAACCAATTTTGTCCAAAATTTCAAAGCTGCATCTGTCAGTGAGGGGATTTTTGAGAAGGTAGGCAGTCAGTAAGAGGACAGTGGAGGAAAGAGAACCTAGTGGAAAAAACTAAAAAACGGGGAGGGAAGGACCTTGTGTATTACCCAGTACCTGTGTCCCAATAGGGACAGGACAAGGTTGGCTCTTCAAGATGGCCACTCACCTGGTTAGGGGGAAAATGCGCATATCACCCCAATAGGGTATCAATGATCCTCTGGAAACAAAACTGCTGAGCCCAAGGTTGGAATGGGAAGGAAGGAAGCTTCTCACATGTAGAATGTGAAGAGTATAATGAAGAAAAAGCACCTTTTCTGCGGGCGCTGTTCTTGATTCCAGAAATATCAGACCAGATGCTGGAGTATGGTTAAAGTGCTATATAGCACTACGTTTATTGAAAGTACATAAAACCAATTACGTGTTTCGAAGAGACAGTCCTCCTTCCTCAGATCGATGCCAATCTGAGGAAGGAGGACTGTCACTCCGAAACGCGTCATTGGTTTTAGGTACTTTCAATAAACATAGTGCTATATAGTACTTTAACCATACTCCAGCATCTCGTCTGATATTTCTGGAATCAAGAACAGCGCCCGCAGAAAAGGTCCTTTTTCTTCATTATACTCTTCAGTGGAGGAGGGAGGCAGTAAGTAAGAGGACAGTGGAGGAGGGAAGCAGTCAGTAAGAGGATAGTGGAGGAGGGAGGCAGTCAGTAAGAGGACAGTGGAGGAGGGAGGCCGTCAGTAAGAGGACAGTGGTAGAGGGAGGGAGGCAATCATTGAGGAAACTCAGGTCAGTGTGTGGCATTGTGGTACATGATAGCAGTGGGGGCATGGTGATTGTGGGGGACACGGAGACAGTGTGAGGCAGAGATGGAATAAATTTAGTAGCATAAGAAGCTGATCCCTTACCCAAGAGCACACTAACCAATGAGCACTTCCCTCTTCAGGATAAATGGTGCACTCATTGCTTGTTTCATTTAGCAACCAGCACCTCATTGGTGAAAGAGCTTATTGAAATAACCAATGAGCTTTTTCATTATTCTTATTGGAGAAGCGCTCATTGTTTAGTGCACGTCTGATGCTGCTGAAGTTCTGCTTGCAGTCAGCGCCCCATTCTCAGCTGCAACCATATACACATCAGAACAGTATCCCAAGACATGCACATTTTGTAAGTAAGGCTGTGTCCCTGGACCATGGTCCACCAGTTGAGGACCCCTGCTCTAGTGTTAGAATACATATGGTATAAACTGAAAACAGACAATGAGGTCAGCCCACTCTCTCTCTTTGTCTGTCATCTGTTTTTAAGGTCCCTTCATCACCATGAATCTGTACTGAAGCAATGCCAAACGCAGATGGCACCACATATGTTATGACACTTTTTAGACACTTTTCCCTAGCATATGCAAATAGGTTGTGGCCTCTGCTAAGGGGGGGGGGGGGGTGATTTTTTTAACAAGAAGTGTGGGTTAGAATGCAACACTATGTGCCACAAATATGAGTCCTGCACAATATTCTGCTGCAGTTTAAGCCATCTAATAGCTGGTCTAAAATTAGACTAAGCAATGAAGGAATATGACAGATTCTTCAAACAGCCTGATACACTGATAAACCTTTTTTTTTTTTTTTTTTTTTTTTTTTTTTTTTTTTACATGGGCAGATTATACCGCAAATGAGTGTTCCTAAGAATCAGCCTGTGTAAAAGTGCCAGCAATCAGCCAATGAATGACAATTTGCTCATTTGTTTGCTCATCACATCTTTTGTGCGCACATATAAATTATCACTTTCATAAATTATCCCTATTAATTGCATAGATTTAAAAAAAAAAGATTTTTTGTTGTTGTCTATTTTGTGTTCATGGTCCTTAAGTTCTCCATTTACCATATTGGAGCCTTACACACAGGTGCTCATTACACCTTGTTCCACCATAACATGTTCATTACATGACTGACAATTGTACTGCAAGGCTGGGTTCACAAATATCAGGAGTCCGGGATAGTTTCCCTCCGGCGTGTACCGGAGGGAAACTGATGCTAGAACTCATCCCATTCATTTGAACGGGACAATTCACATTCATCCGGCATCTCAATTTTGACACCGGATGGTTGGACATGCCGGAGGGCACCGGAGCAAGCTGCGTTCCCCTGTCCGCCATCCAGAAACAATGAACGCCGAATGCCATACAACTGATGACAACTTCTCATCAGTTGTGGCATCAGTTGCGTCGAGTTCTAGGCCGAATTCACCTATGTCGGATGACGGACACATGTAAACCCAGCTTAAGAAAGAGATTTAAATAGGAGTTCTGTAGTGAAAGATAACTTATTCCCTATCCAAAGCATAGGGGATAAGTTATAGATCGCAGGGTCCGACCTCTGGGACCCCTGCAATCTTCTGAACGGGCCCCAGCAGTCTGCTGCTAGGGGGCATGCCTATCCCCACATGGTGTGGCAGCCGGCACGCCCCTCCATGTATCCCTAGAGATACATAGATGGGGCGTGTCCGTTGCTGCTTCCTGCAGGGGTCAGAACGGCTGCTTCCGGCAGACTGCCAGGGCCCCGATCTGGAGATTGTGGGAGGTCCCAGCGGTCCCCCCCCCCCCCCCCCCCACGATCTATAACTCATACCCTTTCCTTTTAGATAGGGGATACGTTATCTTTCACCGTACTACTCCTTTAAGGATCCCATATACCGACAGCAAGCAAAGACCTTAAAAACATGAACAATTGAGATGCACAGTATTGTATAATGGAATAATGTATCATTACACAATAAGTAATGTTCATTTGCTTGAATCATAATACCTCTTTAACTATAAAGCATTTTGCATTTCTGCAATGATTGTTAGTCACATAATGTCAGTAAATTGTGGTGGAGTGGAGATGCAATTTACATGGTTTGATATAAGTGGTATACTGCAGCTTTTTACTCTTTTGACATTGTTTCTGTATCCATTATCTTTGACTGCTTACAAAACAATGATAAGAACGTGAAATCACAAATGTTGACAATGTCCACCATAGCTCAGAGTTATGTGTCAACCTCTTTCTAAAAGATCACTTTTTATCAGAAAAATATAAAAAATATCATTTTAATGGAAGCAACATCCCCGTGGCAACAGATTTGCTGATTTTATACGCTTCCATCCATATAGCTGTAGATTTTGATGTATTATAAGTGTTTTATAGGCTTCACTCACAGATCTCCTTCAGCATTTCCTATTGATGCATTGAAGGGAAACCTGCTTCAGTCAGCACAGATTTAGCCCCTCTGGTGTTATCTCCCAGGATCCTTAGCAGTCTTGTGAAGTGTGTAAAAACTGTAATTTATGGAACAACATGTGTTGTTGTTGAAACATCAATAATGGTTTATTCTTTATTACTCACACACACACACACACACACACACACACACACACACACATATATATATATATATATATATATATACCATTTTATTTTAATGAAAATAATGTTTTGCGTGGAGGGGATGAATAAGTGTGATGGGCATAACATGCCAGTTTTTTCTCTGTTTGTTGCTTTTTATTTTAATGTATTTTATTGTGTTAAGTGCCCCCATAGTGACTGCAAAAATGTTGGTGGTGCACTTGCTGTAACATCTCAAATTTATTCTAGAAATTGTTAATGCCTTCTTAGCTTGGTGCTTAGGGCCAAGGTTATAAATGTTATAGGTTATAAATGCCATTGGACTGCAGCATAGAATGATTTTGTTGTAATATTTTTCTTTAATCAGATAAATTATATATATCCCATCACAAATCAAATTCAACCATAGTATTTATTTTCCTTTAGGTCCCAAATCATCAAATTCACCTTACGTGCTAATTCCTTTAAACTTGGTACTCTTGTGTTTAACCAATGAAAGGCCAACAGCTTCATTGTCTAATTTAGTGATACAATTATGCTTATGGCATAATTTACTAATGGATAGGATCCTATACTACTTCAAAACTGTGCATGGGAAAGACATGTCCAGAACATGTGTATAGTATCAGCATAATCAATACCACATTTAGGTAATTTAGCATCAGCTTTTTTCCCAATTTTATCGATGAATTTGGTGTTTCTATATGCCTTAAAAATAGCTGAGAAAGTCTGTGGGCTTCATAGAATGATTGGCTCTGAGCATCGAGCATCATGCACTCACATTGAGTTCTGGTGTTCCTCCATGCTGGAAGGAGGCGATGACTAGCTGTTTTAACATTTTGGGCTTTAGTGGGGCAGGTTTCTGATCAGGATGACTGGAGCTGCAAGAAAGTAAGTGAAGCAGGGCCATGATAGCCACAGGCTACCAGTGAGGACTGTAACATTCTTTGCAAAAAATACTGCCTGTCTGCACAGAAGTTGTTACAAAAGTACCAAGTGAGTTTGAGTTCTGTGAACCCCCTTCTGCTGTTTTATTTCACAGGTCTATCAAACTTATTGTCACAGCGTGCGCTTCGGTCCCCTTCCCCAGACCGGAGCGCCCGCTCCCTCGGCCTACTGCCTCGGGATCCTGGCATCCCCCGGTCAGTCACACTGACCGGGAGCCCGGGTTCCCTTGTGTCGGGGACGCGGCTGCCGTGACGACTGGTCCCTGTTCAGGAGCCGCGTCCCTATTCCACTTACCTGGCTCCCCGCTCCCTGCGCCGCCCACCTCTGCCTGCTGGCACGTGCGGCCCCGCTCTCTAGGGCGCGCACGCTGCCTTCAGTAAATTTAAAGGGCCAGAGCACCGGTAATTGGTGCGCTGGTTCCTCACTTCCCCTGTCCTTCCCAATAAAAGGCACCTGCCCCTTTCTGCCCTTGCCGGATCTTTGTGCCCTAGTGCCTCTGAGAAAGCGTTCCATATTGTGTGTATTGCCTTGCCTGTTGCCGAACCCATTGCTACCGCCTACTCGCCTTTGAACCCTTGCCGCCTGCCCTGACCTCTGCTACGTCCGACTACGCTCCTGCCTGCTCCCTGTGTACCACGCTATATCAGCCGCCAGAGAGGTCGAGTTGCTACTGGAGGATACGACCTGGTGGTTACCACCGCAGCAAGTCCATCCCGCCTTGCGGCGGGCTCTGGTGAAAACCAGTAACCACTTAGAACCGGTCCTCTGGTACAACCCGTGCCATCGCCTCTCTGGTCCAGAGGATCCACTACCAGTCCTGCAGGTACGTGACAGTAAGATCCGGCCATGGATCCCGCGGATGTTCCTTTGCCAAGCCTAGCGGACCTCACCACCATTGTGGCCCAGCAAGATCAGCAGCTGGCCCAGCTAACCGCCATGTTGCAGCAGCTTCTGCCATCTCAGCAACAGCCAGCTCCACCGCCTGCAGTTGCCACCAGTTCTAGAGTCCGTCTATCCGTCTATCCCTGCCGGACAAGTATGACGGAGATCCTAAGCAGTGCCGAGGGTTCTCAGTCTTTATCCACAGTCTGCTCTCCGGGAAGGCCCTGGCCTGGGCTACACCGCTATGGGACCGCGCTGATCCAGCCACCTCCTCTGTCCAGAGCTTCTGCCAAGAGTTCCGGAATGTTTTCGAGGAACCTGCCCGGGTTACCTCCGCAGAGACTGCCTTACTAAACTTGTCCCAGGGAGGCTCTACCGTGGGTGACTACGCCCTTCAGTTTCGCACCCTAGCTTCAGAACTGAACTGGAACAATGATGCCCTTTGTGCCACATTCAAGAAGGGACTTAACAGTGAAGTGAAGGAAGTTCTGTCCGCACGTGAACTACCTTCCACCCTTAGTGACCTCATCTTGCTGGCCACTAGAATCGACAAGCGTTTTGCCCGAGAGACGAGAGGAACTCCTTCTTGAAAAAGGAAACGCTGAACCTCGACGCTACCCTCGTCTGGCTCCATTTTTCAGCCACCACCTCAACCTCTTTCCGGGCCTCCCGCCGTGGAAGCCATGCAGGTGGATCGGTCATGCCTGACTCCGCAAGAACAAAGCCGTCGCAGAGACGAGAACCTGTGTCTGTACTGCGCCAGTACTGAGCACTTCCTACGAGACTGTCCTCTTCGTCCACCGCGTTCGGGAAACGCTCGCACCTATTAAACTTGGGAGAGGCGTTGCTAGGTGTGGATTCATCCTCTCCACGTCTCATCATACCCGTGCAGTTGTTCATCTCTGCCAAGTCCTCCTTCTCCGCTTCCGCCTTCTTGGATTCCGGTTCAGCTGGCAACTTCATTCATGCCTCCTTGGTTGACAAGTACCATATTCCAGTAACCAGTCTACCTAAGCCGTTCCTCATTTCTACAGTTAACGGTGAGAGACTCTCTACCACTGTGCAGTTCCGTACTCAGCCTCTGCAGATGGACATTGGAATATTCCATACTGAAACCTTAGAGTTCTTTGTCCTCCCTTTCTGCTCCTCCGAACTCCTCCTGGGTCTGCCGTGGCTTCAACGTCATTGTCCTGTCCTGAATTGGACCACCGGTGAAATCCTGCATTGGGGTCCCTCCTGTTTAGACCGTTGTCTCAAGCCTCCTCCAGTCAAACAGGCCCCGCAAGTTACTCCGCCTCCTGGTCTGCCCAAGCCGTACCATTCTTTTTCGGATGTCTTTTGCAAGAAGCAAGCTGAGGTCCTTCCTCCTCACAGACCTTATGACTGTCCTATTGACCTGGTGCCCCGGTTTGACCCCACCACAGGGTAGGATCTATCCTCTCTCACCTCCTGAGACTCTTGCCATGTTCGACTATATATGTGAGAATCTACAGAGAGGATTTATTAGAAAGTCTTCCTCCCCTGCTGGAGCCGGGTTTTTCTTTGTGACTAAGAAGGACGGTTCTCTCCGTCCCTGCATTGACTACAGAGGACTTAATAAGATTACCATTAAGAACCGTTATCCTCTGCCCCTAATCTCGGAACTATTTGATCGTCTTCGAGGGGCAAAGATCTTCACCAAATTGGACCTACGAGAGGCCTATAATTTGATCCGCATCCGAGAGGGGGATGAGTGGAAGACCACCTTCAACACAAGGGACGGGCACTTTGAGTATCTGGTGATGCCCTTCGGCCTTTGTAATGCACCTGCCGTCTTCCAAGAATTTGTCAACGACATCTTCAGGGACCTACTTTATACCTGCGTGGTTGTATACTTGGATGACATCCTCGTCTTTTCCTCCAATTTGATTCAACATCGGGTCCATGTGCGACACGTTCTCACCCGCCTTAGGAGCAATCGCCTATACGCCAAACTTGAAAAATGTCTTTTTGAACGGTCCTCCCTGCCTTTCCTGGGATACATTATCTCAGCCCAAGGACTTCAAATGGATCCAGACAAGCTCTCTGCGGTACTGGATTGGCCACGTCCCTCTGGTCTCCGATCCATACAAAGATTTCTGGGCTTTGCTAATTACTACAGACAATTTATTCCGCAGTATTCCACTCTCGTGGCTCCTATCGTGGCTTTAACAAGAAAAGGAGCCAACCCCAAATCTTGGCCTTCCCAAGCAGAAGAAGCCTTCCAGTCACTGAAAGCTGCCTTTGCCTCTGCACCTGTTCTCTCTAGACCAGATTCCACCAAGCCCTTCTCTCTCGAAGTAGATGCCTCCTCGGTGGGGGCTGGAGCTGTCCTTACCCAAAAGTCTCCCGGTGGCAAGACAGTAACTTGTGGCTTCTTTTCTATAACATTCTCCCCCGCAGAGAGAAACTATTCGATTGGAGACAGGGAACTGCTGGCCATTAAATTGGCACTGGAGGAATGGAGGCATTTACTCGAGGGCGCCACACATCCTGTGAACATCTTCACCGACCACAAGAACGTGGCTTATCTCCAGTCTGCCCAGAGACTAAATCGCCGCCAAGCTCGATGGTCTTTGTTCTTCGCCCGCTTTAATTTTGAAATCCATTTCCGTCCAGCATGCAAGAACATTAGAGCTGATGCTCTGTCTCGCTCTTCTGATGTGGTGGGCGATGAGCTAACACCTCAACATATCATCCCACCTGAACGTCTGATTGCCGTAGCTCCCGTGGACCTGCGTTTTCTTCCTCCCGGCAAATCATATGTACCACCACGCCAGCGGTTGCAAGTACTCAAGTGGGGCCACTCTTCTCTTTTTGCCGGGCATCCAGGGGTACAAAAATCCCTTCAGCTGATCTCCCAAAGATACTAGTGGCCCTCTCTGGAGAAGGATTTCTTGGACTTGTTCACGCCTGTATGATTTGCGCCCGGGATAAATCGCTCCGTCAGAAACCAGCAGGTCTTCTCTTGCCTCTGCCTGTTCCTGTAAGGCCCTGGTCTCACATTGCTATGGACTTTGTTACAGACCTTCCCTCCTCCCATGGCATGTCTGTTATCTGGGTCGTGGTAGATCGCTTCTCCAAAATGGCTCACTTTATACCTCTATCCAGTCTACCATCTGCACCCACGTTAGCCAAACAATTCTTCCAACACATCTTCCGTCTCCATGGCCTTCCCGAACATATTGTCTTGGATCGTGGGGTACAATTTGTCTCCAAGTTCTGGAGGGCCCTTTGTGGGCAATTTGGGATCAAATTGGACTTTTCTTCTTCATACCACCCTCACTCCAACGGCCAGGTAGAACGGGTGAACCAAATTTTGGACGACTTTGTATCCTCTCGCCATGACAATTGGGTGGATCTACTTCCCTGGGCGGAATTTTCTTACAATTACAAACAATCCTCTGCTTCTAACAAGTCTCCTTTCTTTGTAGTCTTTGGCCGACATCCTATTGCACCTCTGCCGCAGTCTTCCACTCCTTCTTCTGTACCTGCTGTTGACAATCTAGTACTGGACTTTTCCACCATCTGGCATGATACTCCCTCGGCTCTCCCCAAGGCATCTGCTCGTATGACGGTACAAGCCGACAAGAGACGCAGAGCTCCTCCGGAATTCCGCCCAGGTGACAAGGTTTGGCTCTCCTCCAAATACATCCGATTCAAGGTTCCAAGCTACAAGTTGGGTCCTCGCTACTTGGGACCCTACAAAATCAAGAGTCGGATCAATCAGATCTCTTACCAGCTCCCTCCGAATCCATAACTCTTTCCATGTCTCTCTTCTTAAACCTGCTGTCTTCAACCGTTTCTCTCCCAAGCTTTTTTCTCTCACCCCTGTTGCCGGTACCTCCGATATTTTTTCTGTCAAGGAGATCTTGGCGACCAAGATCTCTCGGGGGAAAAGATTTTTTCTGGTGGATTGGGAGGCTGCGGTCCTGAGGAGAGGTCTTGGGAGCCTGAGGAGAACATCTTGGACCGCAGTCTCATTCTCTCTTTTCTGGGCACCAAGAAGAGTGGGAGACCTAAGGGGGGGGGGTACTGTCACAGCGTGCGCTCCGGTCCCCTTCCCCGGACCGGAGGGCCCGCTCCCTTGGCCTACTGCTTCGGGATCCCGGCGTCCCCCGGTCAGTCACACTGGCCGGGAGCCCGGGTTCCCTTGTGTCGGGGGCGCGGCTGCTGTGACGGCTGGTCCCCGTTCACGCGCCGCGTCCCTATTCCACTTACCTGGCTCCCCGCTGCCTGCGCCGCCCACCTCTGCCTCCTGGCACGCGTGGCCCCGCTCTCTAGGGCGCGCGCGCGCCGCCTTCAGTAAATTTAAAGGGCCAGCGCACCGGTAATTGGTGTGCTGGTTCCTCACTTCCCCTGTCCTTCCCAATAAAAGGCACCTGCCCCTTCCTGCCCATGCAGGATCTTTGTGCCCTAGTGCCTCTGAGAAAGCGTTCCATATTGTGTGTATTGCCTTGCCTGTTGCCAAACCCGTTGCTACCGCCTACTCGCCTTTGAACCCTTGCCGCCTGCCCTGACCTCTGCTACGTCGAGTTGCTACTGGAGCATACGACCTGGTGGTTACCGCCGCAGCAAGTCCATCCCGCCTTGTGGCGGGCTCTGGTGAAAACCAGTAACCACTTAGAACCGGTCCTCTGGTACAACCCGCGCCATCGCCTCTCTGGTCCAGAGGATCCACTACCAGTCCTGCCGGTATGTGACACTTATATAAATGCTAGGGAGCCATTGAGACTAAGTGTCACACCCCATGGGTGTGGAACCACTGTGCCACAAGTGGCCACTGGCCTAACTTGCAGAGTGGTGGGGCAAACAGATACAACAGAAGGCGTCAGACGCAGCAGAGCCAAATAAGGTGACTTTAGCAGGCAGATACTGTAACAACAGCAGAGCAGGAAAGCTCAGGTGCAGCAGACTGGAACACAGGAACACTGTAGAAAACTACAATGTTGCTCAGGCACCACAGGAAGGGAGGAGTGCTCTTTTATAGGTGGTGCCTGGCAGGAATTGGCTGGGAATCTAATAGGGAGTGCACACTGGCCCTATAAGACTCAGCCAGTGCTTGAGTGCAGTCCCTAGAGGACAGAGGAGACATTGCAGTCATGGCAGAAGCAGGACATGGTACAGAGCAGGCTGCCTGATGCAAGTAAGAGATAGGACACACAGTACGCCAGTAGTTTTAAACCAGCGATGTTACACTAAGGTGTAAGCCCTTACCCATATCTAAAGATTAAAGACACCTTGTGCATAACTACAAGTATGACTGCTATGTGACAGTGTCTAAATAGTAGAAAGAAAAAATTGGGGCTTCTTTTTTGGCGCTTCTTCAATGATAAAAGCTGATGCTCAAATATGTGGATAAAATTGCTTTATTTGTAACATGCAACGCTAAAATACATATAAGTGATTCCAGCCCGAACTGGGCTCTTCGTCAGGCATAAAATAAACAGTGCAACTCGTGTCTTTATACACATACAGGGTTATAGGTTCTGGGTCACAGTTCACACTGGTATCTTAACTTTTATTAAAAAAAACACATTCACTATAACTGCTAAAACATCAAATAGTATATATTTATTAAAAGAGAAAAGAAAGAAGGATTCCTATAATATTAATAGTGCATTGCTTAATTATTTTGGGGTCCGCTGCTCACTGTATTGAGATCGCTATATCCTGTGCTGGGATTGTTGTTGCACTATCTCCTGCAGCTGTGGTCACTACTTCTCCAGTGTAGTGATTTTATGAATGAAACATGACGTGTTGTTTACATAGGAGATAATTAGGTAAGTTAATAGTATTGAGTGTGATTCTGTAGGTTAATATTTACATTGTATTACTTAGTGGCATCATCACTGTATTATTAGGCATCTGTTCTTGCTTTCATTTTCATTTGTAGGTTTGCTCGATGTTAGATAGTGATCTGTGAAAGAAATATGACGTATAATTTACATGGAAGTTAAGGTTGAATTCATCAGGGAGAATATGATAGGATAAGTTTGTATTCACATTGTTTTAGTTTTTGATTTGCTTAGTATACGTTAAGTTTGTATACCCATTGTTTTACTTTTCGATTTGCTTGGTATTAACATTGCTACATCTGTTCTAATATTGCAACAATGTTAATGCCAAGCAAATCAAAAAGTAAAACAATGTGAATACAAACTTATCCTATCATATTCTCCCTGATGGATTCAACCAATCAACTTCCATGTAAATAATACGTCAGATTTAATTCATAGATCACTATACTGTGTAAGTAGTGACTGCAGCTGCAGGAGACAGCTCAGCTAGAAGGAATCCCAGCGCAAAATACAGCGATCTAACATCCAAACCTACAAATGAAAATGAAAGCAGGAACGGATGCCTAATAATACAGTGATATTGTCACTAAGTTATATAATGTAAATACAGGCTGGTGTTCCCCCGTACCTTCCCTGCCCTGTCATGCAGTGTCCCTCAGTGTCCCCAGGGCCCCCTGCAGTTGTTTCCCCATGTAAATATGTTGTGTATTATATTTTGTGTTGTATCTATCTAATAAAAGTACCATGTGATTGTTACCCAGGAAATTCTAGTGACCAGCTGATCCCAAAGGTGACCTATGGGCTCCCTGCTAGTGTCCCCCATATAAACCCTGGGTGGAGCTAGATTCTCTCTCTTGTACCTGAGGTCCAGTGCAGTCAAGTCATCTTAGTGTGTGTGTCCAATGTTCTTAAGTAAAGTTCTGCAGCCTCAAGTCAAGTCCTGCTGCCACAAGTCAAGTGCAAAGTAAGCTAAAGTCACAGTCCTATCACTCAAGTCAAGTCTTCTGTCTATCCAGTGTGGCCTGCACTAGATTCTCCTGTCTACTACAAGTCCCAGCAAACCTGCGAGATCTCTGTGTCACTGGTCACCTCCTTGGGCCCTAGCTGTACTGCATAAACTGTAACAACTGTCTACCCTCAGTAAAGCTACTGTTGTCCATAACTTGGTGTTGGAGTCTTTGGTGCCCCCATGCCTAGCCCAGGATCCAGCGGTATACCTTCGGGTGGTTGAGGCTAAACCATGCCCTGGCATCACGAACACAAGGGGTTAATACCAGTTGCCCTTAGAGCAACAACATCTGCCCTGCACCCCAAACCCTGCCGCTACCACACATGTTTCATTCATTAAGTCACTACACTGGATAAGTAGTGACCACAGCTGCAGGAGATAGCGCAACAACAATCACAGCACAGGGTATAACGATCTCAATACAATGAGCAGCGGACCCCAAAATAATTAAGCAATGCACTATTAATATTATAGGAATCCTCCTTTCTTTTCTCTCATAATAAATATATACTATATGATGTTTTAGTGGTTATTGTGAATGTGTTTTTTTTACTAAAAGTTCCGGTAACAGTGTGAACTGTGACCCGGAACCTATAACCCTGTATGTGTATAAAGACACGAGTTGCACTGTTTATTTTATGCCTGAGGAAGAGCCCAGTTCGAGCTGGAAATGCTTATGTGTATTTTAGCTTTGCATGTTACAAATGAAGCGATTTTATCCACATATTGGAGCATCAGCTTTTATCATTGGAGAAGCGGCAAAAAAGAAGCCCCAATTTTTTCTTTTTACTATTTATACCTTACTGTGGTGAAGCTGATCCTGCGGCAGCTGACCATATCATTCATGCCAAAAGAGGAGTTGTGCCCTGAGCGCAACTCTATCCGGTAAGGGGCCACTCTGTTGGTCCAGATTCCTTCTATATATTCTTTATCCCAGTGATTTTCACGAGGTGTGCACCCTTTTTTCTTCTCTTTTTTCTCATGTGACAGTGTCTGCCATTTGGTGGTTGCTTCCCAGGTGACAGATGCATTTTAAGAGTCTATTAGCTAAACTTTTTTAATTGTTTGAAATTAGCATTAGCAAAAATGCGATTTTTTTTGTCTCTTGAAGTGTCAAATAGATGTGGCCAGGGCTTTTTTAGAGGCTGAGGGTGAGGATACACAGTGGAGAGATATTGCAGCCCAAGGGCCCTGAGGGTACCATGTACACCAGAAACGCATAATCTTTTATCCACAGTTTTCTGTCTCCTGCATGTTTCATGGGAATATAAATTATACAGATTTAATCTGCAACTTTTTTGTGCTGGGCACATTTCCATATATTCTTTAATATTATTCCATAACGGTACTATAACACAAGTTATTGATATGTGTGTATTAATAAAGCTTTAATTCTATAAAGCTTATGGGTATTTTATAGTTTATGGAAAACAAAGTTCTTTTGGGCTACCTAAAGCAGGTGATCTATGGGATGGGTATATCATACAGGGTTAACCCTTCATATACCGGTCTCTTATTGGGTAGTTAAAGCTTTTTAAGAAAGACACATCTGCAATAAATGTAAATTATGGCTGCTTTCTGTCCAGGTAAAAGAGCTATTTAGAAGATATATATATATATAAATATATATATAACTTATCTGAACATTTGCCATTTATATGTGTAAATGTGAAGTTTGTAGAGCGTTTACATCCTTCTACCACAGTAAACATGCTTAATTTCTACAGGTTATTATGCATGTTCATATGTAAACTTTGACACATCTGATGCCATAATATGTTATATGTTACATTTCTTATGTTTTTAAAATTCAATAAAAACATTGTGAAACTAATTGTACATTGCTATGGAATAGGTTGCACCTTTATAAGTACCATGCCATTATACTCTAGTGAAATTAATAGATACTGCCCCCCGCATGCTTATTCTTCTTTTTTATCTTTTAAAACTAGATCTCTGTAGTGTAAAATCAGACAGAAACTTGCTGCGTCTCAATTTTAGAAACATTTAAGTGATTGCAGCTCTTCTTTGATTGCTACCAGTGCACACACTTTCCCCATCCAACTGTTTTGGGGAGGGAATAAAATACGAAAATGTTACTTAAAGGAACACTAAACCTAAAATGATTGCAAAAGATTTAACAAAGCAAACAGTTTGTAAGTCTTCGATAATGTCTCTAAGCTCCTGAAGCAAACAGCCTTGAAAAACTCTTGCAAAGAAAACAGATGTTCATTTTCTTCTGGTTCAAAACTATTTTCAGCTTGGAACTCACTAAGGGTGCGGCTTCACTAAACAGAAAAGCCTTTGGCTACGTTCACTATTCATTATTGTTCTTTATTTTTGGGGATCTACATATATGCGAAATTATGTTTTTTCCCAATGGCCCACGACGGCACCCATGGAGAGACCGCCTCCTCATCCACAGAACAGAAAACAGGAACAGGAAGTGAATTGCATATAAGGATGGAGCCGGCCCTTACTTCCCAGTTCTGTTTCCTGTCCTGTGAAGGAATGGGACGGGTCTCCATTTTTTAAGGATGAAGCATGTAAGGATGGGGACTGTGGGGGCCCTGGTCATGTGTAAACCTACCGGGTACCTAAGTCCTCTTTCGGGAGGACGCTTTGCAAGTTTGATACAGCCTCTCCCCGCCTGTGCAATGCGAGTGGCTCCTGGCTCCTCTCACCCCCTTGTAA
Organism: Hyla sarda; assembly: GCF_029499605.1. Classification (NCBI taxonomy): domain Eukaryota; kingdom Metazoa; phylum Chordata; class Amphibia; order Anura; family Hylidae; genus Hyla; species Hyla sarda. The sequence goes on along the minus strand of NC_079189.1, from coordinate 410,543,797 downwards.
ACATTCTAAAAGAAATCCCTTTCACATAATTTTCATAATGGACATAAAATTTAAGTGTGTGGGACCTAAGAGCCATTTTTAATAGAATTCAATTTGGAAAAACTGCTACTTTCTATTGTTATTTGAACCATAAAATGGCTGCTTGGGCCATTTTACACCTCAAAATATTCCCCAAAACTGCATAGCAATAGTTACCAAAGTAATGGGTGACAGTTATTACAGTAGTAAATTACTTCCTGGTGTTAAGACAAAATGGCCATAATGCTTTTTCTTTTCTCGTGAGTCTAGTTTTTCTATGCCCTAGGTCTGCAGATAGGAGCAAAGGAGCGGAAGGGAAAATAGAATAAAATAGACATAGGAGAGAAGTTCTGTAACTATAGTAATAATGATATAGGGCAGTACAGAATAAAATAAAAGTATGTTTTGTCATTGTCTTTACTTTTTTTTTTTTTTTGTCTCACTGTCCAGCCGATACAGAAAGGTTCTATTTGGAATTATTTAATTTATACTTTCAGAAATAATATTGTAGCAGATTAGTATTCCTTGATGCTACCAACCAGTGCAAGAGAAGGAGTCTGAAAGCAGATAAGCACCTTCCTTTTCAACCAAGTTGTTATTCTGGGTGGATGTACATATTTGCAAGTATGTTAAGAGGACCTGTGGCCAGTATATAAAAACTAAGTTGAGTTATAAATATGCACATTTGTCCAGTGGGCGGTAACTTTCTTTCAGGTTAAGGGGGTGTGCATTTTGGGACATTTACATCACCTGAGACTCAGATTCACAACTTTGCTAGCTTGACTTTGGGGGTGTGCAGGTGTTCAGCCAAATAGTAATATTCGCATATTTCAGGACTATAGGTATAGAAAAAAAACAAAAAAAAAACACATTGGGGGACATTTATCAATGTTTGCTTATGTATTCCTTTTTTTTGTTATTTTTTTTCTTACAATTGCTTTGCTTATGTGCGACTTATTTATCAACTGGTTTCAGCCTGTTGATAAATTTCTTTCACATAAGCAATTTTTTTTTTTTGCTTTGGTAATGTCTTTTTCTGCTCCATGTCTGAGCTGGAGTAAATTTAGTAGGTTTTTTTTATGCCATGCGGCTTTTTTGCGACTTTCACACTTGATAAACCTCTGGCCACTGCAAGTCAAAAATCACTTTTTGCTTTGGTAAGCAAGTTTTTAATTTTTTTGCTTAGGACACTGCACAATGAAAAAGTCGCAGAAAAAAGAGAGTAGTCGCACTACTAAATGCTTTGATAAATGTCCCCCATTGTAGTTAGGGCACCGGAGACTATTACAAAGATAACTAGATTTTTTTTTCAAACTGCCCACATATCCTCTTTAACTTCAATAGGAACTATCAGATAAAGTTAGGTGTTTATGTTAAAGAAATCTACAAGTCCACATCACTATAGAAAAAAATCAAGAACATAAAAGTATTTATAAACTAAAACGGTAATTAAAGGTGACCTCCATTTTAGCTTTTGTTTAAAATATCACTACCGTGTAATTCATAAAATCCCGCATTGCAGAGCTCAAATACTGCTGTCAGGAAAAGCTTATATAATATCATAAAGTGGTCAAATAATACCACCATATAGTCCGAATAATGCTACCACACATGATGAAAATAATTCCACCATGCAATACCTAAAAAATATTTTTGCCAGAGATATTTGAAATAATGCTACTAATAGTGTCTAGATAACACTAATATGCAGAGCCAAAGGGCAGAAAGGGTCTCAAACTGTTCATAAATCAATAGTGAGTAAACAATAGTAGGAAACTTTTTAATGCATCTTATCAGCTAAAAATGTCTCTCCTTGTCAGTCTTTTTTCACCCCACCCCCCACCACCTCATCATTCACCATTAAAAGCTGTACATCCTGAGAGGAATATGCCTTTACAATTCGAAAAGAAGAAGAAGGTGAGATCTTTAAATAGTGTTGATTTAATCTTACACTGCTCAGTACTGCTTTATATTATCCTTCATGCTGCTGCCACCTTCTAGGGTTTGTATAAAGTCATAGGTAAGCAGGATCTTCACCTCTTTGTGTGCAGTATATGGGAGCCATCATAGTAGCTGGTTTTAATCCACTAGTTCAGGGACAGCTAAATGTTAGATCTGAAGCCTGTAGAGAAGAAGTTTGCAAAAGACAGCCATATACAAGTTATATAATGGCCAGAAATAGTGCTGCATTTCATAAACACATGACACCTTATCCTAAAAAGCTACTTGAAAGGGAAGGTTCACTTGTCATTTCCGGTGATTTTTCAGGATAAGCTGCCCCATGCCTGTATAGGAAAGTAGCACTATTTCTGGCTGTTATATAACTTGTGTATGGTATTTTTTAGCAGATTTCTGATCCACATGCTTCATCTTTAATTTGCAGTTCTCCCTGAGCTGGTAATAGAAACTCCTTCCCCACCCACCCACCCCCACCCCGCTTCCGTTTAAAGAACTTGTGTTATAAATTATGCAGACACAGGACAAAGCTGAGCCGATTCGTAAAAGATTTAAGTACTACATATCTTTGGCAATTTAAATAATGTTTTGAACTACTCATAATAACAGATAATATACACTTGTCACTCCAAACTTCTAATAAAGGAAACGCGGATTAGTAGAGCACCAGTAAGGAAGTGTAACAGGTGCTCTACCAGTTGGTGGGTGGAAGTATGGTGGAAATAGCCACAGATACAGAGGTTAACAAGGATAATATAGGTAACAGGAGGATTTTGTCTTTTGCTTGCAGTTACACAAGAAAGTTGCAAACAATTATTTTGTCTACAGTTTTCAACGCTTTGATGTTTTCTTCTAAAGATATCATTGATACAGACTTTTCCATACAACACTGACTGTAGACAAATTGCATTCCGCCTATTACATTAAAATAATAGGGAGCAAGTGATGAACATAAGAAATATTTATAACTTCATAAGGTTTTAAAAGATCTATGTGCTGAAAAACCTTTTAAATAAGCCATTGTCTATTCAGTCTGTCAGCAAGGTCTGCAACAGTTTTCCTTCCTTAAGAATAACTTGACCCATTTTTTTCCTGTTATCAACTTGCAGCATTGATGTTTCCTCTATGATTTACCAAATCTTCAAAAACAGATGTTTCCACTATTTACACCTATTGAATTCAAATCTATTACCTGTTTCTTTGTTGGTTTATGTTTGTGTGGAATATGACTATGCTTTTATAGGAAAAGTAAAGTAATATAGAAGAACTTAAATGTGAAGGTCACATAATATAGCACAACATCAAGGTGTAAATCAGTGACCCACTAACCAGTGGTTTGGGTGCTACATATAGCCCTCATATGGCAAGTGTCCAGGAGGTTGGTCCTTGTGTTAAATGCCATTAGATCTATGTATTAAAGCGTACCTAACAGATCCCACGAACAAAAAAATCATATGTTACTCAGTACCGAATTCTGACCATCTAATTTTTATGCCTCTATCACCTATATTTATTATAAAAATACCTCTTTTCATTAGCTTACAGTGTTAGAAATCCTCTCAGGGAAAGGGGGGCGTGTCCCTCCCTTGTGGTGGCGGGAGGTGATTGGTGGGTATGCTCATACAGCCTTCTCCATGAGTCATCTCTTGTCTATGACTTATGGACAAGCTGATGCTGCTGCAGGATAGTGTCCCAGTAGGTATGGGGACACCTAGTGGTGGGATTGGATTTTCAGGAGCCGTTTTATCTTTTATCAAAAAATTTTAAAAGGTCTTTCATTTTCATCAGTAACAACATATAAAAAGTTTTTGAATCTGACAGTGCCCCACCTAATCACGTGGTGACCCCGCGTCATATTGGGTCGGTCCCAGCGGCTAACGGTAGCCGGAACCCGTTGCTAATACCGGACATCACCGATCATGGTGATGTCCGGTATTAACCCCTTAGACGCAGCGGTCAAAGTTGATCGCCGCATCTAAAATGTAAAAAAATACATCCCGGCAGCATTGATCAGTGTCTACAATCAATGTACTGCATGTTATAGTCCCCTATGGGGGCTATAACATTGCAAAAAAAAGTGTAAAAAAAATAGTTAATAAATGGGATTTAACCCCTACCCTAATAAAAGTTTGAATCACCCCCCTTTTCCCATATAAAAACTATGTAAATAAAACTAAATATAAACATATGTGGTATTGCTGCGTGCTTAAATGTCTGAAATATAAACATATATCATGAATTAAACCGCACGTTCAGTGGCGTACACGTAACAGAATTCCAAAATAGTGTATTTTTTGTCACTTTTTATACCATAAAAAATGAATAAAAAGCTATCAAAAAGTCAGATCAAAACATAAATTGTACTGATATAAACTTCAGATCATGGCGCAAAAAATGAGCCCTCATACATCCTCGTATGAAGAAAAAGTTATAGGGGTCAGAAGAGGACATTTTTAAACATTTACATTTTCGTGCATGTAGTTATGATTTTTTCAGAAGTAAGATAAATAAAATCAAACCTATATAAGTAGGGTATCATTTTAGTTGTATGGACCTACAGAATAAAGAGAAGGTGTCATTTTGACCAAAATATGCACTGCGTAGAAACAGAAGTCCCCAAAATTTACAAAATTTTTTTTTTTTTTTTTTTCAAATTTGTCGCACAATGATTTTTTTTTTGTTTTCCCGTAGTTTTTCGGGTAAAATGACTGATGTCAGCAGAATTGGTGGCGCAAAAAAAAAGCCATCATATGAATCTGTAGTAGCAGAATTGAAAGGGTTAGAATTTTTAAAAGGTGAGGAGGAAAAAACTAAAGTGCAAAAACAGAAAAACCCTGAGTCCTTAAAAGGTTAAGCGATTTCCTGGGCACATCTCACTATTACTAAAAAGCTCCTGGAATTGCTGATTGGTTGAGAAACAGTCTTGAGATACAGTGTTGATACAGTCTTGAGAAACATAAAGTACATACGCTTTGAATTCTAATTTCATACGTATCAGGGCACAGTAAAAAAAACAATCTGGTCCTGAGAAGGTCTTAAAATTAGATAAATACAACCCCAGATGAACAACAACACACAGCAGATTCCACCATGTCATTATTTATTACATTTCGACCAAGATTTAGCTGTTGGATAGATGCCTTACACCTGACTCTAGAACAGTGTTTCTCAAGCGCGGTCCTCAAGTACCCCCAACAGGTCATGTTTTTGTACCTGTGGCTACAAAACAAGCCATAAATCATCCATCCACCACCACTGTGCTTGACAGCTGGTATAAGGTGTTTTGTGATGGTACACTATGCTTGGCTCTTGCCAAATGTGACACTGTGCATTATGGCCAAACAGAATCCCCTCTTTGTCCTGTTTACAGGACATTATTCCAGATGTCTTGTGGTTTGTTCACATGTATTACTGCCCATTAGACTTGTGCAGTTTAGTTTAGTTTTTTTTTTGTGCAGTTTAGTTTAGTGCAGTTTAGTTTAGTTTTTTTTGGTTAAAAATGTTATTGGTTCTGTTAAACCTTTGGGATACAGTAATTTGTTTTATTCTGTTTTTGTATGCATTCGTATATTTTTTTTCCGGTTCTGTTCGGAAACTGTTCGGCTGTCGGATGCATTTGTTATTTCGGATCTATTCGTTATATATATCTTTCGTTTCACTTTCAATTTCGGACAATTTAGTTATTAGTTTTAATGCTTATTTCTAATGCTTATTTCTAACACAGGCCTTGCCGATCCTCTCCTGTAAAAAATGGCAGGTGTTACCTTAGCTTGTTTTGCAGTTGTCTCTGTGCCAGAAGCCAAGTTTTCCTCAGGTAAACTGTCCATTTCTGCAAATCCAGTGACTCCACACTCCAGTAACACCAGGCAAACTCTCACAGGACCACCTCACAACTAATTAAACAGCCTCACTGTCTGTGATACAGTAGGGATCGACTGGAATAAGCTAATTGGCTAAAAGGTATCTTGTGACCTCCCAAGGACCAATTGAAAAAATCGAATTAATTATTAACTTTCAGTTTACGGTTAACTAATGCATTTGTTATCTTACGAATACATTCGTTAATTTACATATGTATTCGTTAATCTGATGTTCCTATTATCGTGGTTATTCGGAAATGTTCCAAATATGTTTTCGTGCATTCGGATCAATCCGAACGCCCGAAAATGGTAAAATTCGTATAAATTAGCATTCGTGCTGAAACAAATTGCACATGTCTACTGCACATTACTTACCAGGAGAAAATCAGTGCAGCCATTCAGGAGATATTTATATTGTTGCTCATATGGTAATTTCTTCTTATCTGCACTGGAGGCGCCTGCTTTTTTCCGCGCCCTCTATGGTGCCAGTAACCCCACCCCTTTACATTCATCCTTTCTTTCTTAGCATGTTTGTAAAGGGTCAGAGTTGCTGTTCAAAGGGGGTGGGATAACTGACCAGAGTGGGGGGGGGGGGGGGAGAAACAGCAGCAGCCGCCTCTATTGCAGTTAAGGAAAGATTGCCTCAGAAGCAACAAGATTAATACTTCCTGTACGGCGGCATCGGTTTTCACTCATTAAAAAAAGTTAAAAACCAGGTCACCCACACTGTATATTCTGTTTTGTTTATTCAGTTTAGTGTGGATGACCCTGCTGTCAGTTTCCTTTAAAGAGAATGTGTCATCAGAAAATGACCTATTGTTTTAATCATGTTTCTATGTTAAGCATATTTTTGGTTATGTGAGATATTAATCTGTCAAATATTTTCAAAAGCATGACTATGCTACCCACCAGCAAATTGTTATCAAAAATTGCATTCATATGTTGGCAAGTATGAGGTTAATGTAAATCGGAATATAGTAACTTTGCTAGAATCTGGCAGCTAGCTGTTCTGGGCGCTTGTCAGACAGACGTTGTTTGCAGTGTGACCCAGGGATGTCACTTTGAAGTCAGACATCTTGTGGATTAGGTATTTTCGGAAAGCTGGGGAATTCCTCCTCTGCCTCTGCCCTTCATTAGATGAGATTCAGTCAGAGTGATGGATACTTTGGATCAGGGGAATGTGTCCATTCCTCCTTCCTACAGAAGGATTCTATGAGGTGAACTAAGCCTGGCTTTTCCTTTGCATCTGACACTTTGACAGCTGTACAGGGGATTCACTGCTGGGCCATTAAATCAGGAGTAGCACTATTAGAAGTTTGTGTATAATTGGAGATAGGAGACAAAATGTGGATTACATTTTATGGCCAAGAAAAGTGGATGAAATACAGATCTAGGCTACGAGTAGAGGGATTCAACAAAGACATAGAAACAAAAAAGTAAACTGGCAGAACTGTATTAATGATGTCTTATTTGTGCAGCTATAGAGGACTGCAGTGTGCATTTATTAAAGGTAAAAAAACACTGGGATGCTGAAAACCTCTTCCTATTCCGCTCTTGTTTGCAGACTGTTTATTGACCTTATTTTTAGAACAGTAAGATCTGTGTAAGACCAAAACCAGACATACACATGAGATGTCAGTCGAACATTGTCAAACAGGTATTCCTGACAAAAGTTCAACTCCAAAGAGAATAAAGGATCAGACACATTGACATCCAACATGATTGATCTCACTCTCCCTCTAGATCTGTCCCCGGGGCAGTCTGCACGCTTCCATACAGATCATTTGGCAAACCAGTCCATACCAGTAGGTTCAGTTGACTTTTCTCTTATGCATATGACCACATCAAGGCTACATAAAGTTATATTACAAGTTTTATTGGTTATAGATCTGTAGTGCCATGATCTCATAACATAGGTTTACTGTGTTCTCAAAAATGGATCCTTTGATACTAGGACATGTTTATACACATTGATCCAAATGAATCAATCTGTATGAGATATAAATTGTCTGGTTTGCCCATAGCAACCATCACAGCTTAGCCATCATTTTACCATATGAGAAACGAAAGCTGATCTCTGGTTGCTCTGGGTAAAAAAGGCCGCTCCTATATGATAATCTGATAAATCTGCAGTCAATCTTAGAAAACGAGACCTTGGACAATAATGAAAGAAAGCAGACAGAATGTACTGCCATACAATGCCAAAAAATAATTAATACAGTATTTAAATAAAGCTACTATATCTATCCACATAAGACTGCTGAATATTTCTATACAATTCTGCCAAAATGTGCCCAAATAAAAGTGGTATTCATTATCCAAATAAAATTGCCATACAACACCTATTAGGTGTTTATATAATGCATAAAGTGCTACATGTAGCCCATAATACCTCCATATAGTGCTAAAATAATATCGCTAGATACAGCCCAAATAAAAATACTAAATAATATGCGGTATCCAAATAACAGTCCCTTAAGGAATGTTCACATGGCCAAAAAAAAAACTGTCAAAGTCAGCATGGTGTGTTTTGTTGTGTGCCTTTTTTGAAAACCACATGTTTTTTTTTTAACATACCCTATTGATGTCAATGGGAGATGGAACCACACCGATTTATTTTTATCAAGATACTCCAAAATAGCATCTCTCAGAAAACCCTCAAACAATTTGCATACAATGGAGGTTAAACTAACAGGTCTATAATTCCCGGGGTCACCTTTTGACCCCTTATTAAATATTGGCACCACATTTGCTATGTACCAGTCCTGGGGAACCTTCCCTGTCATTATAGAGTCCTTGAATATTAAAAATAGGGGTCTGTCTATTACATTACTTAATCTCTTTAGAACACGGGGGTGAATGCCATCTGGACCTGGCGATTTGTCTAATTTGATTTTTTTTTGTAGGTGGCACTGTACTTCTTCCTGGGTTAGACAGGTGACCTGTACTGGGGAGTTTACCATATCACACTGTTTTTCACCTGGGATTTCATTTTCCTCGGTGAATACACTGGAGAAGAATTTGTTTAATATATTTGCTTTTTCCTGATCCCTGTCTATAATTTCTGCCTCATCCTTCTTTAAAGGGCCTACACTTTCATTTTTTTTCCTTTAGCTATTTATATAGTTAAAGAACATTTTTGGGTTAGCTTTACTCTCTTTCGCAATGAGTCTTCCATATCCTTAAAGGGGTTATCCACCTTAAGGTGATTTTATTAGGTACCTGGCAGACAGTAGTGGACATACTTAGGAAGGATCTGCGCTTGTCTTGGGGCTAAATGGCAATGTCGTGAGATTAGCATAACAATGTGGGTAGCTTTTTGTGAACTGGAATTTCCTGTTTGAATTTTTTTTATTTGACTACAAATTCCCACACATCAGCCACCTCACCCATTGAAACATAAATGAGCTGCATCCATTCAAAAGACCTGTGGTTTTCAATTAGGGTGCCTACAGCTGTTGCATTAGTTGCAGATTGATCCCTCTCCCACCAAGCGATTGCTCCACCCATTGAAGCAGACAGGCTCCCTGTCATCAGCTGACTAATGAGTCAGTTCTCGGCCGCATTGCAACCTGGGAAAAAATCTGAGACAATAGTCATTTTGTATGCTGTTAAAAATAAATATTGGGCTGAAAATCAAAGAAGAATTGTGAGAAAGCCATCACACACAGGTACAGACACTATATTATGAACTGCACCAACTTTACAGCCCCTGTAGCACAGTCAAATATAGAAAATTCCTGGAATACCCCTTTAACGTCTTCCCACCCTATGACGTATCTTAATGGGGTACTCCGGAGGAAAACTTTTTTTTTAAATCAACTGGTGCCAGAAAGTTAAACAGATTTGTAAATTACTTCTTTAAAAAACCCTATTCCTTCCAGTACTTTTTAGGGGCTGTATACTACAGAGGAAATTCTTTTCTTTTTGGATTTCTCTTCTGTCATGACCACAGCTGACCTCTGCTGTCCATTTTAGGAACTGTCCAGAGCAGCATATGTTTGCTATGGGGATTTTCTCCTGTTCTTGACAGCTCCTAAAATGGACCATTATGACCTTAAAGGGTCCCTCTCATCAAATAAACTTTTGATATATTTTAGATTAATGAATGTTGAATAACTTTCCAATAGCATGTTAATGAAAAATATGCTTCTTTCTATTGTATTTTTCCCGATCAGTCCTGTCAGCAAGCATTTCTGACTCATGCTGGAGTCCTAAACACTCAGAGCTGCCAGCCTGCTTTGTTCACAGCCAAACAGGCTGTGAACAAAGTAGGCTGGCAGCTCTGAGTGTTCTCCTTTGAGAACAAAGCAGACTGGCAGCTCGTAGTGTTTAGGACTCCAGCATGAGTCTGAAATGCTTGCTGCCAGGACTGGTAGGGAGACCCCTAGTGGTCATTTCTTCAAAGTGGAAAATTAAATAGAAAGAAGCATATTTTTTAATAACATGCAATTGTAAAGTTATTCTGCATACATTAATCTATAATATATCAAAAGTTTTTTTGATGAGAGGTACCCTTTAAAGGGGTACTCCAGTGGAAAACTTTTTTTTTAATTAAATTAACTGCTGCCAGAAAGTTAAACAGATTTGTAAATTACTTCTTTTAAAAATTCCTAATCCTTCCAGTACTTCAGTAGGTCATGATCACAGTGCTCCCTGCTTACACCTCTGTCCATGTCAGGAACTGTCCAGTGCAGGAGAAAATCCCCATTGAACAGTGGTTCTCAACCAGGGTGAAAGTATATATACATACATAAAATAAATACAATAACATCCCTCCCTCCCATACACTTAGCTTTTACAAAAATGTTTTTAAACATTGTTCGGGTAAACAGCACGCCCCATTCCCGGAGTCCCGTTCCACGGGCCAAACTGATGGGTCACGTCCTCCTGCGCTGTGCGGCACCTCCACGCAATGTCAGGGGACATCACACATCTGCCTTGCTACCACGCAGCTCCCGTAAAGTAGCCACGGCCGGAGCTGCGGCCGCGTTACTTGACAGAGAGCTGCCACGGCCATTCCCCGCTCTGCACTGACAAATACTGGCCAATGCATGGCCGGTATTTGTCAGCGCATTGGCGTACCCCTGCAAAAACAGTGGTGTACCCCTAATTGAGAACCCCTGCAAAAGAATACATATGGTGCTCTGGATAGTTCCTAAAATGGACGTAGGTGTCAGCAGAGAGCACTGTGGTCATGACAGAAAAGAAATCCCAAAAGAAAAGAATTTCCTTTGTAGTAAACAGCCGCTAATAAGAACTGGAAGGATTAAGAATTTTTAATAAAACTAATTTACAAATCTGTTTAACTTTCTGGCACCAGTTGATTTAAAGCGTACCAGTCAGATCCAAAAAAATATTTTTTTTAATATATCACTCAGTACCTAATCCTGACCATGTACATAAATGTTTTATGTGTCTAGCACCTTTATTTTTTTATTACACTTTTAATTTAGCTCACTAGTCTGAATTCCTCTCAAAGGGAGGGGGCGTGGCCTCACTGTGCAGGTCTCCGCCCCCTCCCTCAGTATCCTGGCTGCTCACATCTCCCATAGCATTAGCAAAACTACAACTCCCAGCTTGTCCTCGCTGACAATAGCGGGACACAAGCTGACAGTGGGAGGATTTTTTCTTCCAGCTGTGAGCCCTGCGCTCATAGCTGTCAAACAAGGAAATGTGTCCATGTTGCATGGACACAGCAGGACTAGTATGTGTCCAAGCAGGTGGGGGGGGCAGTTTGACTGGCTTTTTCCGTATGAAATACTGAAAATTTTCTAATGAAAGCAATTGCAAAACCTATTGGTATCTGACAGTGCCCATTTAAAAAAATGTTTTCCATCGGATTATCCCTTTAAAGACCAGAGCATTTTTTGGACATCTGACCACTGTCACTTTAAGCATTAATAATGTTGGATTGTTTTTTCATGACATATTCTACTTTTACATAGTGGTAAATTTTCGTCGATACTTGCATCATTTCTTGGTGAAAAATTCCAAAATTTCATGAAAACTTTGAAGCTCTCTGCTTGTAAGGAAAATAGACATACCAAATAAATTATATATTGATTCACATATACAATATGTCTACTTTATGTTTGCATCATAAAGTTGACATGTTTTTACTTTTTGGAAGACATTAGAGGGCTTTTTTTCACAACATTTTTAAAATCTGAATTTTTCAGGGACCAGTTCAGTTTTGAAGTGGATTTGAGGTGCCTTCATATTAGAAATACCCCATAAATTACCCCATTATAAAAATGCACCCCTCAAAGTATACAAAATTACATTCCGAAAGTTTGTTAACCCTTTAGGTGTTTCACAGGAGTTGCAGCAACGTGATGGAGAAAATTCAAAATCTCAATTTTTTACACTAACATGTTCTTGTAGACCCAGTTTTTGAATTTTTACAAGGGGTAAAGGAGAAAATGCACCCCAAAATGTGTAACCCAATTTCTCTCAAGTAAGAAAATACCTCAAATGTGAACGTAAAGTGTTCTGCGGGCGCAGTAGAGGGCTCAGAAGGGAAGGAAAGAAAATGGGATTTTGGAGAGTGAATCTTGCTAAAATGGTTTTTGGGGAGCATGTCGCATGGCATACTATTTTGGAAACTACACCCCTCATGACACGTAACAAGGGGTACAGTGAGCTTTAATGCCTAACAGGTGTTTGTCGACTTTTCGTTAATATCGGATGTGTCAATGAAAATGCCCCCCAAAATTTGTTACCCCATTTCTTCTGAGTATGGAAATATCCCATGTGTGGATGTAAAGTGCTCTGCGGGCGAACCACAATGCTCAGAAGAGAAGGAGCACCATTGGGCTTTTGGAGAGATAATTTGTTTGGAATGGAAGTCGGGGGCCATATGCATTTACAAAGCCCCATTGGTGCCAGAACAGTGCCCCCACACACACACACGTGACCCCATTTTGGAAACTACACTCCTCATGGAATGTAATACGGGGTGCAGTGAGCATTTACACCCCACTGGCGTTTGACAGACTTTTGGAACAGTGGGCTGTGCAAATTAAAAATGAATTTTTTCATTTTCATGGACTACTGTTCAAAAAATCTGTCAGACATCTGTGGGGTGTAAATGCTCACTGTACCCCTTGTTACATTCCGTGAGGGGTGTAGTTTCCAAAATGGGGTCACATGTGGAGGGATGGTCTGGCACCATGGGGGCTTTGTAAATGCACATGGCCTTCAATTCCAGCCAAATTCTCCCTCCAAAAGCCCAATGGCGCTCCTTCTCTTCTGAGCCCTGTAGTGCGCCAGCAGAGCACTTTACATCCACACATGGGATATATACTCAAATGGTGTTACAAATTTTGGGGGGCTTTTTTCCTATTACCCCTTTCTATGCCTTCCTATGACACCAGCATTTTTAATTTTCACATCCAACTTTGACAAAAATTCTTCAAACAACTGTGGGGTGTTAAGGCTCACTATACCCCTTGTTATGTTCCGTAAGGGGTGTAGTTTCCAAAATGGGGTCACATGTGGGTATTTTTCTTTTTTTGCGTATATGTCAGAACCGCTGTAACGATCAGCCACCCCTGTGCAAATCACCACAAATGTACATGGTGCTCTCACTCCTGAGCCTTGCTGTGCTCCCACAGAGCATTTTACGTCCACTTATGGGGTATTTCTGTATTTAGCGTTACAAATTTTGGGGGTCTTCTTTTCCTTTTACCTCTTGTGAAAATGAAAAGTATTGGGCAGCATCAGCATGTTAGTGTAAAAAATTAACATTTTTACAATAACATGCTGGAGTGGACCCCAACTTTACCTTTTCATAAGGGGTAAAAGGAGAAAAAGTCCCCCAAAATTTGATAGGCAATTTCTCCCGAGTACGGAAATACCTCATATGTGATCCCACTACGACAGGGCTCCGAAGTGAGAAAGCGCCATGCACATTTGAGGCCTAAATTAGGGATTTGCATTGGGACGGACCCGGATGCAAGAATTACACTTGCCTTCAATACCAAAATTACCCTACGGCAGTGTTTCCCAAACAATATGCCTCCAGCTGCAGCAAAACTCCCAGCATGCCTGGACAGTCAATGGCTGTCCGGTAACACTGGGAGTTGTTGTTTTGCAACAGCTGGAGGCTCCGTTTTGGAAAGAGGGCCGTACCAGACGTTTTTTTGGGGGTGGGGGGGGGGGTGTAACTGTGTAGGGGTATATGTAGTGTTTTACCCTTTATTTTGTGTAGTGTAGTGTTTTTAGAGTACATTCACACAGGTGGCGGTTTACAGTAAGTCTCCCGCTGGGAGTTTGAGCTGCAGCGGAAAATTAGCTGCCTCTCAAAGTTACAGCGAGAAACTCACTGTAATCCCCCGCCCATGTGAATGTACCCTGTACATTCACATGGGGGGGGGGGGGGGGGGCAAACCTCCAGCTGTTGCAAAACTGCAATTCCAAGCAATACCTTTGGCTGTTCGTGCATGCTGGGGGTTGTAGTTATGCAACAGCTGGAGGCACACTGGTTGCAAAACACTGAGAGTTTGTTACTTAACTCGGTGTTTCACAACCAGTGTGCCTCCAGCTGTTGCAAAGCTACAACCGCCAGCATGTATGGTCTATCAGTGCATGCTGGGAGTTGTAGTTTGCGACAGATGGAGGCACACTGGTTGCGAAACACTGAGTTAGGTGACAAACTCAGTGTTTTGCAACCAGTGTGCCTTCAGCTGTTGCAAAAGCTACAACTCTCAGAATGCAGTGACAGACGAAGGGCATGCTGAGACTTGTAGTTATGCAAGAGCTGGAGGCATGGAGGCATACTACTAAAATTCGCAGCATGCCATTTGGCTGCCCATGCATGCTGAGCGTTGTAGTTATGCAACAGCTGGAGGCACACTAGTTGCAAAACACTGGGAGTTTGTTACTTAACTCAGCAACCAGTGTGCCTTCAGATGTTGCAAAACTGCAACTCTCAGCATGCATTTACAACCGAAGAGCATGCTGGGTCTTGTAGTTATGCAACAGCTGGAGGCACACTACTGCAACTCCCAGTATGCCCTTTAGTTTGTGCATGCCGGGGGTTGTAGTTATGCAACAGCTGGAGGTACACTTTTTCATAGAAAAAATGTGCTTCCAGATGTTGTATAACTACAACCCCTAACATGAACAAACTATCAAAGGGCATGCTAGGAGTTGTTGTTGTGCCTTATGCTGTTGCATAACTACAACTCTCAGTATGCACTTACAGCCAAAGGGCATGCTGGGACTTGTAGTTATGCAACAGCTGGAGGCACACTACTGCAACCCCCAGCATGCACAAACTACCAAAGGGCATGCTGGGAGTTGCAGTAGTGTGCCTCCTGTGTAGTGTGCCTTTCTTTTCATAGAAAAATGTACCACCAGCTGTTGCATAACTACAACCCCCAGCATGCACAAACTATCAAAGGGAATGCTGGGAGTTGTTGTTTTGCCTTCTGCTGTTGCATAACAACAACTCCCAGCCCTTTTGTGCATGTTGGGAGTTGTTGCTCAGTAACAGCAGGAGGCTAGCCTTACCTCCTGCTGCTGCGCACACCGGATTCTCCTGCCGCTGACTCCGCTCCTGGGGCCCTGATCCCGCAACCGATGCCAGGGATCAGGGGCCCCAGCCTCAGGTAACGACTACCGGCACCCGCTCTCGCCCTCCAGAACAGGGGCTGATCGGGTGCCGTTAGAGACACCCCCACAGCAGGAGTTCTGATTCACCAGTGCCACCTCTTTCCTGCTCCGGCGAGCGGTGGGGACCGAAATTCTCTTGAGCGTACAGGTACGCCCTGTATCCTTAAGTACCAGGATATCAGGGCATACCTGTATGCCGTGTGTTCTTAACGGGTTAAGGAGCTGCGCTCCCTTAACCCCTTAAGGACCCAGGGTTTTTAATTTTCGCATTTTTGTTTTTTCCTCCTTACCTTTAAAAAATCATAACTCTTTCAATTTTGCACCTAAAAATCCATATGATGGCTTATTTTTTGCACCACCAATTCTACTTTGTAATGACATCAGGCATTTTACCCAAGAATCTACGGCGAAATGGAAAAAAAAATCACTGTGAGACAAAATTGAAGAAAAAAAAACTCCATTTTGTAACTTTTGGGGGCTTCGGTTTCTACACAGTACATTTTTAAGTAAAAATTATACCTTCTCTTTATTCTGTAGGTTCATACGATCAAAATGATACCCTACTTATGTAGGTTTGATTTTGTCGTACTTGTGGAAAAAATCATAACTACATGCAGGAAAATTTATACGTTTAAAATTGTCATCTTCTGAACCCTATAACTTTTTTATTTTTCCGCATATGGGGCGGTATGAGGGCTCATTTTTTGCACTGTGATCTGAAGTTTTTATCAGTACCATTTTGCATTGATGGAGGCGAAGAAGGAAAAATTTGACCCTTACAGAGGCGCTGCTAGTTCCAGAGTAATGTAGATGCCAACCAGAGGTATTGGTAAAAAACACCGGAGTGGTTTATTAGAGCATAAGAGGACAATGAAGTACACAGAGGACGCGTTTCGGGGGAGCCACCCCGTTCCTCAGATCAGTGTCCACACACTGATCTGAGGAAGGGGGTGGCTCCCCCGAAACGCGTCATCTGTGTACTTCATTGTCCTCTTATGCTCTAATAAACCACTTCGGTGTTTTTTACCAATACCTCTGGTTGGCATCTATATTACTCTGGAACTAGCAGCGCCTCTGTAAGGGTCAAATTTTTCCTTCTTCACCTCCACTTCTATCAGGATCGGATCTTTTCCTTCCCTGGGACCCAGGCTCAGCAGCAGTTCCAGCCTTTCTGTCACCCACGGTGTGGGTTATATGCGAATATCCTATTCGCTCAAGGTGAGCGGCCACTACCTAGGGGCAAGTCCTGCCCGTTCACTGTGACTTTGTTTTAATTTTAATTTGTTATCCCTGTTTAGTGGTAACGCACAAGGCGCCTGTGTCGGTCTCTCTTTTTTTTTCTCTCCCACTCTCAGGTATTTTGCATTGATAGGACTTATTGATTGATTATTTTTGACTTTGTAATTTTTTTGCACGTACAACATTGACCTTGCGTTTTAATTAACTATATATTTTTATAATTCGGACATTTCCGCATTTATTTACACAGTTTTTTTTTTAAATGGGAAAAGGGGGGTGATTCAAACTTTTATTAGGGAAGGGGTTAAATGATCTTTATTCACTTTTTTTCCACTTTTTTGTTTGCAACGTTATAGCTCCCATAGGGGGCTATAACACTGCACACACAGATCTTTTACATTGATCACTGGTTTCTCATTGGAAACCAGTGATCAATGATTCTGCGGCTTGACTGCTCATGCCTGGATCTCAGGCACTGAGCAGTCACTCAGCGATCTGACGGCAGGAGGCAGGTAAGGGGACCCTCCTCGTGTCTTACAGCTGTTCGGGATGCCGCGATTTCGCCGTGGCGATCACGAACAGCTCCCTGAGCTAACCGGCAATGTTTTACTTTCACTTTAGACGCGGCGTTCAACTTTGAACGCCGTGTCTAAAGGGTTAATAGGCCGTGGCCGCGCGTTGTAGATCGGGAGTGGACTCATGACATACCGGTACGTCATGGGTCCTTAAGAGGTTAAAGGGGTACTCCGGTGGAAAACTATTTTTTTTTTACATCAACTGGTGCCAGAAAGTTATCCAGATTTAAAAATCTTAATCCTTCCAGTACTTCAGCTGCTGTATGCTCCACAGGAAGTTCTTTTTTATTTTCTGTCTGACTACAGTGCTCTTTGCTGCCACCTCTCTCTGTCTCAGGAACTGTCCAGAGCAGAATTCGTTTGCTATAGGGATTTGCTCTTACTTTGGACAGTTCCTGACATGGACAGAGGTGTCAGCAGAGAGCACAGTGATCAGACAGAATTCAAAAAGAAAACAACTTCCTCTGTAGTATACATCAGCTGATAACTACTAGAATGATTAAGATTTTTACATAGAAGTAATTTACAAATGTGTTAAACTTTCTGACACCAGTTGATTAAAAAAAATGTTTTCCACTG
Source organism: Hyla sarda (assembly GCF_029499605.1). NCBI lineage: Eukaryota > Metazoa > Chordata > Amphibia > Anura > Hylidae > Hyla > Hyla sarda. The sequence goes on along the minus strand of NC_079189.1, from coordinate 410,525,949 downwards.
GAGTATCGTTTTAATAGTCAGTGAGTAATGGCTGCTATCAGCAGCCAGGACTCACAACTAATGGCAAGTAGCGTGGATCATGCCGGTGTTCAGCATTAACCCTTTAGATCCTGCAATCAGAGTTGTTTGTTTGAACAATAATGTGCTGCAAGTGCTGGTGATTTTATGAAGACTTTATAAAGACAAGATGTTTTAACTGCAACTTTTTGCTGGTCATACTATTTTATTGTTTTCTTGTGACTGTGTTGGAATCTGTGCAGATTAGACTTGCGGGGCGGCAGTATCAGGTGAGCTACTTTTCATTTTATATATTAAATAGAGTTTGCAATCAAAAGATAGCATGAAATAGTTCCCTATGGGGAAACATTATGTAATAAATGTGACTTAGCCCTTCCATCAATAAAAGTTGAAATCACCCCCTTTTTCCATTTTTCAAATAAAACAATGTAAATAAAATTAAACATATTTGATATAATCTCGTGGGGAAATGTCCCAACAAAAATAAAAAGTTATAGGGGTCAGAAGAGGACAATTTTAAGTATACTCATTTTCTTTCAAAAACTTATATATATATATTTTTTCAAAGTAGTAAAATTAAAACAAAACATATACATTGGATATCATTGTAATCGTATGGACGTACAACATAAAGAAAACATATAATTTTTTTACCAAACAATTTACTACATGGAAACAAAACCACAAAAAGAACAAAACACGAGAATGGAAGTTGGCAGCGTCCTCAGGGCCAAAATTCTCAAATAATGAGTTTTTTTCTATAACTGTAAATTCTTTTAATTGAATCTTAATACATGTAAATCTTTAGAAACATAGTAACATATGATCTGGAATGAGGAAATGATTCTGCTTATATTAAATTAACATGAGGTAGAGTTTTTCTAAGCCAATAATTATACTTAGCATTAAAGTCTTGAGACCAATAATTCAAAAAAGGGATCAAAAGCACAAATGGCACAATTATCTAACTCAATAGCAGGTGGTTAAATAGTATAGAAATGTGAAATGTATTCCATGGCTAGCACATGCTTTGTGTTATTCAGGCTTGGTATGCTCTTGCATAGTAGGTAAATATGTGTCCATATGGATAGAAGATATGTCAGCAGAGATGTAGACAGATGTATTACATATCATATATACAACCCCCCCTACCGAATTCACTCCCAGTCAAGCTTTTCCCCTGCTTCTTCGTGTGTGTCTCTTCTATCTCATTTATCTGCTTCTTTATGCCAATTTCTGCCTGTCTTCATTATTTGCACATACTCCTGCCATCTCTTCCATCATATCTACCTGCTGTTCTCGACATTTGCCTCTTGCCTGTGTTCCATTAATATCACTCCACAAATGTGCTCAAAGCCAGTTTCATGCATTTAAAGTGTTTTTGTTGCATTTTCATATGTTGAGTGATATTTGCATCAAATTTGTTTTCAATAATGTTGTACCATATTCTATTTAACTGCATAAGCCAGATGGGTAAAGTAAAAATGGTCCGATGTATGGGAAAATTGAAGAGAACAATAATATTACCTAATATATTTGGGATAGTTCCAAGATGGAAATAATCCTACTGACTGTTCTGCAAGACACTGTCAGCAGTATACAGAAACAGGATTAGATTATAGGGAGGGAATATGCTCTGGGACCTCAACCACCTTGAGGCCCCCACCACCCATTCTCCCTGATGAGTAAAGCAAAATCTCTATGCTAGATATTTTTTGTTACTTTGCCTCCCAAAAAAACATTGAAACACTTAAAAATTCTCATCCTATGTGGATACTCAGCTCTAAGTGTATTTGATATTTAACTAAAGAAATTGTAAAATACTTTGGAGGTTGAGAACTATTTAGATTTTCTGTATCATCCAGGAGCCTTTAGGCTGTTTTTGTCTCCTGTGCCCCATACCTGGATTGAAGTTCTCAGGCCAAACTTGATGAATGGCGCTGAGCTGATTTATCTGTGTAGATAATCTTACTAAATAAATCCTTTTTCTAGGAGAAGTAAAAAAAATCTTAGCATGCCATTTTCACTGGTGACATTCTTATAGGCCACTAGTGATCTAGAAGTGTTGATGGGGGGGGTGAATAAGCGCTCTGCTCCTCGCAACATTGCTTGCTTTAGCGCTATAGCAAAGACCTTCTAATGGGCAGAGGTATGGATATACCTAAGTTAAAATTGTAAGTGACCCTTCTTTGTACAGCTATTTACCCGCACTATAACCCAATGTATTAGGTTTAGTATGGGGGAAATAGCTGTCCGATTCTCTTTAACCCCTATATGACGTATGCATATGTCATGAGCGGGCTCCCGCGATAGAACGCAGGGTCACGTGCTGACCCCGCGTCATATCGCTTCGGTCCTGGCGGCTATCAATGACTATCAATCACTGATTGCAGTGATGCCCGGTATTAACCCTTCAGACGCGGCGATCAAAGTTGATCGTGGTGTCTAAAGTGAAAGTAAACTGTGCCGGTTAACTCAGTGGAGCTGTTGAAATCGCGGTGTCCTGAACAGCTTGCTGAACAGCTGGAGGGTCCCTACCTGCCTCCTCGTTGTCCAATCGCCGAATGACTGCTCCGTGCCTGAGATCCAGGCAGGAGCAGTCGAGCGGCGATAACACTGATCAATGCCCAGCTATTGCCAGGCAGTGATCTGTGTAGAAGATCAGTGTGTGCAGTGTTATAGCCCCTTATGGGAGCTATAACACTAAAAATAAAGTGTTAATAAAGATCATTTAACCCCTTCCATAATGAAAGTCAGACTCACCCCCCTTTCCCAATAAAAAAAATAAAACAGTGAAAATAAAAATAAACATATGTGGTATTGCTGCGTGCGTAAATGTCTGAACTATAAAAATATAATAGTAATTAAACCACACGGTCTATGGCGTACACATAAAAAAAATTCCAAAGTCCAAAATAGCATATTTTTGGTCACTTTTTATACCATAAAAAAGTGAATAAAAAGCAATCAAAAAATCCGATCAAAACAAAAATATCAATAAAAACGTCAGATCACGGCGCAAAAAATGAGCCCTCATACTTCCTCATATGTGGAAAAATAAAAAATGTATAGAGTTCAGAAGAGGACATTTTTAAACGTATACATTTTCCTGCATGTAGTTATGATTTTTTCCAGAAGTACGACAAAATCAAACCTATATAAGTAGGGTATCATTTTAACTGTAAGGACCTACAGAATAAAGAGAAGGTTGAATTTTTATTCTTCAGTTTTGTCGCACTATGATTTTTTTTTCCATTTTGCCATGGATTTTTGGGTAAAATTACTAATGTGACAGCAAAGTAGAATTGGTGGCGCAAAAAATAAGCCATAATATGGATTTTTAGGTGCAAAATTGAAAGCGTTATGATTTTTAGAAGGTGATGAGGAAAAAATGAAAATGCAAAAACAGAAAATACCTTGCGTCGTTAAGGGGTTAAGGAGCCACTTGAACCAGGTGATCAATGGGGGTCACAGCATTCAGTTCCCCACCTAAAATAATTGTCTTCATAGTCCAGCCCAGTGCAGCCCTGGTTGTTTCCAATGGTCCTACTCATTTGTTTAGAGAGTGTTTGGAAGTGTGGTCATCTTCCCAGCTGGGAATAGAGACTGGGAGTCCCCTTGGTAACACACAAATAGAGAAAGATAGCCGCACATCCACTATTTGTATATTGATCTACTTGCTTCTCAGCATAATTTAAAAAACTAACAGATTGTTATTATACATTTTTGATCAAAAAGTACAAGTCCACTCGCCACATCAAGGCCACCAAGTCAGAGTGGGTCCATAACCTAACACTAGCATAGCTCCGGGCAGCAACCACTGCCTCCGAGACACCATGCCCATAGGGGGAACGACCCAGTGGCCAGGCAGCCCCACTGTTGCCCAACCAAGCCCCTGGGTTTGGGCAGCACCACCCCACAGACAAAGCATCACAGAAACAATGGCCACCACAGAGAGCCACACCAATGTGAACACTTACCATGTGCTCCCTACCAGAGGACTGGGAAAATGTAAGGAGGAAACCCTTATGCAGTCTCCTGGGCCGAATGGGTGGAGTGGAGTGCTGGCCATGGAAGAAGGGAGAGACTACAAATGTACAACACAAATAGAGAAACATAGCTGCACATCAACCATTTGTATATTGATCTATTTGCTTCTCAGCATAATTTAAAAAAACTAAGTATACATTAACAACCTTGGTCGGGCTGCCTGGCCACTGGGTTGTTCCCCCTGTGGAACATGGTGTCTCTTAGGCAGTGGTCGCCGCCCGGCGCTACGCAAGTGTTAGGTTAGGGAGCCAATCTGACTAGGTGACCTTGATGTGGTGAGTGGGCATGTACTTTTTGATCAAAATGTATACTAACAACCTGTTAGTTTTTTTAAAATTATGATGAGAAGCAAGTAGATCAAAATACAAATGGTGGATGTGCGGCTATGTTTCTTTATTTGTGTTGCACATTTGTAGTCCCCTTGGTAACACTGGTACCCTTTTAATTAGGTAAAATCTGCCTACTTGTAAATCTTGGAATTGTGGTTGTGGAAACGTGACAAATTCTTCCAGCCTAACCTTGTTCTCTGACATATGATCATTAATAAAAATCCTGCATTAAGAAAATGTGACTACTGAATTTCACAATCTGCCCTTACTACAAAGAATCGTTTACTGAAGGTGAAACTTTGTTTTCTTGATTCTCAAGGGCCATCTTTATATGCAAATCTATCAATCTGCATAACACAGTATGTCACACAATGTATCTACAGAAGACAGTGCTTCACGTTTGCTTTTAAATATTTAAAACAATGACCTTAGCGAGTTTCCACTGTTACATTTTATGGCAATAATTTCTTTTATCTCTGTACTCTTTGAGAAGCGATGCCTGCAGTGCAGGTGTCAGAAAGGGTATTTACAAAATTGTGAAAACAATACATTATAGGCTGTGATTTCATGAGGATCAGACTTGAGATCCGATTATGATGATTTGTTTACACGCAAAGATGTGAATAGTTCTTTTGTTCCATTCTAACAAAGAGGCTGACATTGGTAGGCCAATCATTCCTAAACTGACGACTGAAAAAGTCTCCTGTTTACACATGGCAATCAATCCAGCGGGCCCGTCTGACAATACTTTTTTTTTTTGCATGTCAGATTAATTTTAATTACAATTAAAAATGATCACTACAAGTCATTAACATGCAGCCATTATCACTGGCAGTTGCGATTAATTGGACTCCTCCAGAATCCACATCCGCCCTTAGATACCTGTGAGAATTCAATACAAAATGCATTTTTCTTAAACTATACACTAAAATGTGAGTAATTAAATGACAGTACAAAAGGGGTTCTTTATGAAGTGAGGAGAAATATGACATTATTTGGTGAAATGGAAGAGTTTTTTCTTTTTTTATTTATTAAAGAATTTTTCTTTAAAACATATATTTTTTTTTTTACCAGTAAAGAATAATACAGGTACATAGAACAATAAACAAAAGTTATTACATACTCACAAGACCAAGTTACAATACAGGTGAAACTCGAAAAATTTGAATATCGTGCAAAAGTCAATTGTATTTCATTAATGCAACTTAAAAGGAAAGGAAGCATGAAATGCTCCAAAATCTCCTGGTAGACGGATGTGTGGACCCTGGACTTAAAGGGGTACTCCAGTGGAAAACATTTTTTTTTAATCAAAAAGTTAAACAGATTTGTAAATGACTTCTATTAAAAAAATCTTTACCCTTCCAGTACTTTTCAGCATCTGTATGCTACAGAGGAAATAATTTTCTTTTACTTTTTTGTCTTATCCACAGTGCTCTCTGCTGACACCTCTGTCCATGTCAGGAACTGTCCAGAGCAACATAGGTTTGCAATGGGGATTTTCTCCTGCTCTGGACAGTTCCTGATATGGACATCAGATGTCATCAGAGAGCACTGTAGACAAGACAAAAAAAGAAATTCAAAAAGAAAAAAATTTCCTCTGTAGCATACAGCTGCTAAAAAGTACTGGAAGGGTAAAGATTTTTTAATAGAAGTCATTTACAAATCTGTTTAACTTTCTGGTACCAGTTGATTAAAAAAAAAAATTTCCACTGGAGTACCCCTATAATAAAGCACAGTGGACCAACACCCGTAGATCACATGACTCCCCAAATCATAGTAATTGGGGGGGCTTTGGGGTTTTCATGAGCTGTAAGCCATAATCATCACAATTATGACAAATTACAGCTTGAACTATCTTGATTTGCATGTAATGAGTCTCTCTCATATATTAGTTTCACCTTTTAAGTTGCATTACTAGAATAAATGAACTTTGTGCGATATTCTAATTTTTCAAGTTTCACCTGTATGTTAGTATGCGTAGATCCAGCTGGTGAGATGTTGGAAAGTCCAGATTATTTCCAGGTGCGCTCCATTATTTCTGAAGTCGCTACTGGCTTAAACTGTAATAATTTACTGTGATGCAAATAAATATTGTTGCTGGGCTGTTGCTCTTACGACTGGAAAATTCAGAACTTTTCTTGTCCTAATTCAATTAGGTTAGAAGGTAAATAAACTCAGCCATGAGGATCTCTAAGTTAAATTCAGTGGAGTATTACACAGGGTTCATTAACCAGAATATATAGGTCATAAATGTATTAAAGCCAGTGGTGTGTAGCTTCTCATTTTTTCTCCAAAGAAGCTAGAAGAAATGTTTATTTGTCAAATGCTGTGCCCATTTACAGTCATGCAATCACTTCTTAATAATAATGACCCACATTCTTATTATACAGGATAATGAGGAAGGATAATAGGATACAATAATTATTACCATACTGTTATACAGACATTGTTGCTTTAACAAAGTTTGCGCAGACTAACAGTACTAGCAAACATATAAAACATGGTAACATATGTTATTAGAGAAAATGCCTCCTGTACTGATAATTTACTCTCAATTTACTGCTAGAACGTGTCTTTAGAGACAAAACAGATTATCAGATCACTTAGGGATCAGGTTACATGATGCTCATAAAAAGTCTATGAAGAGTTGGGAAAAGAAGGAAGAGGGAGGTCAAGCAGTGATAGAAAGATATAAACAGGTAGGCTGCAGGCTCTAGTATAGTGTTTAACTGTCTCACCCAAGTGCTGGATTCACAGCTACACTGCTAGTCACCACTATATAATGTTGAGGAATATAGGAACTAGAATTATTACCAAAATTTTAAATTGGTATTGCTGCTTTAACAAACCGTGCATGCATTAGATTGCATGCAAAGTTTGTTCTAAATTCATTCTAACTTCATTGTGCTAAGCAGTGCCCAGAAGGCACCAGGATAGGTTCCGGGTCACATGTTACAGTAATTCACAGAACCCCATTTACCCAAGGTAGAAAAAAATTGTAAAACTGAAGTATATCTTATTGGGTGATGAAACCCCTATCTTCTGCATTGATTCCTCTCAATTCAATGCTAAAATCTGTGTCGAGAAACAAGACAGATTATTAATTCATTTAGGGATTACATAACATGCTGCCATAAAAATCTATGGAGAAGTAAGGTAAGAAGGAGAATAAGGATGTCCAGTGACAGAAATACACAGACAGAGAGGCTGCTGGCCAGTTCACAGCTACACTGCTCATTGCGGCTGTGTAATGTTCTCTCAGATGCAGCTGCTTGTGGGGGTGCATTCAGCCCTGGGATGAGAAAATAAAACACATCACCGCAGTCTGTGTCATAGGGGGAAATGATCAAAACTTGTGCAGAGGAAAAGATGACCAGTTGCCAATAGCAACCAATCAGATCACTTTTTTTCATTTTAGAAAAGGCCTCTGAAAAATAAAAGAAGCAATCTGATTGGTTTCTATGGGCAACTATTCAACTTTTCCTCAGCACGTCTCGATGAATCTCCCCTATGTCTCTATTTCTCCTATTTCACTTCCAACCTTCTTTCTTCCCCATGCCTCACTGTGGGCTACATTTAATCTGAACCCTCAGTGAGATAATAATCCCTATTGTTAGGTTTTAGCAGTGAATTGAAAGTGAATGCTAAGGGCAGGAGGCAGAGAAGAGGAGAAGTAAGTAATAACTGAGAGGTGTTTTCTCTGATAGTATACATTACACAGTCCATTGTGTGTTGCTTGTATTATTGATTTATGCAAAGTCTGTAGAATAGACATCAAAAATTGTAATCAGAAAAAGCATTTGATTTGGTTCTACCAACCACTGCTTCTATAAACATTCTTGGTTACTTATCCATACTCTAGTGCTTTTATGCATAAATATTGCAGTCTTGTTTAGCCCCTTAAAGAACGCAGGGACTTTTTTTTATCTTTTCACTTTCATGTTTTCCTCCTCTCCTTCTAATAGCCATAACACTTACAATTTTCCACTTACAGCCACCTATGAGGGCTTGTTTTTTGCATCACCAATTGTTCTTTGTGATGTCAACAATCATTTTCACACTTCTACAGTGAAACAAAAAGAAATTATTTGTGGGACAAAATTTAAAAAAAAACAGACAAATGCCATTTTGTAAATTTTGGGGCCCTCAGTTTCTGCGCTGTGCACATTTCAGTAAAAATGACACATTATATTTATTCTTTAGATTTATTATTTAAAAAGTACCTGTCACCAAATAAACTTTTCTAAACTAACTCAGGCTATGTTCCCTAACTACTCCTAACACTCCTCCCACCCTTAAAAAAAAATTCTGAGCTTTAAAAAGCTCTGTATCATACATTTATTCTTGCTCACATGCAATCTCCCAGCAGGAGAAAGTCGGCGTTTCCCAGCAGGCATGACATCACTGAAGCCTGTTGGGGGACCACTTCTGCCCTCACATCGTTGCAATGCTGTGATGAATAGAAGACCTCAAGCTCTGTGCAGCTTTCAGTGAGGCTCTATGCATGTGTCACGTCTGGGCAGGGAAGGAGTGCACACTATTCTCACACACTACCCCTATCCCTGTCTACTTACGTACCCGCCCAAGGTAGCGTGTCTGTAACCACGGTGATGGTTACAGTGAGGGCAATCCAGTGAGGGCAGTCCAGTCAAAATAATAAACTATAATGCAGACAGAGGTTGGGATACAGAATGGAATTACTCAGACTAACAAAAATAATAACTAAACATACACACAATTAGTCGCTGTCACTAGTCCGAGTCGTTACCAAGAGGTTACAGATAAGCCAATACACAGAGCCAAGAGAAAAGTCAGAGAGCGGAGCCAAAGTGTCAAAATGCCAGATATTGCAGATATAAATGCTAGCTAGGAGTACACATAGCTCTTTAGCAGGCAAGGTGTGAGAGCAGATTGCCAGCTTAAATGAGCCAGAACAGGTGCTCTGATCAAGGTAAGCTGACCAATCTCAGCAGACAGGCATAACCATAGCAACAAGACCAAACAAAAGTTCTCAGTGCAGAATAACCCTTCGGGTCCTTACAGTACCCCCCCCCCCTTTTAAGAGGGGCCACTGGACCCTTAAGCACCTGAGAGTATAAAGGTCTTGACTTGGATGCAGATGGACAATCAAAGTCCTCATCTGTATCCTCATCCTCCAAATCACACCACTAATTGGTGTCCTCACAGTCATCCACCAGATCCTCATTATTACCCTCTGACCGCAAATCATCTGCTCTCCAGATTCTTATTGCTAATGATGTCATAAGATGCCGATTCAGCAAGAGGCTGATGCAAAACAGGCTTCATAATACTCTTTAATGTAAAATCAGATTGTACAGTAGTAGGAACAATGCCCCTCAGAAGAACTCTGCCAGGCGTAGCTCTCTGAGAGGCATGACATAACTGTGCTCCCAAATGGCCTCCATGATTGATACTTGGACGTGGATGCTTGAAACAGGAGACGATGAAATGGGGGTCCTCTCCATAGTGAAAACACAGTCCATAGAGTTGACGAAACCTCCTGCGTTCTTCCGGGGTACGAATGGACCCCATCTACATAGGTTCATTATCAGGCACAGATTTAGAGACAGGAGAGGAATCAAGCAGGAAAGGAGAGACAGAGGATGAGAACATTCCCGTTATTGTAAACGTCTATCCAAATGCACAGCTAAAGTCATGGCTTGGTCAAGGGTATCAGGAGAGGGATAAGTTACAAGCATGTTCTTTAAGGTGTCAGATAACGCTAGTCTGAACTGCCAAATCAAGGCTGGAGTATTCCAGCTGGAGGCCACACACCACTTTCTAAAATCTGCACAGTACTCCTCTATTGATCTGTGACCTTGCTTTAATGTATGCAGTTGACTCTCAGCGTACGGTCTGGTTTGGCATACAAGAGACCCAATGCTGCAAATAAGGCATCCACTGAGGACAACTCCAGAGCATCAGGATTGAGGGAAAATACCCATTCCTGGGGACCTCCTTGCAAAAGAGACATAATAATACCTACTCTCTGGGCCTCAGTACCAGATGTGTAAGGCCTTAACCTGAAGTACAATTTGCAACTCTGACAAAAAGTTTTGAACATTTTGCGGTTACCAGAAAATTGGTCAGAGAGACTAGCTTGTGGCTCCACAGGAGCAGAAGCAGGAACAGATGACACCTGAGGTCAGGCAGACTCCAGCTCCTGAATTTGGCTAGCAAGCTCTGAACTAACTGCTCCTGACTCATGTTGTTGAAGTCTTTCAGCTAAATCATGGACAAGCTGAGTCAAGCCCTGCTTTTGCTCCACCAAAGCAGACATTGCTTCTATAATGCAGGAACAAGGCAAATACAGGTATGTTGGCCTGCTAAAATGTCACGCCTGGGCAGGGAAGTGCACACTATTCTCGCTCACTCCCCCTATCCCTGCCTACTTAAGTACCTGCCCTAGGTAGCGGGTCCGTAACCACGGTGACGATCCCTAATTACAATAGGTGAGCGCAGGCAATTAAAAATAATAAACTATAATGCAGATGGAGGTCAGGACACAGAATGGAATCACTCAGACTAACAAATAATAACTAAACATACACACAATACAGTCACTGTCATCAGTCCAAGTCGATACCAAGAGGTTACAGATAAGCCATACACAGAGCCAAGAGAAGAGTCAGATATTACAGATTGCCAGCTTAAATAGGAGCCAGAACAGGTGCTCTGATCAAGGAAAGCTGACCAGTCTCAGCAGACAGGCGTAACCATAGCAACAAGACCAAACAAAAGCTCTCAGTGCAGATTAACACTTCGGGTCTAACACTTCGGGTCCTTACAGCATGTTTCAGTGAGGCTCTTTGCAGCTTTTAGTGAGGCTCTTTGTAGCTTTCAGTGAGGTTCTGTGCAGCTTTCAATGAGGCTCTGTAACATAGTTCATAAGGTCAAAAAAAGACCAGAGTCCATCAAGTTCAACCTATAACCCTAATGAGTCCCTACTGAGTTGATCCAGAGGAATGCAAATCCATTTGTTTTCTTTAATTTCTGACCCTTTTATTCCCATAAGGTATATACATCTTACAGTGAGAATTTAACCCCTTAACGACCACGGACATAAATGTACGTCCTGGTTTGGCGGTACTTCGCGCACCAGGACGTACATTTACATCCTGTGTATGACCGCGAGCATCGGAACGGTGCTCGCGTCATACACAGCAGGTTCCGGCTGCTAGTAGCAGCCAGGGACCCCCCCGTAGTGGCCGACATCTGCCATCACGTGGATGTCCCCATTAACCCCTCAGATGCTGTGATCAATACAGATCACGGCATCTGCGGCAGTGCGGTACTTTAAATGGATGATCGGATCGCCCGCAGCGCTGCCGCGGCAATCATCATCCAGCGGCCGGAGGTCCCCTCACCTGGCTCCGGCCATCTCCCAGGGTCTTCTGCTCTGGTCTGACCAGACCAGAGCAGAAGATCACCGATAATACTGATCGGTGCTATGTCCTATGCATAGCTAGCACTGAACAGTATTAGCAATCAAATAATTGCTATAGATAGTCCCCTATGGGCACATAAAAAGTGTAAAAAAAAAAGTAGAAAAATGTAAAAAAAAAAAATCTCCTCCCCCAATAAAAATAAAAATTGTCTGTTTTTCCCTTTTTACCCCCAAAAAGCGTAATTTTTTTAATAAACATATTTGGTATCGCCGCGTGCATAAATGTCTGAACTATCGAAATATAATGTGAATGGCGCAAACGTAAAAAATAAAAAAAGTCCAAAAATGCTGCTTTTTTGTCACATTTTATAAAAAAAAATAAAACATTATCTAAAAGTTTTATATATGCAAATGTGGTATTGATAAAAAGTACAGATGACGGCGCAAAAAATTAGCCTTCATACCGCCCTATATACAGAAAAATTAAAAAGTTATAGGTGGTCATAATTGGGCAATTCTAGATTACTGATTTTGTACAAAAAGTTTTAGATTTTTTTAAGCGGTACAAAAATATAAAAGTATCTAGCCATGGGTATAATTTTAATCGTATTGACCCACAGAATAAAGAACAAATGTCATTTTTACCATAAAGTGTACAGTGTGAAAACAAAACCCTAAAAAATGTGCAAAATTGTGGTATTCATTTAAATTTCCTCCCTAAAGAAATAATTGGTCACACAAAAAGCAAGCCCTTATATGGGTCTGTAGATGGAAATATAAAAGAGTTATGGATTTTAGAAGGCGAGGAGGAAAAAAGGAAAGGCAAAAATAAAATTGGCCTGGTCCTAGACATCTCATCCCCTATCCAAAGGATAGGGGATAAGATGTCAGATCGCCGCGGTCCCGCTGCTGGCGACCCCCGGGATCGCCGCTGCGGCACTGCACTATCATTACTGTACAGAGCGAGTTCGCTCTGTGCGTAATGATGGGCAATACAGGGGACGGAGCAGCGTGACGTCATGGCTCTGCCCCTCGTGACATCACTGCCCGTCCCCTTAATGCAAGTCTATGGCAGGGGGCGTGATGACCACGCCCCTCCCATAGACTTGTATTGAAAGGGGCGGGCCGTGACATTGTATCACGAGGGGCGGAGCCATGACGTAACGATGCTCCGGCCCCTGTATTGCCTGTCATTAGGTGCAGAGCGAACTCACTCTGTGCAGTAATGATAGCGCGGTGCCGCAGCAGCGATCCCGGGGGTCGCCAGCAGCGGGACCACTGAAATCTGACATCTTATCCCCTATCCTTTGGATAGGGGATAAGATGTCTAGGGGCGGAGTGCCCCTTTAAGGTTAAAATGGGCTTGGTCCTTAAGGGGTTAAGATATTTTTAAAAGTCTCCCATTTAGTGTCAGTATTCTTGTTTTTGAGGACATTATCCCAATTTATATTGTTAAGGGCTTCTCTGAGTTGATCAAACTTTGCCTTCCTAAAGTTCATTGTTTTTGTGGCCCCTTGAGAGATTCCCTTATCAAAGAACATATAATGTATTATATTATGATCACTATTTCCTAGGTGTCCTTCTACTTGCACATTACTTACTCTGTTAGGTCTGTTGGTTAATATTAAGTCTAGTAGGGTGCCCCCTCTGGTCGGGCCCTGCATCATTTGGGACAGATAATTTGTCTTTAGCTATAGTCAGAAACCTGTTTCCTTTATGAGATTCAAAGGTCTCAGTCTCCCAGTTTATATCAGGATAGTTAAAGGACATCTGTAGTGCATTATAACTTATTCCCTATCCGAAGGATCCGAGCGCTGGGGCCCCTCCCCCCGAGATCTCCTGGACGGGGCCGCGGCAGTATGCTGGAATGGGGACATTCCATCCCCGCATGACGCGGCGGCCGACACACCCCCTCCATGTACCCCATAGAGATACATGGAGGGGGCGTGTCTCCCGCGGATTTCTGATGGGGACAAAACTTCACTACCTGCAGACTACCGCGGCCCCGTCCAGAAGATCTCGGGGGGGCCCCAGCGCTCGGACCCCCCATGATCTATAACTTATCCCCTATCCCCCTACACTTTTTGGGGGTAAAAAAACTGACAATTTTCATTTTTACTGGGGGAGGGGATTTTTCACTTTTTTTTTTATTTTTACATTTTTAAACTTTTTTTTTAACACTTTTTTTGTCCCCATAGGGGTCTATCTATAGCAATCCTTTGATTGCTAATACTGTTCAGTGCTATGTATAGGACATAGCACTAATCAGTATTATCGGAGATCTTCTGCTCAGGTCGGCTCAGTCTCAGACAAGAGCAGAATACCCCGGGAGACGGCCGGAGCCAGGTGAGGGGACCTCCGGCCGCCATGCTGGATGATCGGTTCGCTGCTGCAGCACTGTGGGCGATCCGATCATCCATTCAAAGTACCGCACTGCCGCAGATTTGTATTGATTACGGCATCTGAGGGGTTAATGGCGGACATCCGCGCGATCACTGATGTCGGCCATTACCAGCGGGTCCCTGATGCTCGCACTCATACACAGGACGTAAATGTACATCCTGGTGCGGGAAGTCCCGCCAAACCAGGACGTACATTTATGTCTGTGGTCGTTAAGGGGTTAAACACTCCTCCACCCTTCTAGCCATCTACTCCCCAAGCACAGCTGCACCCTGATCATTGAGGTGCAGCCGTCCCTATGTTAGAGCCGGTATCCAACAGCAAAGTCGGCCTAGTTCTCCATGAACCCAAACCCCTCCTTCCTACACCAACTTCTGAGCCAGTTGTTTACCTCCCTAATCTCCCGCTGCCTCCCTGGTGTGGCTCGTGGTACAGGTAATATTTCAGAAAATATTACCTTGGAGGTCCTTACTTAAGCTTGCGGCCTAAGTCCCTGAAATAATTTTTAAGAATACTCCACCTGCCTCTTACTTTGTCATTGGTGCCAATATGTACCATGACTGTTGGGTCCTCTCCAGCCCCACCCAGAAACCTGTCAACCAGATCCGCGATGTGCTGAACTTGAGCACCAGGAAGACAACACACTGTTTGGCGATCCCGGTCTTTGTGACAGATTGCCCTGTCTGTCCCCCTAATAATTGAGTCCCCCACTACCAGTACCTGTCTGCCCTGCACTCCTCCCTCCCTCCTTACTGGAGCAGACACCCCCCTGGCGGTCAGAGGCAGAGTCTTGCTTCAGTACTGCTAGCTCTGAAATGGCATTTCCCTCATCTGCCAACCGGGCAAACTTGTTGGGGTGTGCCAGTTCAGGACTAACCTCCCTGAAACTTTTCCCTCTACCCTGTTTTCTAACTGTAACCCAGCTAGCTGCCTGACTGTCCTGCATCTCCATCCCACTATCCTCCATCACCTCTACCCCAGAGAGTACTTGCTCAGTCAGCAGGAGACTCCTCTTCAAGTTGTCAATGCGTCTCAGTGTTGCCAGTTGCTCCTCTAGATCCAGCATCTGGGCTTCCAAATGAACAACTCGTACACATCTCACACAACAATATGCACCCTCAAACTGCTGTTCAAGGATTTCATACATTGTGCAAGATGCACAATGGACTGCCTTTTCCAACATGGAGGCCATACTAGATTTGGGGTTTGCAAAAATTAGCAGTAAACAAAAAAAAAAAACAATCAAATATTTCAATTAAACTCCCTGAATTTAAAGTCCCTTAAATTTAAGTATCTCTCACTTTTATACTTACACTCACTTGTATACTTTCCACTCTTGTATACAGATACACCATCACTAGCTCAAACAATCGCTTAGTGTACTTGCTTTTATAGTTACCAGATACCACCTCTCCCTTCCCCTGTCTAAAAGTGAATGCAAAGGGCTAGCTGGCTGCAAACAGCTGCAATTTATCAGCTGCTAATTATTTAACTCCTCCACTTACTCTCACCTGTATTCCCCCAGACAGAGAAAGAGAAAAAAAACTAAGAAATGCACTCAATGCTCACAATACTTCTTGCAGTATTCCCTCAATTTTAAGTCCCTCTCCCTTTTATACTTACTCTCACGTGTATGCTTCACACTTGTATACAGATACACAGTCACTAGCTCAAACAATCGCTTAGTGTACTTGCTTTTATAGTTACCAGATACCACCTCTCTCTTCCACTGCCTGAAAGTGTATGCAAAGGACTAGCTGGCTGCAAACAGCTGCAATTTATCAGCTGCTAATTATTTAAC
This sequence comes from Hyla sarda, assembly GCF_029499605.1. Lineage (NCBI taxonomy): Eukaryota > Metazoa > Chordata > Amphibia > Anura > Hylidae > Hyla > Hyla sarda. The sequence continues at coordinate 410,509,943 of NC_079189.1, read as the reverse complement.
TACTCCACCCTCTCTCCACCTGTATTCCTCCCAGACAGAGAAAGTGAAAAAAAAACACAGAAATGCACTCAATGCTCACAATACTTCTTACAGTATTCCCTTAATTTTAAGTCCCTCTCACTCCTATACTTACACTCACTTGTATATTTCACACTCTTTTTTTCGTTCAATAAGTTTTTATGACAAATAGACATATGCAGAACAAATAAAGAAATAACAAGCATACACAGGAAAGAATTCAAGTTAATAACTGGATAAGGCACATAGGGAGAAAACATAAAGCACCTAAACTTGGCGCTAAAGAACATTAAAATTGTAACCAGCTATATACTGTCGTTAATATAGGGTACAATTGCAGATGTTCACAATGTATAATTGTACTCTTAGGAGGATAGTTAGGTGAGTTGCCCACCTAGCTAGAGAAGATTGGTGTCGATTCGAATTGTCATGGACCGTCTATGAGATGCTGATGTGGTCTGAGTGTGGGTCCTTGTGGGGGTTATAGAGGCTTAATGAGGCCAGGAGTCATGTAGCTATTGATATTTTCAGGGGATAGTTCAGGTGAACCAAGTCTAGCAGATTAAATTACAGGTGTCTCTCTAAACCATCTATATGTCTTCACAGTGGGCGGAGGAGATCAATGTCTGCCACCTGTGTCGAAGTGCATCATATCGTGAGAAGCCCATTGCTAGCACTTTTTCAAAGGAGTATGTAATGTTCAGTTTATTTATGACAGCAGTCATACGGTTGTCGTTTTCCAGTTGGTCAAGAGCACTATTTTCGCCATGATGCAAATTATGCAAAAAAGGTCTCTATATGGGGGTGATATGTGGTTCATATCTATGAATAATAGTGCCAGGTGTGGGCACCAGTGGATTGTGCAGTGAAGGATAGAATTTATTAATCGTTTGCATGCCACCCAAAAGGATTGTATTAGTGGGAAGCTCCACAAGATATGTAGTAGGGAGCCTCTTTGTCCACATTGCCTCCAGCAGTTAGAGGTGCTATCTGTGTATATTTTTGCTAAGTTCACGGGCGTATAATAATACTACTCTAAGATAGTTGTAAGGGCACTTTCAATATGGGAGGAGCACTGAAACACTTTGTGTTATGTTGTGCGCTCCGGCCACACATGCTGGCCATGAGCGCATGGTCCCCTTACCTTCTTCTGCCGACGTGGCTGGGACTCGCATCGCAGGACGCCCCCGCATGCGAGCCCCAGTCCGTCACTCTCCGTGTTTCTCCTGCCTCTGCCTCACTGCTTCGGCACGCGTGTGCCCGTCCCCTAGGGCGTGCGTGCGCCGGAGCTTTAAGATTTAAAGGGCCAGTACGCTCATTAATGTAATCCACCTGTGGCTCATTTATAAATTCCTCCACCCTCCTCAGTTCCCTGCCGGATCTTTGTTGCCTTGTGCCTTTGAGAAAGCATTCCTCTGTATTGCCTTGCCATGTATCAGATCTCTTGCTCTTGGGACCTTGCTCCTCTGTCGCCTGCCTACTGAACTCCTGCTTTGCTTTGACTACGCTACTGTGCCGCCTGCCCTGACCTTCTGCTATCCAGACTGTGGGCTGCCTTATCCCTCCTGTGCCTTACATCTCCTCAGCCGCCTGTGTGTTGTCGAGCTGTGCCAGGGGTAGCAACCTGGGTGCCGCCTGCTGCAGCAAGTCCATCCCGCTTTGCGGCGGGCTCGGGTGAAAACCAACAGCAACTTAGACTCTGCTCCCTGGTACGGTCCGAGTCATCTGCGACAAAGGTCCAGCCGATCCACATCCACCGGGGTTTCTGTCTTCAGAAACGTGAGTGTTACAGTAAGATCCAGCCATGGATCCTGCTGAGGTACCCCTGCCTGAAGTCGCGGATCTTCCCTCCGTTGTGGTATGTCAGTCGCAGCAGTTGGTCCGACAGGCGCTGCAATTTTCTCAACTTTCCGCCATGATGCAACAGCTTTTGGCCTTGCAACAGCAGCAGATACCACAATCTGGCCCACTCCCACCTCCAGCTCCTGCAGTATCTTCTGGCTCCCAGCTGCGCCTGCCTTTGTACCTGTGCTCCATGCACCTGGAGCTCATGTCTGAACAGTTTCAGACGGAACGTACTAAGGCGGCCTTTGTCATTAGTCTGCTGTCCGGAAAAGCCCTGGCTTGGGCTACACCCCTTTGGGACCATGGTGATCCAGTATCCTCCAATTTGTCGGCATTCTTGGCAGAATTTCGCAGTGTCTTTGTGGAATCCGCGTGTGCCTCTTCAGCTGAGCTGGCATTGCTAAACCTCTGCCAAGGGAATTCTACCGTTGGTAACTACGCGGTTCAATTCCGCATTCTAGCCTCTGAACTTGCCTGGAATGATGAGGCCTTGTGTGCTACATTCAAAAAAGGACTGTCAAGCAGGATTACAGATGCCCTTGCAGCATGTGATCCTCCATCTTTTTGACAGAACTTATCCCCTTGGCCACACGCATTGATGAGCGTTTTGCCGAGAGACAGGAGGAATTGCACTTAGAGAAGGAACCTGCCCCCCTGACACCCGTGTTTCAACGTCCATCTCTTCAGTTTCTTGTGCCTCTTGCTGAAGAGGTTATACAAGGAGATAGTTCTCGTCTTACGCCACAGGAGGGGTCACGATGACGCAATGAGAATTTGTGTTTGTATTGTGCTAGCCCGGAGCACTTTCTCAAGGACTGTACAGTTCAGCCGCACCTAGGGTACGTGGGAGAGGCATCCCTGGGTGTAAATACTACCTCTCCACGCTTAACTACTACTTAATTACTGTACAAGTCTTCGCTTCAGCCAAGTCTTCCTTCAGTGCTACAGAATTTTTGGATTCTGGATCAGCAGGTGACTTTATTGATGTGGCTTTAGTCCACAAGTATCATCTTCCCCTTACTCGGCTTGCCAAGCCCTTGTTCATCTCTTCTGTTAATGGACAAAATCTGGACTGTAAGGTTAACTTCCGTACTGAAACTCTCATCATGCCAGTAGGAGTATCGCATAAAGAAAAGATTGAATTCTATGTTCTGTCACACTGTACTTCTGAGATTCTTGGCCTTCCTTGGCTGCAAAGCCATTCTACGCAACTGCATTGGAGAACTGCAGAAATAATTTGCTGGGGACAATCCTGTCAAAATTTTTGCCTTCAACCAGTTCTGCATTAAGTTGTTTCTCGTCTTCCTCCTTTACCTGGACTGCCGCCAGCTTACCAAAATTTCTCTGACGTTTTCTGCAAGAAACAGGCTGAGTCTCTGCATCCTCATCGTCCTTAAGACTGCCCTATTGATTTTCTGCCTGGTACCACTCCTCCTTGTGGGAGGATATACCCTCTATCAGTTCCTGAGACCAAAGCCATGGCTGAGTTTATCTAGGAGAATCTCCAAAAGGGATTTATCCGTAAGTCCTCTTCTCCTGCTGGAACAGGTTTCTTCTTTGTAGGGAAGAAGGATGGCTCACTCCGTCCAGGCATTGACTACAGGGGACTTAACAAAATCACGGTCAAGAACCATTACCCTCTACCTCTTATCTCAGAACTTTTTGACCGTCTACATGGTGCCAAGATATTCTCCGAGTTGGACTTACGCGGTGCGTATAACCTCATTCGTATCCGCAAGGGAGATGAATGGAAAATGGCCTTCAATACTCGTGATGGACATTTTGAGTATCTTGTAATGCCTTTTGGTCTCTGCAATGCTCCAGCCATTTTTCAAGAGTTCGCCAATGATATCTTCCATGATCTTCTCTATACCTGTGTTGTCGTATACCTAGATGACATCCTGATCTTCTCTTCCAAACTAGAGGAGCATTGTACTCCTGTTCGTCTGGTTCTTCAGTGACTACGGAAGAATCATCTCTACGCCAAACTGGATAAATGCCTGTTTGAGAAATCTAGTCTTCCGTTTCTTGGCTACATTGTCTCTCATCAGGGCCTGCAGATGGATCCAGATAAGTTGTCTGCAGTATTGGATTGTCCTTGTCCGTCGGGCCTACGTGCTATTCAACACTTTCTGGGATTCACTAACTATTATCGTCAGTTTATCCAACATTTTTCATCCTTGGTTGCTCCTATTGTGGCTCTCACTAAAAAGGCATCTAATCCTAAATCTTGGCCTCAAGAGGCTGAAGAGGACTTCTCCCATTTAAATTCTGCGTTTGCCTCTGCTCTCATGCTTACAAGACCTGATCCGGAGAGGCCCTTTGCTTTGGAGGTTGATGCCTCATCTATTGGAGCGGGTGCCGTTCTCACTCAGAAAAACGCCAAGGGCAAGAGTGTAACTTGTGGGTTCTTCTCCAAGACATTCTCTCCTGCTGAGAGGAATTATGCCATTGGAGATCGTGAACTCCTCGCAATCAAGCTAACTTTGTAGGAATGGCGACATTTATTGGAAGGTTCTTCTCATCCGGTCAGCATCTACTTTGATCATAAGAATCTTCTATACCTTCAGTCTGCTCAGCGTTTGAACCCCCGCCAGACAAGATGGTCACTATTATTTTCTAGGTTCAACTTCTTCATTCACTTCCATCAAGCAGAAAAGAACATCAGGGCTGATGCTCTCTCCAGGTCCTCTGACATCATTGGTTTGGACTCCACACCTAGGCATATTACTCCTCCTGACCGTTTGATTCCTGCAGTTCCTGCCGAGATTCAGCAAGTTCCTCCGGGAAAATCCTTTGTGCCCGTCAGATTGAGACGCAAGGTCCTGAAATGAGATAATTTTTCCTTGACAGCAGGACATCCTGGAATGCGCAAGACTCTACTTCTTATTTCCCGGCACTACTGGTGGCCCACTCTTGAGCGTGATGTTTCTGATTTTGTTCGGTCCTGTGAAACATGTGCCAGTGACAAAACTCCTCTACAAAGACATGCAGGACTCTTACAGCCTTTACCCATTCCAGTGATTCCCAGGTCCCATATCACCATGGATTTTATCACTGATTTGCCACCTTCTCTAAATAACACTGTCATCTGGGTCGTTGTTTTCCAAGATGGCTCATTTCATTCCTCTACCAGGTCTTCCTTCTGCCCCGCAGCTGGCAAAGTACTTCTTGTTGCATGTCTTTCGTTTACATGGTCTTCCTCAGCATATCGTTTTGTCTCTAAGTTCTGGCGAGCCCTTTGTAACCGTCTGGACATCAATCTGGACTTCTCCTCGGCGTACCACCCTCAGTCCAACGGTCAGATGAGAGGGTTACTCAAATCCTTGAGACTTATCTTCGGCATTTTGTTTCAGCTCACCAAGATGATTGGGTCGATCTTCTCCCCTGGGCTGAATTCTCATAATGATTCTGAGTCCAAAAGGTCGTCCCCCTTTTTTGTTGTCCATCTCCGTCCTCCTCTTCCTCTCCAAGTCTCCTCCAGTGTGCCTGCTGTTGATGAGCTTGTTAGTGACTCCTCTACCATCTGGCAACAGACCCGACAGTCGTTGTCCCAGGCTTCTTCACGCATGAAGGCGCAAGCGGATAAAGGTAGAAGACCTCCTCCGTCCATCTCTCCTTGTGACATGGTGGGGTTTTCATCCAAGTAATAGAAAGTCGTCCAGCTCACCACCGCCGCCTCAGTGCACAGACTCGTGCGGACACCACGAGGACGGATAAATGTAAAATAGAAGAATGTCCAGCACAAAAGCACGATGCAAGATGATAATTTATTGTGAATTCATCCAATATGTGGGGTGCACGACGGGTGCCCTGAAAGTGAGAATTCGGAGGCACCTGTCGGACATCCCCCACTTCAACTCCCGGCACGTATCCATGGTGAGCCGATACTGTGCAGAGAAACACTCTGGGTCAATTCGCAGCCTATATGTTCAGGGCATAGTAAAAGTTACTCTGCCTTTGCGCGGCGGAGACCATAGAAAAAAGTTACTTGACCGCGAGGTCTTTTGGATTTTAAAACTTGATACTAGGTCTCCGAGGGGTCTGAACAAAAGGCAGGACACCATGTTATATTATTAGATTCATGCATGATAAGGCATAAGTATTAACAGTTCATCTTATTTTTGAATTTGTTACTTGATGTCCTGCCCCCGTTCTTATCCCCTTGCTAAACCCATACACATAAGGACGTTACTGCTCCTTATATAATATAGCAATCTCTGATGTTCCCCCCTACATATTAGGCTTAACAATGTAGTTCTCTATAGCTAATAGTCCTCTCGTCCTCTTAGTTGGTATATTCCTCAGTTTTATATCTACCACAACATATGTTTTTTTACTTTAATACTACAAATGTATCATATGTAATAATATGTGGTTTTGTGATATATAGACTTTGGATTAGTGGCCCTCGCCTTTTCCTCCATTAAGTTTTTCTATAGAACCTAAACATCCTTCATGGATTGTCCCACACCCGTTCATACCGATTGTTACTATCTACATTTAGATTAATATCAGCTCATGAATTTTTCTTTATTTATCTTTTTTGGATGTGGGCCAAATCCACGGGATTAGTTTTTAATTAATTCATATAATTTTTAGTATTCTTACCAGCCTATTTGTGTCAAGTCCCTCTCTTTTTTTTTCTAATACACTAACATCATTTATAAGTATTTGGTGACTTGCCATAATGTTTTATTAATGCTGGTATAGGTTCTATACTGTGTCCAGCATTGATAAACTTGAACACATAAAGGGTGTGACTGACAATGTATATTACTGTGTAATTTTAAGTCATTGATTTATTACTATGTTTTTTTACACAAGCTTGTCATTCTTTATCCCTTGGAATATTGATTGTATTTTGGTCTGTCTGTGATTTCCCACAGTTAGTTTTTATTTGTGATCAACCTTGTTTATTGTGTTCTTCTTTGTCTAGTGTGAACACAGGCGTCAATCTGGTCCTTGTGTATGGATATGCGCCGCCCTGGTCCACTCAGGTGTTTTCACCTGGTGGGGGGGGGGGGGGGCGGTGCTGGCCATTATAAGGGCCAGATGGATCCAAGTATACCTTGGTATGACTAAGGCGACTAAGGTTGCTGAAACGCGTCACCTTACTCCATGTTCCGTGTTGCTATTTGCTGTGTGAATTCACAATAAATTATCATCTTGCATCGTGCTTTTGTGCTGGACATTCTTCTATTTTCCTTTCATCCAAGTACATCCGCTTCAAGATCCCCTGTTACAAGCTAAGTCCCCGCTACCTTGGTCCCTTCCAGATTCTACAAAAGATCAATCCTGTCTCCTACAAACTCCATTGGTTCAAATAAAATACTTTAGTTTTTAATACATCACTCTGCTACGTTACATATTCCCAATTTCTTCCATGTCTCTCTTCTCAAGCCTCTTGTCATAAACTGGTTCTCTCAGAAGAATCTTGTCCCCACACCTGTCTCCGGCTCATCTGACGTCTACAAAGTTAAACAGATTCTTGCTGCAAAAACTGTGAGAGGTAAAAAATGTTTTGGGTCGACTGGGAGGGTTATGGTCCTGAGAAGAGATCTTGGGAGCCTGAGGAGAATATCCTGGACCATGACTTTCTCAGGAGTTTTCTCTCTCATAAAAGGAGGGGGAGACCAAAGGGGGGGGGGGTACTGTTACATTATGCGCTCTGGCCACACACACCATGAGCGTATGGTCCCCTATCCTTCTGCTGCCGACCGGGCTGGGACTCTCATCGCGGGACGTGCCTACATGTGAACCAGGTGGTCTGAAGAAGCGCTGTCTGTGTAGCGTAGTCATGCTGCTTGTCCGATCAGACCTGGCGTCCCGCGAATGAAACGAATGCACCCCGAATAAAGAAACCTGCACTGCTACAGTAATATGAGTGCCTTCCTTAATTTCTCTTTTTAAAGTTTTCAATCTTGATTGCATTTCTGGGGAAAGAGCACCACGTTGCGAGTGCAATAGACTGTTGCTACATAGTGCTGAACAGGTGTTTTGTGATTCTGTTGGTCCGCTGCAAACAGTTAGTGCCGGTCTATCTCTTTCTACATTGCTGGTCATAATCAGTAAGGGTTGGCACAATTCCCATTCCCATAGCCTGAGGGGATAATGTTTTGTGAATGTTTCTGATTATATTAGGGTGTTGTAGAGCAATTTTTATCCTTTAGCTCCGGAGGACAGGTATTTCAAGGTAGAAGCACCAATTCTTGGAGTGCTTGGGTGTAATGTGAAAATAAAGTGCCTAATTTGGAGGTATTTAAAGAAATCTCTGGGAAACATGGGATATTTCGTGCATATGGACTCAAAGGTCATTAAATGGCCAATCTCAAAAAGGTCTGCTAAGGTTTGAACGCCTACATCTTTCCAATTGGTCAGGTCAAGGTTAGGGATGCAGGCATCTATTAGAGGAATAGAAATGTCCCTCTGAGTGAGAGGTGTAGGGGACGTGGAATATGATAGGTGATGTTTCCAGGCTAAACATGAAGCTCTTATAATAGGGTTGAGAGTGGGGAGAGAAGGCAAATTCCAGAGAGGGAGTAGTAATGTGTCATGGAGGGAAAAGGGGGCAGCAGAGTACTGCTCAAGCTGGACCCATGGGAAGGAGGTGTCATTCATCCACCAACGACTAGGGAGGCTATGTAATATACATGAATGCTCGGTGAACCCAAGCCAACCGTGAGTTTACATTTGGCTAAAATAGACTGTGACACATACGCTGTGCGGTCGTAAAGAAGGAGCTGGGGAGGGTGCGAAAAGCATAAAGAAGCTTGGGCAATAGAAACATTTTAAATGTAGCTACTCTACCCACCCAGGAGATCATAGCTGGAGAAAGAGTATCAGCCTCCATAGATAAGGAAGCTAGAAGGGGGGTGTAGTTTGCGCATAAAGCAATGATAGAGGGTATGAGAGATGCACTCCTAAATAGTGAATGGGAGATTGCTGCCAATTAAATGTCTACGTTGTGCGTAGGGAAGTTATCTCACTGGAGGACAAATTCAGAGGGAGAACTTGTGTCTTAGCGGTATTTAAGTGATAGTATGACAGGAATCTGAAATGATGTATCTGAGCGATCACCACCAGTATTGAATGCGTGGGATTAGACATGGAGACAATCATATCATCTGCGTATAGGGAGATGGTGTGTTCAGCGGGACCTACCTGAATGCCAGTAATTTTGGGGTCTAGACGAATGGATTGGGCTAGTGGTCGATGGAGAGAATTTATATTAACGGGGATAGGGGACACCCCTGTCTGGATCCATTGGAAATGTCAAAATCCAACAATAACACTCCAATAGCTAGCATTTTGGCTTAGGGGCAGGAGTATAAGGAGGGTATAGCAGAAAGCATGGCTCCCCCAAACCCCATCTCTCTGAGCAACGAGAAGGCGAACGACCAGTGAAGCCAGTCAAACGCCATCTCGGCATCCAGCGCCAGCATCACCGAAGGGATGGAGTGTTTCTCTATGTGGTGAAAAATATTACGCATCCTCCTGGTGTTGTCCAATGTCTGTCTCCCTGAGACAAAGCCCGCTTGGTCCGAGGAAACCAGAGATGGGAGGACACCAGCGAGTCTGGAGGCCAAGAGTTTCGCGAATATCCTGGTTAAGCAAAGATACTGGATTATAATTCTGGGGGAGGTCAGTGGGTTTGCTAGGTTTGGGAAGGGTTGTAATTAGTGCTTGTAGGTTTTCTCTTAGAAGGACACCTGAAGCAGAGGCTTCGAAACAAAAACCGTGCAGCCATTGGGACAAGATATCCGATAAGATTTTGAAATAAACGCTGGCAAAGCCATCTGGTCCAGGGGCTTTAACAGAGGGGAGCGAACAGATCACTTTTTGGATTTCTGGAACAGTGATATCCTTGCTTAGCTCTGTCATTTGGGTGTCAGTAAGTTTGGGTAAATTAAGTTTAGTTAGATAAGCCTGGATCGCGGAGACATGGCTGGGAATGTCAGGGGTAGTGTCGCGAAGATTGTACAGTTGGGCGTAGAAAGTCTGGAAGCCATTCACTATATCTAGAGGTGTAAGCAGTTTGGAACCAGTGGTAGGATGAAGGATGTAGGGGATGCAGTATTTTAACTGTCTCTTTTTTAAACGCTGAGCCAGGAGCTTACCTGCTATGTTGTCCTGGGATTAGTAGTGTGCCTGCATTTACTGTGACTCTTTGCATAAGAGGCTAGTAACAAGCATCTAAGGTCTCGGCGAAGAGAGAGTATCTGGGAGGCGAGAGTGTCTGAGAGGGATTGTTTGTTCATCTCCTCTAAGCTTTTAAGAGTATCTAACAAGTCTGAGATCTTCTTTTCTCTAAGTTTTTTAAGTGTGGAGCTGTATTTTATGCACAGCCCCCTGATCATAGTGTAATTTTGCTATCTACAGAGGGCGCGTTGAGCGTGAAATAATCAGCAATATCAGACCTGAGGCTGGAGTATTCGGGGTGTGCTAAAAGAAAAGGGCTGGACCGCCAGAGGTTAGCTATTCTGGAGGAGATTTTATCTGATATGAGGAGGGAGACCGCAGCATGCTCTGACCATTTTATTAGCTCTATGGAGGAATTATGGGCGTGGGGCAACAAGGAGTTACTGAGAAGGAACATATCCAGCCTTGAGTAAGTGTTGTGTACTCCCGAGTGAAAAAAAGGTAGTCTCTCTCCACCACATGTCATACAAGTCAGATTCCCATGTCCAGGTGGACAGCGAAAAAGAAGGTAACCTAGTGGTGGCAGTAGAGTCAAGGGCAGGGTCCATTATCATGTTATAATCCCCACAGAGTACTAAGGGACCCCAGGATGGTTGTTTTGCTTTTTTTAGTGTTTTGTTCAAGAACCTCAGTTGGCCCGTGTTGAGGGCATAGAGGGAAACAAGGGTTATGGGGATGGCGTTGATCACACAGTGCAGAATTATAAATCTACCATTTACGTCTGTGACCACTCCTTTTAGTGAGAAAGATACAGTGTTCTTCACTGCTATTAATACCCCTCTAGATTTAGTGTGATAGGAAGAGTGAAAAATATGCGGGATGAGTGGGTGTTTGATACTATATGTGTCCTTAGCAAGCAAATGTGTCTCCTAAACGCACATAATGTCACTTTTCAAAGCAATGGCATCTTTCCATAATTGAGACCTCTTGTGTGGCACATTGAGACCATTAACATTGATGCTAGTGAGTTTTATAACCATTGGGGTGTATGTAAAAGCTAAGAAATATTGCCATAAATTCTGAAACAGGAGTGAGGAGTGTGCCTCCCAGCCAGCACACGCTCCTCTCGAGGGAATAGGTTAGGCAACTAAGGCAAACATCATTAGGCATTTGTGCATTCAGTACCTTACTATACATAAACAACAAGTAAACAACTAAGAAAGAAATAAAAATGAAAAGCAAAGGGCTCACTGAACTAGGAGGCAGAGTTCACCCTGAGGCCTAAGGGAAGGTCGACCTATCACCTGTAATATAGCCAACTCTGGATCCATGCAGACAGCCAAATTATGCAGGGACCCAGTCTTTTTTGACCCGCAGAGGTCTGGAGCGTTGCGGCATACCCACTGGTGGAGCTTGTAAGTTCCATCTGGCCAGGAGGTCCTTACCCTCTTTGAGGGAGCAAAGGACATGTAGCTGGTCGCCTTTGTGGACCAGGAGGTGGACAGGAAAGCTCCAACGATAAGCGATGTTGGCGGAACGTAGAGCTTGAGTGATGGGCTGTAGCTGTCGTCTAGCCTGTAGGGTGGCAGCGGAGAGGGCCGTGTAGACAGAGACCTGATTAAATGGAGTTGGCAAGCAGATTTGAGTATTCCAGGTATTCCATTTGAGTAATGTGAGTATTCCAGGATCTTTTCTTTCACGGAGTAAAAATGCACCCTCACCAATACATCTCTGGGCACGGTGTCATCTAAGTGCTGCGGGCGAGGGATCCAGTGCACTCGGTCTATCTCCAGTTCCTGAGCAGATACGGAGGGGAGTACGACCTTCAGGACTTAGCGTACATATGCCGGGGTATCAGCGGGGTATACTGATTCCAAGATACCCCGCAACTTCAAATTATTCCTCCGGCTCCTATCCTCCAGGTCAGCTATTTTTGCTCGGAAGGAGGCGACTTCCTCGTCTATAACAGTGGGTGACTCCAGCAAGGTATTGTGGAGGTCAGAGAATTCCTCTATTTTATTTTCTATGTGATCCACTCTCACACCAAGCTCCCCCACCGACACTTGAAGAGGGGAAATAACTCCTGCTATGTCTCTCAAAAAGGTCTGGTGCAAGGCAAGTATCATGGACTTCATTGTTGTGCCAGTCAAGGCTTGATCAGAGACCTGGAGAGTGTCTAGTACACAGCTATCACCGTAGCAGGAAGAACCCCCAATTCCCCAGCAGAAGATAGGCACTGTGCCTCTGGTGGCGATAATTAGCGATGAGCGGCATTGGCCATATTCAAATTTGTGATATTTCGCGAAGATATAGACGAATATTGGTCCTATTTTCGCATATTCGAGGAAGAAAACAGTGAGGGGGTGGGCAACTTTACTATTGGTTGCTAGGGATGTTGTTGATAACCTCTGACAAGTGTATTTGCATCATTCTAATTGGCCCACAAGAGAAAAGAAGGAACATGCGAATATTCACATATGCGAATATGTATGCACAATATGTGCATCTGCAGAAAAAATAATATTAGCAATTTCGAATATATAGCGAATATATTCACAATATTTGCGAATTTGCTGTGTTCACGATAAAAATTCAAAATGCGAATATTCGCGCCCAACACTAGCGATAATCTGAGGCGCTGCTTGGCGGGGCTGGTAGAGGGAAAGGCTACAGGTGAAGCTGGGTCCACACCAGCAGGGGCCGACAAATCTCCGCCATCTCGCGTGCCGTCGTCGCTGCACACTGAGGCCGAGGAAGGCTTAGGTGAAGCGTTTCTGTCTCTGGCAGCATCGGCGGTACTGTGCAGGGAGGGATCTGAGGTCGAGCGGCGGACCCTTGTATGCTGTGCTGGAAGCTGGCGCTGCGATCCTTTGTCTGTGAGGCAGACAGTGGAGAGCTGAGAAGGAGACCGGTGCCATATTGGGAGACAGGCAGCTTGCGGGTAAAGTTGAATTTCACCAGCGTCCCTTGCTTAGCTGCTGTTTTTCTTCGGCCAGCCATGCTTGAAAATAGTTTAGGGACTGGCAGGTGAATTTTGAGCAGGCTGGAGGCTAGGTATAAACGCTAATCCAGGTGGTGAACCAGAGCTCTCACACTAAGCGGCCATCCACTTTGTCTGCCAGGCCACGCCCCTATACTTCACACTCTTGTATACAGACACACAATCACTAGCTCAGACAATCTCCTAGTGTACTTGCTTTTATAGTTACCAGATACCACCTCTCTCTTCCACTGACTGGAAGTGAATGCAAAGGGCTAGCTGGCTGCAAACAGCTGCAATTTATCAGCTGCTGATTATTTAACTACTCCACCCACTCTTCACCTGTATTCCTCCCAGACAGAGAAAGCTCAGTGTCAATCAAGCTCAGTGCAGAGAAACACTTCCTGAGTTTGGTCTGCTGCCAGGCGTAAATTCACTGTATTATTTGTGGCAGGGAACAACAGAACAGAGCCACCTAGTGGCTGTTTTTTCTGTTACATATATACATATTTATGTTTATAATGTTAAAAGCAAGTGAATGGGAAAGTCTGCAAATTACACAAAGAACATTATATTAAAAGTTTTATTTGGAGACATGTGCTCTTTAAATTTGTCTTCTGAACCCCTCTAATTTTTTTCCATATATGGGGATGTATGATAGCTAATTTTTTGCCAAATTTTCTTAAAATTTTATTGAAAAAATGGAGAAAGATCTTTTTTTTAGGTAGGGGGTTCATTTAAAATTTTTAGAATGTTTTTAACCCTTTTATTTGCTATTTTTAGGGGACTATTACATGCAATCTAAATTGCATAAACTGTTCAATGCTGTGACATAGCACATTATTGACCAGTGTTATCTGTGCTTCATTGCTCCAGGCTGCCATGGCTTCCTGCAGCATTAGAGTGTTGTGCTGTTGGGATTAGTTTTTTTTACATTTTAGATGCTGCAATCACCTTTGATCGTTGTGTTTAAAGAGTTAATGCAGGATATCACCCTGATTCATGAGGTCCAGCTACTGATATGCTGCGCTCCATAAAACAGGAGTGGGCGCAGGGCAAGCATTTACGCCCTCCATCCATAAGGTGTTAATTGCTTTATTGTTTGTTTTACTTGAACACTGGGGGAGAGTTTCTAAGGCTGCTTTCACACTATAAAATGTATCCGTTTAAAGATCCTTTCAATGTTCCGTTATGAAAAACCTGGAAATCGGCCATTAAACGTCTGTTAGAAAATCCCATACGTTCGTTAGAAAATCCCATTATAGTCTATGGGATTTTTACATTATCCGTTTTAATCCGTTATAGTCCGTTATTAATAACGGACGTTATTTTGTGACGGGAGAATGAACGGAAGAAATAGTGCATGCACTAATTCTCCCGTTACTATCTTCTGTCACAAAAGAACGTCCGTTATTAATAACAGACTATAACGGATTAAAACGGATAATGTAAAAATCCCATAGACTATAATGGGATTTTCTAACGGACGTTTAATGGCCGATTTCAGGGTTTTCATAACGGAACATCAAAAGGATCTTTAAAACGAATGAATTTTATAGTGTGAAAGCAGCCTAAGCAAAATGCTCTAAAATTTATTTGCTAAATATGCTAAATAAAAAGCTAATATACACACCTTTCAGAGATGTGGAATGCATACCTTGTGGTGAATTTAGTATTCTTCATGTACCACATTTTTGTCCACTTAGGCACCAAAGTCTGGCATACAGCAGGTGTTTGTATACTGTTTGGGGGATACTTTTTCAACATGTTCACATTTGGAGGTTTAGTTACCAAAAAGGGGGCATGGCTAAAGGGATGTATGTTTTTCTGATGAATTTACTAATAAAAAAGGCTAATAGCTGGCACGATTTTTGGCGTAAATGTTTTGAAGTAAATTACTGTGCATGGTGCATCTGAACAGGGATCTGCTAATTAATGTACACCAATACTAAAAACACTACTACTAGTAAATACTACAAAAAACACACCTCACACAATGCAGCCAGTATGTCGTACACTCAACAAACAATAGTAAATTTACCCCATTGTGGGATCCATGAACAAACGGACAGTAAACCCCTTTGAAAAGGCCATAAGAAAAACATGTAGGGTAAAACCTCTTTGAGAAAAGTACCCCTTTATCCAGACCAGATTTCATGTGACAAACTTTCAGTCCACCATACATGCATAGTGGCCATTTCCTTTGTGAATACTACCCCTAAAGATGCATTTCTAATGCAATTTTCAGTGGTCTTCTCAAAGAGGTTTAACTGTATTATACTGTTTTACTGCTAGTAGCTGCATTCTATCAGGTAGCTGCGTTCCATTGCAGAGGTATGGAGTAGGGAGTCACTGCTTCATGGGGGAAGATGGTGACAAAGGCTCAGCTTCTGATGGTCACTCTCAGGTTCCTTTAGAGGCTGGCATGTGATAAATTTCCTTTTTCCATAATCAGCACTGTTAGGATGGCAGACCAGAGATGGTACTGGTGGCATTACATTTGATGCTTGTTATGATGAACTCTATTCCCAAAGAAAGCAATTATCTGGCAGGAAAGCAGCATAACATTTTCCCAAAGGGCTCATTCACACAGCCGTCTGCCCCTGTAAATTCATGCCCGTTATGCAATCCGTTCGATACTTTTGTAAACGGGTTGCAAACAGCTGTAAAAGGATCCCATTTATGTCAATGGCATTTTTTTACAGTCCTTTATCACCTGTTTGCTTCCTATTCCGTTTTGTTTTTTTTTTGCTGGAGAAAAGTAGTTGCATGCAGTATTTTTTTTCTCCATAAAAAAAACACAGAACAAAACGGATATAATAAATTTAACATTGACGTCTATGGGAAACGGATGAGCCTTTAATGCCATCAGATTCCATCTGGGGTTTTTTTCAATCCATTTTTGATCCGTTTTTACTTCTCAGAACAAAAAAAATTTTTTTTGTTAATTAACTGAACAACAATGGATCCAAACAGATGCAAACAGATAACATCCGTTTGCATCCATTTAATTCAGTTTGTTTGTCTGTTAAAAGAAAGGTCAGCAAACCTCAATAGCGGGAGAAAAGACAACGGCCATGGGAACCTAGCCTTAAAATCTCAGAATCCATAGGTGGAAGCTTGGTGGTTGTCTTCCCTTTGTGAAATGCAGGTGATGGTGAAATGAATGAAGAGACGGTGGCATATATCGGTCAAACCGTCTGTTACATCATGGGTTATACATAGCCGTTCTGACTTCATCATGAATTATTACAATGTAAAGCTCCAGATATTCACTTTAATCTACTGTGCATTTTCTATTAAATCTACTAATATTTTCTTAAACATTTAAAACCCTTTCAGCAGAAAAGTAGATTACTGGAATTTATAAGTATTAGGTAAATAAAATAGAACGCAAGATATAAACCCCAAAAATTACTTCTTTCATAGGTGCAACACACTGAATCAGCTGTTCCCTATGAAAGCTCTATGTGATAATCCTTAAAATCAGGATCACAGAGTACAGTAGAAAAAGTCACCGTTCTCACTCATAGCCTGATAATCTGTATATTCCCTTTTGTTAACATAAGCGTTCCACAGATTCCGGCACTCTCACATTTTTTACTTTCTCTCCTTAGCTCATGTTCATCCATGCTGACATTATAAGCTTTCATTCTGCTTCATACTATTTAATGAGTCTTACATAGTCTTTCCACACAGATTTGCTTACTGCAAAGTCAGTTCACATCATTCAGTTTCAACGTGAATAATGTTGTAGTTCCTAAAGGGTTTTTCTCTGAACACTTTATAAATGATTTGTAATATACTTTTTGTTTCAATACAAGCACTGTTGTATCAAGATATTGGTTTACATTTTGAGGCTTCAAATGCATACATTGCCTTGCTGTCAGCTGAAAAAAATTACAATCATATTCAGTCTAGGCAATGCTCTGTGAGCTAAACAGCCTGGACCCCAGTCTGACAGCAGATTTGTTCAGTTGTTGCTGATGTACATAACTCACAAAGCAAAATATGTATCCATTTTTTTAATGAGAGAAGTATTAAAGGAATAGTCCAGTTTAAGTTTATTTTTTATTTTTTACATATGAAGATGCCCAGGCAGTCCGCTATAAATAAAAAATAACCCTTAACTTACTCCCTGCGCTTTCCTGTTTTTTCTGATATTGTGGCTCCAGTTCCCGATGCGATTCTTTTTCTGGTAGTGGGAGTCTATGCATTATAGCTCAGTGAATTGCTGGATGCAGTGGTGTCCTGCCCCAGCCAGCGATTGGCTAAGTGACACTGTGATGTATTGAGCCCTGGCCCCAGTCTTCTTCGAGGTGCTGAGGTTCAATACATCCCATTGCAGCTCAGAAAATCACTGGCTGAGACAGAACACTGTGCAGCCAGCAGTTCGCTGAGCTGCACTGTGACCCCTGGCTCTAGAATCAGGATCGCACCAGGGACTGGAACAGCAATACTGGAGGCACTGGGGGAGCATGGAACGTAAGTAAAGGGTTTTCATTTTTTTATTTTTCTCAATAGCAGACTGCCTAAGCATATCTACAGTAATAAAACCTTTCTGCTAAAGTACCCCTTTAACTATGTAGGCTGAGTTTACATATAATATTTTGTTTAGTATTTGGAACTTATTTTTACCAAAACGCAGGAGTGGGTCCAAAACATTGAAAAAGGTGAAAATCTTTCTTTATTTATTTTATTTAAATGGGAACAGTCACATAAAAAAAAAACTTTTGATATTTGTAGAGATATATCAAAAGTTTTGCTCGGTCTGCATATGAGTGTTCAGTCCATGACAAATGGCAAAAACTTGCTGAAAGAAGAGCATGCTAAGCAAGACAAACTACAGTGTAAATCTATTGGATTCTCTTGGTCAGTTGCGCTTTTCTTCCCGGTCTTTTTAACAATTGGTCAGGGTCCCTACCGATCAATACTTTCAACATGTCTTTAGAACATGTAAAAAGTTTTTTGAAGCAACAGGTACACTGTAATTTAAGGACAATGGACGTATATTTACATCCATTGCCCACTCCTGTTATGTTAAGCGCGATCAGGAGCTGAGCGCGCTTCATATCCAAAGGGTCCCGGTTGCTATCAGCAACCAGGATCCGTGGCTAATACCAGAGATCGCCGATCGGGCTGATGTCCAGAATTAACCCTTTAGACGCCACAATTAAAATTGATCATGGCGTCTAAAACGGGAGAAAACACATCCCAGCTAGCTCAACGGGCTGTGAAATCAGGCTCTGTAGGCTGGAGCAATTGAGCACAGGTAACATTGATCAATGCTATTACATAAATACAGTGGGGATCAAAAGTTTGGGCACCCCAGGTAAAATTTGTATTAATGTGCATAAAGAAGCCAAGGAAAGATGGAAAAATCTCCATAAGGCATCAAATTATAGATTAGACATTCTTATAATATGTCAACAAAAGTTAGATTTTATTTCCATAATTTACACTTTCAAAATAACAGAAAACAAAAAATGGCGTCTGCAAAAGTTTGGGCACACTGCAGAGTTAATATCTTGTACTGCCCCCTTTGGCAAGTATCACAGCTTGTAAACGTTTTTTGTAACTAGCCAAGAGTCTTTAAGTTCTTGTTTGAGGTATCTTTGCCCATTCTTCCTTACAAAAGTCTTCCAGTTTTTTGAGATTTCAGGGCTGTCTGTCACGCACTGCTCTTTTAAGGTCTATCCATAGATTTTCAATTATGTTGAGGTCAGGAGATTGTGAAGGCCATGGCAAAACCTTCAGTTTATGCCTCTTGATGTAATCCCCCGTGGATTTTGAGGTGTGTTTAGGATCAATATCCATTTGTAGAAGCCATCCTCTCTTTAACTTCAGCTTTTTCACAGATGGCATCAAGTTAGCATCCAAAATTTGCTGAAATTGTATTGAATCCATTTTTCCTTCTACTGGTGAGATGTTCCCTGTGCCACTGGCTGCAATACAACCCCAAAGCATGATTGATCCACCCCCATGCCTCCCAGTTGGACAGAGGTTTTTTTCATTACATTCTGTTCCCCTTCTTCTCCAAACGTACCTTTGCTCATTCTGGCCAAAAAGTTCAATTTTAAACTCATTGGTCCACAGAACTTGTTTCCAAAATGCATCAGGCTTGTCTATATGTTCATTTGCAAAGTTAAAACACTGATTTTTGTGGTGAGGACGTAGAAGAGGTTTTCTTCAGATGACTCTTCCATGAAGACCATATTTGTACAAGTATCTCTTTATAGTGGAATAGTGTACCACAACTCCAGTGTCTGCCAGATCTTTCTGGAGGGATTGTGGAGTCAAACATGGGTTTTGAATTGTTTTTCTCACAATCCTGCAAGCTGTTCTGTCTGATGTTTTCTTGGTCTTCCAGGTCTTGCATTAACCTCCACTGTTCCTGATGACTGCCATTTCTTAATTACATTCCGAACAGAGGATATTGACATCTGAAAATGTTTTGCTATCTTCTTATAGCCTTCTCCAGCTTTGTGAGCATCAACTATTTTCAGTTTCAGATTTCTAGACCACTGCTTAGAAGAACCCATGGTGCTGATTGTTGGGGCAAGGTCAGATGAGTCTGGTCATTTAAAACCTTTGAGATTGACATCACCTGATCTTCCCAGATGATGATTGAGAACAATCCATGACACTGGCAGGTCTCAGCTTTGTAAAGGGGACAGTGCATGCTATAAATTCTGCAGGGTGCCCAAACTTTTGCAGATGCCATTTCTTTGTTTTCTGTTATTTTGAAAGTGTAAATGATGGAAATAAAATCTAACTTTTGTTGACATATCATAAGAATGTGTAATCTGTAATTTGATACCTTTTGGAGATTTTTCCATCTTTGTTTGGCTTCATATGCACATTAATACAAATTTTTACCTGGGGTGCCCAAACTTTTGATCCCCACTGTAAACATAGGTGGTATCACCGAGTGCGTAAAAATGTCCGAACTATAAAAATATAATGTTAATTAAACCTGACGGTCAATGGCATACACGTAAAAAAAGTATTTGTGGTCACTTTATATACTCAAAAAAAAAATGTATTAAAAAGCAATGAAAAAGTCCCTTAACCTCTTAACCCCTTAACGACTAAGGACGTATATGTACGTCCTTGCCCGGCTCCCGCAATATAACATGGGGTCTCGGGGTTTCCCCACGTCATATCGGATCGGTCCCGGCATGTATCTGAAGCCGTGACCCGGGGCTAATAGCGCGCGGCAGCGATCACGTTCAAAGTTGAATGCCGCATCTAAAATGAAAGTGGAAGCTGCCCGGCTGCTCAGTGGGGCTGATCGGGACCACCGCAGTGAAAATGCAGTGTCCCGATCAGCTGGGACACGGGCGGAGGTCCTCTTACCTTCCTCCGGCGTGTCCCTTCGGCGATTGATTGCTCAAAGCCTGAGATGCAGGCTTGAGCAATCGACCGCTGATAACATTGATCAATGCAAAGCTATGGCTTTGCAGTGAACAGGGTATAAGATCAGTGTATGCAGTGTTATAGCCCCCTATGGGGGCTATAACACTGCAAAAAAAAGTGTAAAAAAAGTTAATAAATGTCAGTTAACCCTTTCCCTAATAAAAGTTTGAATCACCCCCCTTTTCCCATAAAAAAAATGTAAATAAAAAGAAATATAAATATATGTGGTATCGCGTGCATAAATGTCTGAAACATAAAAATATATCATTAATTATACCACACGGTCAATGGCAAAAAAATTCCAAAGTCCAAAAAAACTGATTTTTGGTCATTTTTTATATCATGAAAAAATGAATAAAAATGAATAAAAAGCCCCATAAGCGGTAAAATAAAAAAGTTATAGGGGTCAGAAGATGACAATTTTAACCGTATACATTTTTCTGCATGTAGTTATGATTTTTACAGACGTACGACAAAATCAAACTTATATAAGTAGGGTATCATTTTAATCATATGGACCTACAGAATAAAGATAAGGTGTCTTTTTTTACCAAAAAATTTACTGCGTAGAAACGGAAGCCCTCAAAATTTACAAAATGGAGTTTTTTCTTCAATTTCGTAACACAATTCTTTTTTTTTTCCATTTTTCTGTACATTTTTGGGTAAACTGACTGATGTCACTGCAAAGGAGAATTGGTGGCGCAAAAAATAAGCCATCATATGGATTTTTAGGTGCAAAATTGAAAGGGTTACGATTTTTAAAAGGTGAGGAGGAAAAAAGAAAAGTGCAAAAATGGAAAAACCTGTGATCCTTAAGGGGTTAAGGACCAAGGATGTACCGATAGGTTCTGAGTCCTTTCCCTTTCTATAACGCGGGGCCACGACGTGGCCCCGTGTCATAGCGGATCGGGCCCGGCC
Source organism: Hyla sarda (assembly GCF_029499605.1). Classification (NCBI taxonomy): domain Eukaryota; kingdom Metazoa; phylum Chordata; class Amphibia; order Anura; family Hylidae; genus Hyla; species Hyla sarda. The sequence goes on along the minus strand of NC_079189.1, from coordinate 410,488,621 downwards.
TCTAACAACGGCCAGGACTCGTGGCTAATAGCGCGCGGCAATGATCGCATTGTCGCGCGCTATTAACCCTTTAACTCTAAAGTGAAAGCAAATCATTGCCTGTTAGCTCAGGGGGCTGTTCGGGATGTCCGTGGCGAAATCGCGGCATCCCGAACAGCTCTGGGACACGAGGAGGGTCTCCTACCTTGCCACCTGGTGTCCGATCGCCGAATGACTGCTCAGTGCCTGAGATCCAGGCATGAGCAGTCAGGCGGCAGAGTCATCGATCACTGGTTTCCTTTGAGAAACCAGTGATCAATGTAAAAGATCAGTGTGTACAGTGTTATAGCCCCCTATGGGAGCTATAACACTGCAAAAAAAAGTGAATAAAGATCATTTAACCCCTCTCCTAATAAAAGCTTGAATCACCCCCCTTTTCCCATTTAAAAAAAAACTGTGTAAATAAAAATAAACATATGTGGTATTGCCACATGCAGAAATGTCCAAATTATAAAAATATATCATTAATTAAACCGCACAGTCAATGGCGTACGTGCAAAAAAATTGTCCAAAATTGTGTATTTTTGGTCACTTTTTATATCATCAAAAAATTTATAAAAAGCGATCAAAAAGTCCGATCAATACAAAAATGATACTGCTAAAAATTTCAGATCACAGCGCAAAAATTTTTTTCTCACACTGCCCCATATGCGGAAAAATAAAAAAGTTATAGGGGTCAGAATATGACAATTTTAAACGTATACATTTTCCTGCATGTAGTTATGATTCTTTTCAGAAGTGCGACAAAATCAAACCTATAAAAGTAGGGTATAATTTTAATCGTGTGGACCTACAGAATAAAGAGAATGTGTCATTTTTACCGAAAAATGTACTGTGTAGAAACGGAAGCCCCCAAAAAGTTACAAAATGGCGTTTTTTTTTCTATTTTGTCTCACAATGATTTTTTTTCCATTTTGCTGTAGATTTTTTGGTAAAATGACTGATGTCATTACAAAGTAGAATTGGTGGTGCAAAAAATAAGCCATGATATGAGTTATGATTTTTTAACGGTAAGGAGGAAAAAATGAAAGTACAAAAACGGAAAAAACCCTGGTCCTTAACCCCTTAAGGACACATGACGTACTGGAACGTCATGTGTCCACTCCCGATCTATAACGCGGGGCCTATGGGACCTATAACACTGCAAAAAAAAAAGTGGGAAAAAAAGTGAATAAATATAATTTAACCCCTTCCCTATTAAAAGTTTGAATCACCCCCCTTTTCCCATAAAAAAAAACACAGTGTAAATAAAAATAAACATATATGATATCGCCACATGCGTAAATGTCCGAATTATAAAAATATATCATTAATTAAACCGCACGGTCAATGGCGTGCGCGCAAAAAAATTCCAAATTCCAAAATAGTGCATTTTTGGTCACTTTTTATATCATGAAAAATGAATAAAAAGCGATCAATAAGTCCTATCAATACAAAAATGGTACCGTTAAAAACTTAATATCATGGCGCAAAAAATTAGCCCTCATACCACCCCATAAACGAAAAATTAAAAAGTTATAGGGGTCAGAAATTACAATTTTAAACGTATTAATTTTCCCGCATGAAGTTATGATTTTTTTCCAGAAGTACGGCAAAATCAAACCTATATAAGTAGGGTATCATTTTAACCATATGGACCTACAGAATAAATATCAGGTGTCATTTTTACCTGAAAAATGTTCTACGTAGAAACAGAAGCCCCCAAATGTTACAAAACTGCAGGTTTTTTTTTTCAATTTTGTTTCACAATGATTTTTTTTTCTGTTTCACCGTAGATTTTTGGGCAAAATGACTGATGTCATTACAAAGTAGAATTGGTGGCGCAAAAAATAAGCCATCATATGGATTTTTAGGTGCAAAATTTTAAGAGTTATGATTTTTTAAAGGCAAGGAGCAAAAAACGAAAATGCAAAACGGAAAACCCCCCGGTCCTTAAGGGGTTAAGGGGTTAAAAAAATAAATGGCACCAATAAAAACTTCAGATCACGGTGCAAAAAATTTGCCCTAATACAGCTCCGTATACGGAAAATTCAAAAAGTTATAGGGGTCAGAAGAGGACATTTTTAAACATACAAATTTTCATGCAAATAGTAATAATTTTTTTAAAGAATTAAAACTAAATAAAACCTATATAAGTTGGGTATCATTTTAATTGTAACGACCCACAGAATAAAGATAAGGTATTATTGTACCAAAAGTGCACTGTGTAGAATTGAAGGCCCCCAAAAGTTACAAAATGTCATTTTTTTTATTCTGCCCCACAAAGATTTTTTCTTTTTGTTTCACTGTAGATTTTGTGGTGAAATGATTGATGTAATTACAAAGTACAATTGGTGGCGCAAAAAGGCAAGTCCTCAAATGGGTCCGTAGGTGCAAAATTTAAAGCATTCTGATTTTTAGAAGGTGAGGTGGAAAATACAAAAGTGCCAAAATGAAAAAACCTGTGGTCCTTAAGGGGTTATTGGTTCTGGCTTTGGTACAAATAGTGACCAAAATGAGTTCCAATGTTACAATGTTCTTATTCACTGACAACAAAAATCTTACAAATAGTTACAAACTGAAACATTAACATATAAAATATAAAACTTTTCACGTAAACAAAAATAAAGCTTCAATTATAGAAAACTGGAAAATCACTTTTAAATCTGTGTTCACTCCTGGTTCCCAAGCTCAGAGGGTAAACAGGTTCCACCAGTTTGGGTGCCCCCTTTGCTGTGTGCCATTCCAACATAGAAATGAATAGTGAATGGATAAAAATAAAAAGCCACCCTCCTCTGACAGTATTCTTCCTTTTCATACTATTATAAAGAAGCTGTCAATGGGAGATTGTTAGGTGGAGAAAGATCCTAGCTCATGAATATGCTGGGTTGTGGCGTTCACTCATTTCCACCGGCTCAAATCGGCTACTGTGTGTTCTCTTGTTGGAAACTTTTATACTGTCTGTCTTTTTCAAAAATAAAAAATGTACTCTTGCTCTTCACTGTTACCGCTAAAAAGTTACTGGACCTGTTACTGGACCTGTTACCACTAAAAAGTTGGCTAGCATTCCTTTGAGACAAACATAAAGAAATCCAAAAAGTCTGGTGTCTGTGGACTGAGTGTATCAGACCAATGTAAACACCTGCTCTCCTGAGATAGTTGTTTAGTTATATACACATAGCACTTTCATCAGCCACAATCTGACTAATCTATCATGCCTAGGCTATTCACGAAAGTGATCCCAACAGCAACATGCTCAACTATACGAGTAGATCACAGTTTATTTCCTTAAATAGTACCTGTCATCAAACCATATTTTTCAAAGTAACTCAGATTATATTCCCTGACTACTCCTAACACCCCTCCTGCCCTAAAAAAAAATAATTCTGAGCTTTAAAAAGCTCTGTATCATATCCTTCCCCTTGCTCACATTGTGTGAGCTCCCAGCAGGAGAAAGTGGGCGTTCCCCAGCAGGCACGACGTCTGCAAGAGCCATATATCGCCATGCCCTGCATGCACTTCCTGAGTTTGATCTCCTGCCAGGCTGGGAGGAGACCAAACTGCTTGACTTGTGCAGGAAACAGAACAGAGCCACCTAGTGGACCTTTTTTTTCAATCACATTAAAAACATATAAAGGTTGAGAATTTTTACAGCAAGTAAATATCAAAGTGTCTTATAATTACATAAGAAAAAAATATTAAAAGTTGAGTTTGGTGACAGGTACTTTTTAAAGGAGTACTCATGTGGAAAACATTTTTTAATCCACTGGTGCCAATAAGTTAAACAGATTTGTAAATTGCTTCTATTTAAAAATCTTATTCCTTCTAGTACTTATCAGCTGCTGTGTTCTCCACAGGAAGTTGTATTTATATCTGGAATACTCTTTTGTTTGACCACAGTGCTCTCTGCTGACACCTCTGTCAATGTCAGCAACTGTCCAGAGTACAAGCAAATCCCCATAGCAAACCTCTCTTGCTCTGCTCTGCTCAGGATCCTTTTATCACACTTAGTAATGATGTATAGGATTTTGCATCCACTGTTTCCGTTTCTGAAGTTCTACCTGTGCATAACGTTCAGAATGTTAGGCAGTGTTGCATTAAGGAGTTCAACTCATGGCTTAGTAAATGGTGTCAAGAGCAAGGATTTGACTTTGTGTCTCATGATAGCTCTACTTGGAATAGAAAGGAACTGTACAAAAAAGATGGTTTGCATCTCAAGGGAACAGATGTACTTAGTGAACAATTTCAAGAATTTGCTAAGTATTTAAACTAGGAAGGGGGGAGCAAAAGAGTGATAATCCACTAATCCAATTGCCCCCCCCCCCAAAAAAAAAAAAAAAAAAAAAAAAAACAATGCCAGAACATGTCAGCAAAACATAGGTTAAGAAATGACAAGCTTAGAGTCTTGTCTACAAATGCTCGCAGTTGAGGTAATAAGATCAATTAACTTGGATCAATAATGGCATCTGAGAATGTAGATTTAGTGGTTGTTACTGATACATGGTTTAATGAGAGTAATGACTGGGACATAGCCATACCAGGGTACTCTTTATACAGAAAAGACAGATAGCAACATAAAATCTAACCTAATACAAGTTAGTGAGGCCGACATAGAGTCAGTTTGGATTACGTTGCAGTTTGGTAATCATGCAGTAACTCGTGTAGGTGTGATATATAGACCACCTGGCCAAGTTGAAGAATTAGGTGATCTACTAGTTGAGGAAATAGCTAAAATGGCAATGAAAGGGGAAGTTAACATTATGGGAGATTTCAATCTTCTGGATATTAACTGGAAAACCAAAATAGCTAGTTCTGCCAGGAGTACAGATATTCTAAATTCCCTACTTGAAGGAGGCCATTTTAGATTTAGTATTCACAAATGGGGATTTTATATATGATGTTACTGTAGGCAAAAGCTTGGGATCTAGTGATCACCAGTCAGTGTGGTTTAATATAAGAACAGTGATAGAGTCACACCACACAAAAACAAAGGTTTTGAATTTTAGAAAAAAGGACTTTTAAAAAATTAGATTAGTCATAAATATCAGACTGGAATGGATTACATGGAGTCCAGGAGAAATGGGACTACTTAAAAGATGCAATATTGAAGGCAACAGATAATTGCATTAGACTTGTCGGTAAAAGCAGAAAAAAAGAATAGACCACTGTGGTACTCAGCAGAAGTGGCCAAAGTCCTATAAAAAACTAAAAGCTAGCATTTAGTAATTATAAAAAAAAAAGAGCAATGAAGATAGGGAAATCTACAATACTAGGCACAAAAAGGCCAAGCAAGTTATACGAACTTCTAAAGTACAGGCTGAAGAAAAACTAGCTCAGTCTGTGAAAAACGTGATAAGACATTCTTCAGATATATAAATTAAAAAAGGAAATTAAAACAAGGAATAACTAAATTAAAAACAAAGGAAGGAAGGTATGTAGAAGAGAATAAAGGGCTAACGAACTGCCTTAGTGAATACTTCTGTTCAGTTTTTACAGAAGAAAACAAAGGAAAAGGACCTCAATTAAGGAGGAAGACTAATGAATCCTTTAATGCATGTGTCTTTACAGAGGAAGAGGTTCTGAGTCAGCTGTCTAAAGTTAAGACAAATAGTAACAGGGGCCTGATGGGATACACCAAAAATGATTAAAAAAGCTTAGCGTTGAACTAGCAAAATCGTTAACAGATTTATTTAACCAATCACTGGTAACAGGAGTCGTACCGGAAGATTGGAAATGAGCAAATGTCGTTCTCATTCACAAGGAGGAGGGAGGAATCGAGCAACTATAGGCCAGTAAGTCTGGCATCAATAGTGGGGAAATTAATGGAAACCCTACTAAAGGATAGGATTGTAGAAGATATAAAATCCCATGGATTGCAAGATCAAAAACAGCATGGGTTTACTTTAGGAAGATCATGTCAAACAAATCTAATAGATTTTTTTGATTGGGTGATTAAAATAATAGATAGCTTGGACTCCATATTGTTAAATGGATTAGGTAGTGGCTGAAGGACAGACAACAGAGGGTTTTAGTCAATGGGGTATATTCAGAGCAAGGTCTTGTTACCAGTGGGGGATCTCAGGTATCTGTTCTTGGAAACATTTTGTTTAATATCTTCATTAGTGATATTGCAAAAGGTCTCGATGGTAAGGTATGTCTTTTTGCTGATGACATAAAGATATGTAACAGGGTTGATGTTCATGGAAGGATACACCAAATGGAAAAGGATTTAGACAAACTAGAAGAATAGTCAGAACTCTGGCAACTGAAATTAAATGTGGATAAGTGCAAGATAATGCACCTGGGACGTAAAAACCCAAGAGCAGAATACAGAATATTTGACACAGTCCTGACCTCAGTATCTGAGGAAAGGGATTTAGGGGTAATTATTTCAGAAGACTTAGAGGTAGGCAGACAATGTAATAGAGCAGCAGGAAACGCTATGCTTGGCAAAATGCTTGGGTGTATAGGGGTGTATAGGGAGAGGAATAAGTAGTAGAAAGAGTTAAGTGCTCATGCCGCTGTACAGAACACTGGTGAGACTGGGCAGTACTGGGCAGTACTGGAGACCGTATCTCCAGAATTATATACTGTAGATACAGTGGAAAGAGTTCAGAGAAGAGCTACTAAACTAGATAGATTGCAGGATAACACTTACCAGGAAAGGTTAGGATCTTAGCATGTATAGCTTGGAAAAAAGACAAGACAGAGGGGATATGATAGAAACTTTTAAAGGAAAACTGTCACATGTTTTCTCCTGCACTATCCACAGGTACTGATGGATAGTGCGGAAGACGCTGGTTCCAATGAGCCCTACCTTGCCCAGATCTGCCCTGCCGTTCGCCCGGAATGGTAGTTTTATTATATGTGGAAATCTGTCTGTAACTGGCACGGGCGGGGCTTCTGCAGCTTAACTAGCACTGACATCAGCGCTGCTTATGAATTTTCATCCCCCTCCCTTCAGTTAGGAGCGGCGAAGAGAGGGAGAGCTGGAGGGAGGGGGGATGGATATTCATAAGCGGCGCTGACGTCAGTGCCAGTTAAGCTGCAGAAGCCCCGCCCGTGCCAGTTACAGCAAGATTTCCACATATAATAAAACCACAATTCCAGGCAAACGGCCGGGCGGATCCGGGCAAGGTAGGGCTCATTGGAATCAGCGTCTCCCGCACTATCCATCAGTACCTGTGGATAGTGCAAGAGAAAACATGTGACAGTTTTCCTTTAAATACATAAAGGGAATCAACATGGAAAAGGAGGAGAGTATAATTAAAAGAAGAAAAACTACCACAAGAGGAAATAGTTTTAAATTAGAGGGGCAAAGGTTTATGCAGTAATATCAGGAAGTATTACTTTACTGAGAGAGTAGTAGATGCATGGAAAAGCCTTCCTTTAGAAGTGGTAGCTACAAATACAGTAAAGGAGTTTAAGCATGCCTTGGATAGGCATAAGGATATCCTTCATATAAGACAGGGGCAATGACTATTGATAGGATTCAGATTATTGGGCAGACTAGATGGGCCAAATGGTTCCTATCTGCCGACTCATTGTATGTTTCTATGGACAGTTCCTGATACGGACAGAGGTGTCAGCAAAGAGCACTGTGGTCAGACTGGAAAGAACTACACAACTTCCTCTGTAGTATACAGCAGCTGATAAGTACTGGAAGGATAAAAAATTTTAAAAGAAGTAATTTACAAATCTGTTTAACTTTGTGGCACCAGTTGATTTAAAAAAAAAAATGTTTTCCATCCCTTTAAAATGACCATGGGGGAGATTTGTCAAAACTTGTACAGAGGAAAAGTTGACCAGTTGCCTATAGCAACCAATCAGATTGATTCTTTTATTTTTGAAAAGGCCTCTGAAAATTTAAGGAAGCAATCTGATTGGTTGCTATGGGCAACTGGTCAACTTTTCCTCAGCACAGGTCTTGATGAATCTCCCCCAAAGAGCTTGCTTAACCCCTTAAAGGGGTACTCCAGTGGAAAACATTTTTTTTAAATCAACTGGAGTCAGAAGGTTAAACATATTTGTAAATTACGTCTATTTAAAAATCTTAATCCTTCCAGTACTTCAGCTGCTGTATGTTCCAAAGGAAGTTTTTTTCTTTTTGAATTTCTTTTCTGTCTGACTACAGTGTTCTCTGCTAACACCACTGTCCATTTCAGAAACTGTCCAGAGCAGGAGAAAATACCCAAACGTCTCCTGCTCTGGACAGTTTCTGACATAGACAGAGGTGTCAGCAGAGAGCACTGTGGTCAGACAGAAAAGAAATTCAAAAAGAAAGGAACTTCCTGTGGAACATACGTCAGCTGATAAGTACTGGAAGGATTAAGATTTTTAAATAGAAGTAATTAAGAAATTTTTTAACTTTATGGCACAAGTTGATTTAATTTTTTTTTCCCACTGGACTTCCCTTTTAAAGACACAGCCTATTTTGACCATAAATGGTACCTGTCACAATCAGTGAAACTTAATATATTATAAGTTAGCCTATTTGAATTACTTTTTATTTATGTGTTAAATTGACCCCTAAAAGTTTGGCCACCAGGGGTCCTCTTTCTGGATCTCGGCTCCGCATAGAAGAGTGTATAGAGCTAAATATGTCAACAAACTTTCCCTTTGAGCTGAGCTAGACTGCAGAGCAGGTTTTCTCAACCAGGGTGCCTCCAGCTGTTGCAAAACTCCAAAGGCTGTCCAGGCATGCTGGAAGTTGTAGTTATGCTTTGGGTGGAGGCACCCTGGTTGGGAAAAACTGCTATAGAGTTATGATGCCTTCTGTCCTTAGTGCTAAATGTTGTGCTGGATATTTCAGCTCCCTTTTGAAGCTGCTGGGAAGATCTGACACACAGTAGAGTTCAGTGCACAGAGCTGGGGGGGGGGGGGGGGGGGGGTCTCAGCCATATTTTCAATGGGTAGCAAAATCAGCTAAAACAATTCTGCAGCAGATCTGCAGCAGAAAATAGGCACTTGTGAACGTACTGTGATAGCCTGGGGGATGTAGGGTATGTGAAGTGTAGCTGTGCGGCAATTAAAGGGTGCTTGTTAACCCTTACTATTCGTGACGCCAGGGTGAAGGCTCCTCAGTAATGCTTGTCCTATCGCCACCCTTCCCAAGAGCGATAGGGAGGTAGAGAATAATAGAATGTCCACAACCGGAGAGTTTTCTGAAACACGTATAACTTTTACGGAAGGTTTTCTGCAAGCTTCAATTACGGAACAGTCTCTATGCATACAAGTGCTTTCTTTGGAGATTGACAAAGTTTGGGACTTTAGCAATTTAGAGTCTTTAGGTATTATGCGCTGTTCCACTGGATTTAGGGGACTAGTTGCGGTCCAGTAGTCACGCTAGCTTTAGCGGGGGTAGATTAGAACTCACGGTTTTAGTTCTGCTGATTAGTTGCGGTCCAGTCTTCACGCTTGTCACGAACCGTGATGTGTCTGCACTAGACTGAAAATAATGATAAATAATCCCTCTTACACCACCCAATTTAACAATATCGCTGCCACCACCTGTCAATTTCAAGCCGACAGGAAGCTATCAATCCAATCTGGATATGCTACAATTCCCAAATATAATCTACTATCCCCAGTAGTATATAAAAACAGGAAAAAAGATTAATCCAAATCTATAATGTAGCCGAACAGGTAAGTAAATTTAAGACTATAACTTCAATCTCCTCAAGGACAATGTAAGTCCGTTTTACCAGACATAAGGCGGTACTTAATAAATGAATAATTTATTATTAAAGAAAAATATTCACAGTACATGTAAAAATAGATGTTAACAAGACAAAGTTTCACCACACAGAAAATAAAATAAAAGGGAAAAAACATAGAGTCCCTACTTACAAAAGTTAGAGAGTTCTATTCCATGGGGTCTGGTAGGAAATGGCATCTGGCATCCAAAATTAGATCTTGTCCCCCATGCAAGCGCCCCTAGTCCCCCCAGGTCTGCAGTTATATATCCTGCTATGGACAGGAGACACCTCTATGTTCAGCCCCTGGGCAGGACAAGGAGGAGAGATAGATGCTGCCCACTTCCTCATGATAACTTTATGTCCAAAGAATAGGAAATTTCCCCTAACTTTTATCATGGGTCCGGCACCCACATCATTTTGTTATATTTGGGTTCTCCATCAAATCCTCTTTCTAGGGGTACCTGACATGACCCCCTTATTGTGTATAATTTACCCAGTGCATACAGTTCGGGCAGGGATCAATACACAAGGGTCATGTGAGGACTCATTTTAAAGGTATTATGATGGAGAATCTAACCGTATAATATAGAGCTGCATACATACAACCCTGACCCCCATATTTCATATTGGAAGACATGGCATTTACACAGGGTGAATATGTCCCAAACATTTCTTTGATCTGTTGACATCAGGCCTTGGAGTCGGCTTGGCTGTGAAGGCGTCAAATTTACCATCCACGCAAGCAGTGTCCATTAATTAGCACAGTTACCGTATGTTAATCGCCCCCAAATGGCCACTGGAAGTCATAGCTTAGACTGTTGTCTCCTGGCAGTTTGGATCAAAACACAAGGGATTCTTTGAAATGTTAAACTAACACAGACAAGGGTAATTGGATTAAAAGTGTGCATACCGATTGACATATATTACAAATGACAACATTTACCCTGCAACATGGATATATTTTGCCATGGTATATGACAACGCTAGCTTTAGCGGGGGTAGATTAGAACTCACGGTTTTAGTTCTGCTGAGGCCGGTAGGTTTTTGAGGCCTAGCGTGTCTTTGTAAGTTGCGCAGATCCATCCTGCTATTCCGGCATCCACGGGAGCAGCAACCCAAGAGAGCGATAATTGGCTACAGGGGCTGGACTATTGCTAATTGGTCCATTACTGATGTCAATCACCATTACAAAGATTTGTGGGTAACACGTGACCCAAGGACCTCTCAAGGTCCTTCAACATACCATAGAGGAGATTATCATGGTCACATGACCGAAGGTCCTGCGACGCTAAACGAGGTAAGTACTATACATTATCCTAGATATATACTATTATTAAATATATACATGTATTAACATTACACAATTAGACTTGAGAAGAGGCGACTAGGGGCTGTCCCACCTGAGGGACCCAACCTGAGCGCAGTTACTCTGACTTTGGGGACCTCTACACTAGGTACGGTATGCAATACTGTACCGGGCAACCACAGTACCCTAAGGGAGGAAGTTCTCCCCAACATGGCTCTCCCAGTCCATGGAGCTGACTTTTACATGCAATCACTAGATTGCATTCATTGTTCAATGCTATGCTATTGATTGGTGATACAGTGAGATCGGTGCTCCACTCAGCCTGGCTCTGTGCTTTCTTTATAGGCAATTACGTCTTTGGTCGATAAGTCCCAGACGATAAGGGCGTACCTGTACACCTATTGATGTCTAGGGGATAAAGTGGCAAATAGTCAAAAAATCCAATGTGGCTGGTCACATCTTTGGAAGATAAAAGTCTGCCATTGGCCCTTGTTTGCATGTAATTTACACACGACTGTGGTCCAAAAAAGACAAAAATGGACATTTCGGGCCACCATTATCTCATGTGTGTGGCCAGCTTAAAGCGTAAAACCACTATATTTTATTTATTTATAAATTTTTTTTTAAATCTTCTATTTCTTTTAATAATAAAATTTACAAAACTACAGTGTACAATTCAGATATACATAACAGCACCAGTCAAAAAGAGGCCATATAGCCATACTTATACTTATTTACATCTGAAAAGTATACCTAATCATTATTAACACCCGTCTGGGCATGCTGGGAGTTGCAGTTTTGCAACATCTGGAGGTCCACAGTTTTGGGACCACTGTGCCCTTCCAGATGTTGCAAAACTACACATCCTCAGCATGCCCTTACTGTCCAGGCATGCTGGGAGTTGTAGTTCTGTAACATCTGGCCCTTCAGATGTTGCAGAACTACAACTCCCAGCATGCCTGGACAGTTTTGGCATACTGGGAGTTGTAGTTTTGCAACATCTGGAAGGGCACAGATTGAGAACCACTGTATTAGTGGTCTGCAAACTGTACTCCTCCAGATGTTGCAAAACTACAACTCCAAGCATGCTGGGAGTTGTAGTTCGGCAACATCTGGCTCTAAAGATGTTGCCAACTACTACTCCCAGCATGCTTGAGAATGCTGAGAGTTGTGGTTTTGCAACAACTGGAGGCACACTGGTTGGGAAACATTGTCTGTTTCCTAACTCAGTGTTTCCCAACCCGTGTGCCTCCAGCTGTTGCAAAACTATAACTACCAGCATGCACTGATAGACTGTGCATGCTGGAAGTTGTAGTTTTGCAACAGCTGGAGGTCCCCCCCTGTGAATGTACAGGGTACATTAACATGGGCAGGGGGCTTACAGTGAGTATCAGGCTGCAAGTTTGCGATGCAGCAAATTTTGCGCGGCAGCTCAAACTCGCTGTAACTGTACCCTAAAAACACTACACTAACACAAAATAAAATAAAAAGTAAAAAAACACTACATATACACATACCCCTACACAGCCCCCCTCCCCAATAAAAATGAAAAACGTCTGGTACGCCACTGTTTCCAAAATGGAGCCTCCAGCTGTTGCAAAACAACTACTCCCAGTATTGCCGGACAGCCGTTGACTGTCCAAGCATGCTGGGAGTTTTGCAACAGCTGGAGGCACCCTGTTTGGGAATCACTGGCGTAGAATACCCCTATGTCCACCCCTATGCAAATCCCTAATCTAGGCCTCAAATGCGCATGGCGCTCTCACTTTGGAGCCCTGTCGTATTTCAAGGCAACAGTTTAGGGTCACAAATGGGGTATCGCCGTACTCGGGAGAAATTGCCTAACAAATTTTGGGGGGCTTTTTCTCCTTTCACCCCTTATGAAAATGTGAAGTTGGGGTCTACACCAGCATGTTAGTGTAAAAAAAATACATTTTTTACACTAACATGCTGGTGTTGCCCTATACTTTTCATTTTGACAAGAGGTAAAATGGAAAAAAGCCCCCCAAAATTTGTAATGCAATTTCTCCCGACTACGGAGATACCCCATATGTGGGCGCAAAGTGCTCTGGGGGTGAACAACAAGGCCCAGAAGGGAGAGTGCACCATGTACATTTGAGGTGATTTGCACAGGGGTGGCTGATTGTTACAGCGGTTTTGACAAACGCAAAAAAAAAAAACCACATGTGACCCCATTTTGGAAACTACACCCCTCACGGAATGTAATAAGGGGTGCAGTGAGAATTTACACCCCACTGGTGTCTGACAGATCTTTGGAACAGTGGGCTGTGCAAATTAAAAATGTTGTACAGACCACTGTTCCAAAGATCTGACAGACACCAGTGGGGGTAAATGCTCACTGTACCCCTTGTTACGTTCCTCAAGGGGTCTAGTTTCCAAAATGATATGCCATGTGGGGGTTATTTTGCTGTCCTGGCACCATAGGGGCTTCCTAAATGCGACATCCCCCCCGAGCAAAATTTGCTCTCAAAAAGCCAAATATGACTCCTTCTCTTCTGAGCATTGTAGTTCGCTCGTAGTGCACTTCAGGTCAACTTATGGGGTACCTCCATACTCAGAAGAGATGGGGTTTCAAATTTTGGGGAGTATTTTTTGCTATTAACCCTTGCAAAAATGTGAAATTTGGGGGGAAACACCCATTTTAATGAATTTTTTTTTTACGTATGCAAAAGTCGTGAAACCCGTGTGGGGTATTAAGGCTCACTTTATTCCTTGTTACGTTCCTCAAGGGGTCTAGTTTCCAAAAGGGTATGCCATGTGGGTATTTTTTGCTGTCCTGGCACCATAGGGGCTTCCTATATGGGACATGCCCCCGAGCAAAATTTGCTTTCAAAAAGCCAAATATGACTCCTTCTCTTCTGAGCATTGTAGTTCGCCCGTAGTGCACTTCAGGTCAACTTATGGGGTACCTCCATACTCAGAAGAGATGGGGTTACAAATTTTGGGGGGTATTTTCTGCTATTAACCCTTGCAAAAATCTGAAATTTGGGGGGAAACAGACATTTTAGTGAAATTTTATTTTATTTTTTTACATATGCAAAAGTCGTGAAACACATGTGGGGTATTAAGGCTCACTTAATTCCTTGTTACGTTCCTCAAGGGGTCTTGTTTCCAAAATGGTATGACATGTGTTTTTTTTTGCTGTTCTTGCACCATAGGGGCTTCCTAAATGCAACATGCCCCCCAAAAACTATTTCAGAAAAACGTACTCTCCAAAATCCCCTTGTCACTCCTTCGGTTCTGAGCCCTCTACTGCGCCCACCGAACACTTTACATAGACATATGAGGTATGTGCTTACTCAAGAGAAATTGGGCTACAAATATAAGTATACATTTTCTCCTTTTACCCCTCGTAAAAATCAAAAAATTGGGTCTACAAGAACATGCGAGTGTAAAAAATGAAGATTGTGAATTTTCTCCTTCACTTTCCTGCTATTCCTGTGAAACACCTAAAGGGTTAAAAGGCTGACCGAATATCATTTTGTATACTTTGGGGGGTGCAGTTTTTATAATGGGGTCATTTGTGGGGTATTTCTAAGATGAAGACCCTTCAAATCCACTTCAAACCTGAACTGGTCCCTGAAAAATAGTGAGTTTGGAAATTTTGTGAAAAATTGGAAAATTGCTGCTGAACTTTGAAGCCCTCTGGAGTCTTCCAAAAGTAAAAACTTGTCAATTTTATGATGCAAACATAAAGTAGACATATTGTATATGTGAAATTTTTTTTTAATATTTTGAATATCCATTTTCCTTACAAACAGAGAGCTTCAAAGTTAGAAAAATGCAAAATTTTCAAATTTTTCATAAAATTTTCAAATTTTTCACCAAGAAAGGATGCAAGTTACAAATTTTTTTCTACCACTATGTTAAAGTAGAATATGTCACGAAAAAACAATCTCGGAATCAGAATGATAACTAAAAGCATTCCAGAGTTATTAATGTTTAAAGGGACAGTGGTCAGATGTTCAAAAAATGGCCGGATCCTAAGGTGTAAAATGGCTGGGTCCTTAAGAGGTTAAAGTGCTCTATTTGAATCAGTGCTTCTATCAAATTGTGTTTCTGTGCTATATATACCTCCTTGTCTATCGTGTTATGGACTGCGTGACTAACCTGCCAATAGTACAACCAGTCATTATCATTAACATCATACACCCTTTTTATGTGATCAAATGAAAAAAGTTGTCCCTTATCAAATATTTGTTCCAATCGTTTTATACCCTTACTATCCCAAAAAGTTGACTCACAATCCGCCAATTCTTAAAATGTATTGTTACCCCACAAAGGTGTGAACCCAAAACTATTTTCTATATGTAATTCTTCCTTTAATCTTTCCCATACTTTTCTAAATTTGTGCAGTAGCATCGTGCTATTTGAACAATTCTCTTCATAATCATCTAATTCCAACACCTCATATATGTTCTCTTTCTCCTTATCTACTACAATCTTCTCCAGATATCTGGAATTCCTCCAATTCACGAGTCGTACCAACTGCGCAGCCAAATAATAAACAAGAAAGTTGGGCATGTCCAATCCCCCCCCATCTCCAGGGGCCATAAAATATCTGTAATTCAAACGGACCCTTTTCCTTCCCCATAACAATCTGCCCAGTATCACTTCTATCTTCCGGAACCACCCCTTACCGATCCACGTTGGCGAGGCACTAAGGAAAAACAGGATCTGTGGGAGGACCACCATTTTTACTATCGCCATCCTTTCTGACATCGAAAAAGGCATTTTAATCCATACTCCTACTCTCTTCGCTAGGCTATTTAATAGAGGGCGTATATTGTTAGTCACAAACCTATCATTTGTGGCTGCTATTTTTACTCCCAAATAGGGGAAACATTCGTTTTTTTTTAGCACAGATAATCTTCCCACCCTCTCCCCCATATCTTCATGTAGGGAGAGCATAGTGGATTTACTCCAGTTTATCTCCAACCCAGATAGAGGGGCAAATACATCGAACAGCTTCATAATCCGGTGTATTTTTTCTTGTGGGTTAATTACGAAAAGGAGGATATCGTCTGCAAATAGCAAAATCTTATTTATTTCTCCGTTTACTCCAAATCCCTCATAAAAATTGTTATCTCTTATCCAAGCCGCAAGGGGTTCAATATAAATTAAAAATAAAGAGGGTGAGAGGGGGCAGCCCTGCCTTGTTCCTCTACTTAGTTTGAATGGGTAAGAGGGAATTCCATCCACCACTATTGCCTCCGGATTAGTGTACAGTAGCTGAATATAACTCAAAAGTCTGGGGCCCACCCCCACCTTCACTTCCCAAAGGTATCCCCACTCCACCCTGTCAAAGGCTTTAGTAGCATCCAGTGACAGAATGGAGCGGGGGCCCCGGGATCCACTCTGGATTGCCTCATATATCTGGTGGATATTGTCGTGGACCGTTCTTCCTGACCTAAATCCCCCCTGGTCTCTCCCCACCGCTACCTCCACTACTTTATATAATCTCCTTGCCAATACCTTCGCTATTATTTTTATATCCGTATTAAGCAAGGAGATGGGGCGATATGAACCCAAGTCCAACGGATCTTTATCTTTTTTCCTAATAAGTCTGATGTTAGCCTCACACATTGATTTAGGGAGAACAACCCCCCTCCAGGATTCATTAATGATACCCAGCAGTTTTGGAAGTAGCAGGGTTGAATATATCCTATATATCTGGAATGGAATACCATCGGACCCAGGGGATGTATTCCCTTGCATTGATGCCAATGCTTCCTCCAATTCCTGGAGGGAGATTTGGTCCTCCAAAGAATCCCTGGCATCCTTTGTTAGACTTGGAATATTAATTCCTCTCAAGAATTCCACCACGTCAGCCCTATTAATATTGCTACTTATATAGAGATTGGAGAAAAAAGAGCTAACCATTTTAGCTATTTCTTCTCTTTCTGTGGTTATACTACCATCCACCCTCCTCAAAGCAATAATACCATAATCCTCACTTTGATTTTTAAGTAATCTTGACAATGTCTTATTTGGTTTCCCTTTCTCAAAAAAATTAAATTGCCCACTGAAGAATAGTTTATTTTGTGCCTTTTTAAGTAGATATTCTTTGTATTCCTCTTGGGCTGCCTTCAATTCTAACAGCTGTTCACCCCCAGTATCCTCATCTATCCCTGCTTCTAATGTTGCCACTTTGCTATTCAGCATTGATTCTTTCTGGGCAAATTCCTTTTTCTTTTTATTAATTCGCCCTATATAGAGGCCCCTCAAGAATGCCTTCATGGCATCCCATACTATCTGAGGACTCGCTGAATTATAGTTAATCTCCCAGAATGCTTCTATTTCCTGTCTAAACCAGTCCTGGTCCCCCACTAATTCTATCCAGTGGGGGTTGAGCCGAAAGCCCACCCATTGCCTTACCTCCAATTTCCACCACCACTGGACAATGGTCCGATAGGGTTTTAGCTCTATACTGCACCCTACTGGTCCAGGTCATCGCATTCTTATCACAAAGATATAGATCAATCCGGGAAGCAGTGTTATATGAAGTACTAAAGCATGAATACTGTCTAACTCCTGGATTTAGTTTCCGCCACCCATCGACCCAATTCATCTCTCCACAGTACCTCGCCAATGCTGTTTCACTCCCCCCTACATTCCTACCTAGTTCGTATCTGTCCATACTAAGGTCCATTACATTATTCATATCTCCAACTATCCATAATGCCGCATGTGTCTTCCTTTCGCTGTAACTCATGAGATCCCTCAGAACATCCACTCTAAAAGGTGGAGGAATATAAACAAAGATAATAGCCCTATTTTCCCACATTCCATAAAGAAATACATATCGACCATACTTGTCTACCTTTGCATCTTTCGCCTCGAATGGTACCTTCCTATGAACATATACTGATACTCCCGCAGAATACGAAGAAAGTCTGGAGTGGTATTCTTCTTTAGCCCCCTTCCTTGGTAGTATCTGCTCATCTCTTGACCTATGGGTCTCGACTAAGCATATGATCGCGGGAAAACACCTCTGAATATAATCAAAGATTGCACACTTTTTAATTCTATCCGACATACCTCGCACGTTCCAAACTAACAACTTAAACAAAGACATGTTAACCTAGAGAAAAAGAAAGAGAAAAAAGAAGAAAGAGAGAGAGAGAAAAAAAAATCTCTCCGCATCTCCGTGCCGTCCCTCCCCACTCCCTTCCATCCCCCCCCTTCCCCCCTCCCCATAATGCACCGTACTTCTACTATGCATTCCTATCCTAGTGACACCCCGCAGGCCCCCCCCCCAGACGTAGATTTAATAGTCAGCTAATACTTCCAACCCCTAATACCATAATAATATCTTATACTACATGCCTTCTTTATCCATCCAATCTGAGACTTCCTGTGAGGTTCCAAATACTATTACCTTTCCCTTATGCTCTACCCGGAGTCTCGTCGGAAACAAAAGAGAGAAGGGCACCCCCACATTCTTTAACCGCCTTTTTATCTCCCGAAAGGATGCCCTTTTCCTCTGAGTCTCCCAGGAGAAATCCGGGTATACAAAAATGTTCTGCCCATTGTACTGTAGGTCCCTCACTTCTCTTGCCCTCCTAAGAATCGTGTCCCTATCCTGGGAGTTTTATAGCTTGATTAAGATTGTCCTAGGGGGGCCCCCTGGAGGGGGTATCCCGCTTGGGACCCGATGAGCTCGTTCGATCCCAAACATTGGGGTGAGATGCCCTTCGCCTATCATGTCCTTCAACCATCCACTGCAGAACTGGATAATAGAGTCCCCCCCCTCTGCCCCTTCAGGGAACCCCACCATCCTTATATTACAACGTCTAGATCTATCTTCAAGGTCAGTGAGCTTATCTAAAATGGATATCTTCTCCCTTTTTAGATCATTGACCTCCTCTTCCAGAACATTGATCCTTTTTTCTATTTTAGGGGCTTCTTCCTCTAATCTAGAAATCCTATCTCTCATCTTAGTCATATCGTGTCTTATCAGTGATACCTAAGTAGATACCACACCCAGTTGTTTATTTATCTCCTCGATTGCCAGTCCCACAGCACATAGTAGTTTCAGTTCCCCTGTTGTAGGGCAGGGTTGGAGCACCACTGCCACTGTAATTAGAGATATTATAGCTCCCTTCATAAAGTAGCCACTAAGGAACCCCACAGGGGAATCAGTTGACAAGATGCATATCTGTCTCCTAAAACGTTTATCAAACTCAATGGTTGCTCCACAATTACCGACAGAGGGAAGAGGGGGGATTTAATCATGTACATTGCCGTGACTTTCACTCACCAAGTCGCTAGAAGGAGTAACCAGGCAGGGTGTCTGGCGTCAATGATGTCTATGCCGCATGGAACCAGTACTGGGGACTGCTGCTGTTCATAATGTTGCAGAGATGTTAATGACTGGTTTAACCTAAAAAAAAAATCCATGAGCAGATCGCATACCAGTTTCTCTCCATGTTTAGGCTCCTCTATCCAGGGAGACTACCTACTTAAATGTCCTGCAACCCCAACACGGAGAGATAACCCACCGGCTTAAGGCTGCCAAATCAATAATCAATGTGGCATCAGATCTTTTTCACGATTTCTTTCTCCTTTCCACAAGAGAGGGTCTGGCCCAGCCTGATAGTGTCCCAGCAAGGAGCTGCCGGACCCCAAACGTGCACTCCTCCGTCTCAGCGCCACCACACCACACTGTGAGGCCGGGGCCACCATATATGGGCTTCCGGAACAAGCCCAGCACTCCTCTCCCTTACTGGCTGACAAGTCCGCGCCTCCCTCTCTCTCACCTTCTCTCCGGCATCTCCCTCTGCAGCACACGGAGAGAGAAAAGACATCAGCCACGCCATCTCCGCCTCCCGTCAAACAGCAGCCCCACAGACATCGCATCACGTCACCTCCATCTCACTCCTCCCTCCTCCTGCAGCCCGATCCCCGGGGCCAGCGCCCCCAACTCTCACGAGGCACACGGGCAAGCATGTAGTCCTGTCGGCATCCTCTATCCATGTCCCGGCATCTCGGGGTTCATTTCGGCTCCACGTCCGTCCCGAGGGCTCAGGGGCGGGGGCGGAGCCCCGGAGCGCGCGGCCCTTAGCTCATGCCGCCGTCACTTCCCTCCCCTCTCACTATATTTTTTACTATCATGCAGCACATAGTACGATAGTAATTTGTGTAAATGTGATGCTTTAAGCATTTGCACCTTTTCTGAGGGGCAGCTTCTCCTGACACCATTAACCTTCTTGTGTATGAATGAATGCCAGTAGAGAGTGCATGTGTGACCTAGCATTACAAACTAAATATATATATATCTTTAATGAGCATATAGTGTTACATAGCTTTATTTGTTTTTGGTTAGCAAGTTAGCATAAAATGCTAAAGCATGTATTAGTACTGACATAGATGAGAGGAAATAACCTGCTTCTTCCCTTATAATCGTTTTCAGCTTTGCTTAATAGTGCATGAAGAGAAAGGTAATACATTTTTTAGTCATGAGGGCGGTATATAACTTATAAAACGAAAGCAATACAATGTTAGACGAATTATCATATAATGTGATAATATATCCATCATCAGAACAGTGTACAACACAACTGGAATTGAAAACAATAGTACTTGTAATGTGTTTCATTTAAGCACACCAGCATGTTCACTTGAAGTCCCACACTTATCCACTTCAGTGGGAAATTCAAGTTTCTAATCAATAGTTAATAATGGAGCATTTTTTGTTGTTTGTCAGCTTCAGTCATTTACAGACCGCACACACCATTCATTTCAGTATTGGGCAGGGTAGGAAGAAACTTGTATCACTGCCCTTTACTTCCTCCCTGTTAATGTGAGCTACAGGAACAGGCACTGAAAGCCCAAATACATTGATTGTACTTCCAGGGAATAACAAGTTGTTGTGTGTTATGAGAACTTGTTAGTTACTAAAGTCCTGTGATAACAGCGGTCTTGGCACTGGTTCAAGAGAAGGGAAGAGTAGTAGCAAGAGTAATGTGAACTGTCAGAATATAAGTTTTGAAACTCTCCAAATGTATAGGTTAAACAAGCCCAAAGGATATAAAAGGCACAACATATGCAAAATGTGTCCTTTTGGCATACATTTAAAGGCCCAGATTTATCAAACTGTATGACAGATAAAAATGGAGGGATTTTCCCAGAAAAATGTATATGTTTAAAATTGTCATCTTCTGACTCCTATAACTTTTTTATTTTTCCCCAAGTGGGGGCTCATTTTTTGCGCCGTGATCTGAAGTTTTTAGTGGTACCATTTTGTATTGATCGGACTTTTTGATAGCTTTTTATTCATTTTTTTCATGATATAAAAAGCAACCAAAAATATGTTATTTTGGACTTTTGAATTTTTTTGCACGTACACATTGACCGTGCGGTTTAATTAATTATATATTTTTATAGTTCGGCGATGCCACATATGTTTATATTTATTTTTACTTACATGGTGTTCTTTTTTTATGGAAAAAGGGGGGTGCTTTGAACTTTTATTAAGGAAAGGGTTAAATCACATTTAACTTTTTTTTTACACTTTTTTTTGCAGTGTTATAGCTCCCATAGGGACCTATAACACTGCACACATTGATCTTATACCCTGTTCACTGCAAAGCCATAGCATTGCAGTGATCAGGGTTATCGGCGGTCGATTGCTCAAGCCTGAATCTCAGGCTTGGAGCAATCCATCGTCGAGGGGACATGCTGGAGGCAGGTAAGAGGACCTCCGCTCGTGTCCCAGCTGACCAACACAACGCATTTTCACTGCGGTAGTCCCGATCAGCCCCGCTGAGCAGCCGGGCAGCTTTCACTTTTGGTTTAGACGCGGCGTTTAACTTTGAAAGCCGCGTCTAAAGGGTTAATAGCGTGCGGCACCACGAACGCTGCCGCGCACTATTAGCCCCAGGTCCCAGCATCAGATACATGCCGGGACCGACCCGTTATGACGCGGGGTCACCGCGTGACCCCGCGTTATATCGCGGGAGCCGGCCAAGGACGTAAATATACATCCTTGGTCGTTAAGGGGTTAAGTGAGGTAAGTACACTTAAGTGATTATTTTGAGGTACTATGTGTGTAGTACTATGTGAGAGGTCAGTCTTGATACCTTAGGGGCAGTTTTCCCTGAGTGGACCTTTGAGAAGGTGTTAATGATGGGTGACAGAACTGTTATTCCTCAGAGGAGCTGAGGAAGCCACCTACTAGCAACTACTACAACACCTATTATTTAAATTTTTTATGTACACATGTACAAGGCTAATTTTTCTGTGTACAATAACCATTTACATTTAGTTACACTAGCATAAACATTTATTAGACACTCCAACAGGGTTCAGGTGCATCCACCTGATAAGTGCAACTTTCGTGAAGAATGTCACGTTACTATTGAGGTATATACATGTAAACAAGCGTGCAAGGATCAGCAGTCCACCTGCACTAAGAGTCTAAACTTCACGGCTACCAGCTCTAACCGGGCACACACTTACGAATCTCCTACCACTAGGAGTCTCTTGGTCTGAGGACCAGGCACAATAGCTTGATGGTTACGTTACAACTAGAACAGTCTTAGCATAGTCCTGCTAGGCACATTTCTTGAACTGTTGCAGAAAAGTCTGTGAAGACAACAAAAAAACTTTAAAGCAATATAAGTGTCACAGCTCAGATGAAACTCTTGCGATGTTGTCCTGCTCCTCGCCTAGAGCCTCTACCCCTCTCAGAATCACGAGCAGGCAAAGAGTTAATGTGGCTCTCCCACACCACATTAGTAAGGGTAGAGTGTGACACTGTATGATTGAGGTTAACAGTTGGTGCTGGTTGATTCGCCCCCCCCCCCCCCCCCTCCTCGTGGGGAGTGGGCCACAGCACATTCGTTGGTACCTGTTGTGCAGGCCAAACCTCCGCGTCGGGAGTAGGCCTAGGTACTTCGGTTGGTACCCGCGGTCGAGGCCAAACCTCCTGGATAGGAGTAGGCCAGGGTACTTTGTTGCAGGTAGAAGAAAGTGGCTGCTGCTGTAGAGACTCCTCCTCCTTGGGTACGTAGGTGGAGGCATCAGGAGCAGGCTATTTCGGTCTCAGCTGGAAGGGGTCCGCTTCCCAATCATCAGAAGGAAAATACTTGAAGGGTAACTGGGTTGGAGCGGCTGGCCTGGTGACTGCAGCCGCCCACTCTCCTCGCAGGCCCCGGACGGGGGAGTACTCCACTATCTCACCCACCTCCAGGGAATGGAACTTTTAGTGAAGATATGACCTCTGTACAGCTCGCCGGTTTACGAGGATGGTATAGCTGTTGTGGCAATCAATGAGGGTACCATAACCTCTGACCTTGTCGAACTTGGCCATTGTTGCTCTGCGACATTCCAAGGGCTTCTCCCCTTCTCAGGGATGATCCCACTTGCGAATGAAGAGTGCCTCCATCTCTTTAGTATTCTCTTGGGAGCGGATCCTCTCCTCAAGAGGCAGATGCACATGCTTGGGGGCATAAAGTTCTCTATGTCGGGCCTTTAGCTGTTACATCAAGTCGGCAATTTTGGCCTCCTGAAGGGCCCTTTCTTGCTGTGCCTTAGGAACCGATGGAAGGGGCTTCCCAGGCAGGGGTTGAAGCACATCATGCATGTATTGAATGAAGTCAGGTTCATCCCCAAAGACCCATTGGGGCAATTTTGGGGAGCGCGGTCGTGCACTCTGCAAAGCGGACAGAGGTATTTCTGGCTCAGGGCTGGTGGAGGAAGAGAAGGCAGCCTCTGATGGTGTACTTACGGAGGATTCCTCTGTCGAGATCTCAGCCCACGAACCCCAGGTCCGGTGGTGAGGGGACAATCTCACCGGTGAAGGAGTTCCAGGTGTACCTGCGGCGTCCTTTGGAGGGGTGTCCTGCCAGTCATCGTCATCATCGGGCAGTGGGGGAAGATTGCAGGCCCCCTCTTCCTCCAATGACAACCGCTGCAAACGGTCGGCAAGATCGTGGAACAGTTGGGCTGCGATCGCCGTAACTTTCCTTTGTTCCGGTGCCATCCTGGTGCGCATGCCACGTGGAACGCTGCTGTCCGCCATGTCTGTACCTTCCGGCTCTCCTTTGTGCAGACTGAAGAGGTCGCTGTGCAGGGCTCCTTTTATACAGGGCTTTGCCAAAATGGCTGCCGGCCGGAAGGACGTCATTGGTGCAGCCCCAAATTCCTGTCCCCCCGGAAACAACAACTGTGTCTTTAAGTTGCCTTTTGGCTGCGATACACTCACTTGATAGCCACGCCCAGGGCCGGGTCGTGGCTCAGCGCTGGCTTTCTTCGCGCGATTTTCCGGCAGCGGGTTAACTCTTGCATTGCTGACCGGACCAGAGGATCGTAGCATACATTCACATCTCACTTTACACATTTCTGCGGCAATAAAATTTTCTTCTCCCCTTACTTTTCGCATGTGCTCTCTGCACGCGTCACCATACACAAAATTCCGTACACTTATATGGTGCTCCGTAACGCATCGGTACAGTCTTTTATACAGGGGGAGTACACTTAACTTGGTGGCAATAGCTGGAGGCACACACCTGTATCCTGTTCGTAGGATGCCAAAAAGCTATGTGATAGCCTGGGGGATGTAGGGTATGGGGAGTGTAGCTGTGCGGTAATTAAAGGGTGCTTGTTAACCCTTGCTATTCATGACGCCAGGGCTCCTCAGTAATGCTTGTCCTATCGCTGCCCTTCCCAAGAGCGATAGGGAGGTAGAGAATAATAGAATGTCCACAACCGGAGAGTTTTCTGAAACAGGTATTACTTTTACTGAAGGTTTTCTGCAAGCTTCAATTACGGAACAGTCTCTATGCATACAAGTGCTTTCTTTGGAGATTGGCAAAGGTTGGGACTTTAGCAATTTAGAGTCTTTAGGTATTATGCGCTGTTCCACTGGATTTAGGAGACTAGTTGCAGTCCAGTAGTCATGCTAGCTTTAGCGGGGGTAGATTAGAACTCACGGTTTTAGTTCTGCTGAGGCCGGTAGGTTTTTGAGGCCTAGCGTGTCTTTGTAAGTTGCGCAGATCCGTCTTGCTAGTCCGGCATCCACGAGAGCAGCAACCCAAGAGAGCGATAATTGGCTACAGCTCCCTTATATGGGCAGGGGCTGGACTAGTGCTAATTGGTCCATTACTGATGTCAATCACCATTACAAAGATTTGTGGGTAACACGTGACCCTAAGACCTCCCAAGGTATACCCATACCCCCAACATACCATAGAGGAGATTATCATGGTCACATGACCGAAGGTCCTGCGACGCTAAACAAGGTAAGTACTATACATTATCCTAGATATATACTATTATTAAATATATACATGTATTAACATTACACAATTAGACTTGAGAAGAGGCGACTAGGGCCACCTGAGGGACCCAACCTGAGCGCAGTTACTCTGACTTTGGGGACCTCTACACTAGGTACGGTATGCAATACGGTACCGGGCCACCACAGTACCCTAAGGGAGGAAGTTCTCCCCAACATGGCTCTCCCAGTCCATGGAGCTGACTTTTACATGCAATCACTAGATTGCATTCACTGTTCAATGCTATGCTATTGATTGGTGATACAGTGAGATCGGTGCTCCACTCAGCCTGGCTCTGTGCTTACTTTATAGGCAATTACGTCCTTGGTCGATAAGTCCCAGACGATAAGGGCGTACCTGTACACCTATTGATGTCTAGGGGATAAAGTGGCAAATAGTCAAAAAATCCAATGTAACTGGTCACATCTTTGGAAGATAAAAGTCTGCCATTGGCCATTGTTTGCATGTAATTTACACATGACTGTGGTCCAAAAAAGACAAAAATGTACATTTCGGGCCACCATTATCTTATGTGTGTGGCCAGCTTAAAGCGTAAAACCACTATGTTTTTTTACTATCATGCAGCACATAGTACGATAGTAATTTGTGTAAATGTGATGCTTTAAACATTTGCACCTTTTCTGAGGGGCAGCTTCTCCTGATCACTACTGCTAGGTCCCAGACACCATTAACCTTCTTGTGTATGAATCAATGCCAGTAGAGAGTGCATGTGCATGTGTGACCTAGCATTACAAACTAAATATATATCTTTAATGAGCATATAGTGTTACACAGCTTTATTTGTTTTTGGTTAGCAAGTTAGCATAAAATGCTAAAGCATGTATTAGTGCTGACATAAATGAGAAGAAATAACCAGCTTCTTCCCATATAATCGTTTTCAGCTTTGCTTAATGAAGAGAAAGGTAATACATTTTTTAGTCATGAGGGTGGTATATAACTTATAAAACGAAAGCAATACAATGTTAGACGAATTATCATATAATGTGATAATATATCCATCATCAGAACAGTGTACAACACAACTGGAATTGAGAAACAATAGTACTTGTAATGTGTTTCATTTAAGCACACCAGAATGTTCACTTGAAGTCCCACACTTATCCACTTCAGTGGGAAATTCAAGTTTCTAATCAATAGTTAATAATGGAGCGTTTTTTGTTGTTTGTCAGCTTTAGTCATTTACAGACTGCACACACCATTCATTTCAGTATTGGGCAGGGTAGGAAGAAACTTGTATCACTGCCCTTTACTTCCTCCCTGCTAATGTGAGCTACAGGAACAGGAACAGAAAGCCAAATACATCAATTGTACTTCCAGGGAATAACAAGTTGTTGTGTGTTATGAGAACTTTTTAGTTACTAAAGTCCTGTGATTACAGCAGTCTTGGCACTGGTTCAAGAGAAGGGAAGAGTAGTAGTAAGTGGCAAGGTTAATGTGAACTGTCAGAATATAAGTTTTGAAACTCTCCAAATGTATAGGTTAAACAAGCCCATAGGATATAAAAGGCACAACATATGCAAAATGTGTCCTTTTGGCATACATTTAAAGGCCCAGATTTATCAAACTATATGAGAGATAAAAATGGAGGGATTTTCCCACAGTAACCAATCACAGCTCAGCTTTCACTTTCCCTCAGCTCGTTAGCTGAGCTGTGATTGGTTGTTGTGGGAAAATTACTAATTTTTTTTTCTCTCACACAGTTTAATAAATCTAGGCCTTAAAGAGTACCTGTCATTATCAACATTTTAACACACCTTCCTCCCTATTCATCCCCCCTGATAATCCTCCCTTCTGCCTTAATTCTGCCTCATTTTCAATTTTTTTACCTGAGTGACCTTCGGCAGTCGGGAGAGGGCATTCCCTGGCAAGCACGACATTATCTGAAGCCGTATCGGGTGAACATCTGGCTTACTCGCACTAGGGAGCGCAGCATAGAAGAGACAGCCAATCGCTGCAGGCTGTTCTCCTTCCCCTCCTCTCTGCATGTTTATCGCAGAGAGAAGATGGATCAGAGCAGAACGGCAGCAATTAGCTGCACACAGCGTTCACTCTGCCCTGCATGATTAACAGGGCAGAGAGCAAACGCTGTGTATCGCCGATGTCCCGCCCGCACTTCCCGAATTTGGTCTCATGCTCGGCCAGGATGAGATTAAACTTAGGTCTCATGAACAGTCTGAATGGGGGCGGCACTAGGAGGGAGACCGCTAGTGGCTGGATATTCAGACTTAAAAAAAATATATATATATATATATATATATATATATATAAATATTCAAAATAAAATTATGAAGTATATTACAAAAATGCTTTTTAAAAGAGGAAGAAAATATAAAATTTTAAGTTTAATGACAGTGCTCATTTAAGCAGTGTGCGTTGGCTTTCCTTTTTAGTGTATTAAAAAAGTGCAGTAAGCTAGACATTTCAAAATGTGATTACTTACTACAGTTAGCAAGTTTAGTGAATTAAATACACCCTACAGATATAGGTTGTATTCTGAACATAAATACATAGTTAGATGAACTTGCTGACTATGTAGATCACAGGCACAACTTAACCCGTTAAGGATGCAGCGATGTTTTAGCTTTTGCATTTTCATTTTTATTTATTTGCCTTTTAATAGTCAAGTCTTTCAACGTTTTACCTACAGGGCAATATAGTTTTTTTTTGTTTTTTTTTTTGTACTGACATCACTCAATTTACCACAAACTCTACGACAAAGCCAATAAATAAATTATTTATGGGGCAAAATTGAAAAACAACCTCTGCAATTTTGCAACTTTTGTAGGTCAATGTGATTACAATGATACCGAATTTATGGAGGGTTTATTTTATTTTAGTTAATTATAACTTTATTATAATTTTATTCATAAATTCACAAATTCATATTTGTAAGAGAACCAGCATGTTTAAATGGTACATGTCACTAGTTATAAAAATGTAAATGTTATAGATTAGCCTATTTGAATAACTTTTTTAATATACTTATTAATAACATATTGTAACTTTATGTGTTAAATTAACCCCTAAAAGTTTGTCCACCAGGGGTCCTCGTTCTGATCCTGCCTGCAGTCCTGCTGGCAGATTGAATCACTGAGCAGAAGAATCAGAACAATTACAAGAGAGAAAACAAAAAGAAAATATATAAAGACAGGGGTCTGTTTATCATGATAAGGGGAGTGAACTGAGAGGATTATAAAATGTATCAAGCTCCTCTTCTGACCCCTAGAACACTTTTATTTTCCTGTACCATTTTTGTTTTGATAGGACTTTTTGATCACTTTTTACTTTTCTGGTATATGAAGTGACCAAAAATCAGCATTTCAGGACTTTGGTATATTTTTTTATGCCATTTACCATGCAGTTTAATAATTGTTATATTTTAATAGTTCAAACATTTACGCACGCGGCGATACCTATGTTCATATTTATTTTTGTTAACATTATTTTATTTTAAAAAATGGAAAAAGGTAGATTTATACTTTTATCAGGGAGGAGCTTATTTACATTTTGTTGTGTGGTAGTAACTCAATTATGAATTATGGTCATAAAAATTATTAATTATGAAAAATTAAAATGTTTAAAATTATTAAAAATCTCAAAATTTTGACCTGTTGAATTGTAGACAAAGCTAATCAATACAATTCACATCTGAGTCCGACTATTTCCTCAGATATCAACAAGTTCTTTTGATGACGAGATGACATTAACGCTTAAGGATGTAGTTTTGCAATATACAATAATACACAGGTATTATAAAGTATGCAGATTTATTGGTTATAAGATTATAAACATAAATGAGTAATAAACACAATGATATATGCAAATGAATATCAATTAGATATTAGTAAACAGTACAAGATTGTTAATTGACTACATATAGTAGAATAATACATGTGAGTAGTAAGTAACTTGTTAAATAAGCAAAAGCTACTAGATTAGGAATATCATATAAGAAAAAGGTTACATATCACTTTATTCAGAGGAACCTCATGATATTAAGGTGGGCAATATCTAATCATTAGACATCAATATGGAATGCTAAATTCACTCCCTGCCCCCTTCTAACCACTACAAATCACATGACTCCATGAATGGGGAAATCATCTAAGGATATAAATATGGAAGAAATATGATATACTTCCCCCCATTCTGGACTACTTTCTATACATGACTTTGGTAAGACATTAAGACAATTAGCAAAGATATATGATCTTGCTATATATTTTAGGAGGAAGAACTTGAAACAAGTTTCCTGTGTGGGAAATATATTTATAACACAGCTTGGCAAGTGGGAATTCTATCAATGTCTAAGCAATTATTCAATGCTTTGATAGATTATGAGTCTTGATTCTTCTACAGGTAGAATGAAGTCTCACAATATCCTAAAACTATAATCTCAATATCGAGATATTTAATAATTTTATTTAATTAATTTAGTCGCCAATCTAAATGAGATAATTCCATCCACATTTTCCCAATTAGTCTTAATTAAATGGAATAACATTTTTGTGTCTCTTACCAAAACTTAAGAACCTCACTTCTGCTCTGAGGAACACTGAACTGTCCATCTCATCATCAGGGACAGCCATTGGGTCGGTACCGTTTGATCAGTCCGGCTGGCAGGGATCTCACATGGCTTTCATGTCTTCCAACTTGTGGATCTCTTTCCTTTGTCTTTGTGTTCTCTAGAGTACAGCCCTCAGCGCAGAGAGTCTCCCGTCTCCAGTTCCCAGTTAGAGCAGTTCAGCCTAGTTCAGACTTCCAGTATTCAGTATCCCTAACATCTGGTTTACCAGACTTTTTAATTACCGTATTTATCGGCGTATAACACGCACATTTTAGGCTAAAATTTTTAGCCTAAAGTCTGTGTGCGTGTTATACGCCGATACACCCCAGGAAAGGCAGGGGGAGAGAGGCCGTCACTGCCCGCTTCTCTCCCCCTGCCTTTCCTGGGGTCTAGAGCGCTGCTGTCGGCCCTTTTCACCCCCTGGTTATCGGCGCCGCTGCCCGTTCTGTCCCCCTGACTCCTGCCAGGGAGAGAGAAGCGGCGCCGACAGCCAGGGGGAGAGAAGGGGCAGCGGCACCCATTGCCGGCGCCGCTGCCCCGTTGCCTCCCCCCATCCCCGGTGGCATAATTACCTGAGTCCGGTCCGCGCTGCTCCGCTGCTCCAGGCCTCCGTCGTGCGTCCCCGGCGTCATTGCTATGCGCTGAACGGCGCGGCGCATGACGTCAGTGCGCCGCGCCGCGCATAGCAACGACGCTGGAGACGCACGACGGAGGCCTGGAGCAGCGGAGCAGCGAGGACCGGACTCAGGTAATTATGCCACCGGGGATGGGGGGAGGCAACGGGGCAGCGGCGCCGGCAATGGGTGCCGCTGCCCCTTCTCTCCCCCTGGCTGTCGGCGCCGCTTCTCTCCCCCTGGCTATCGGCGCTGGCACCGATAGTCAGGGGGACAGAACGGGCAGCGGCGCCGATAACCAGGGGGTGAGAAGGGCCGACAGCAGCGCTCTAGACCCCAGGAAAGGCAGGGGGAGAGAAGCGGGCAGCGACGGCCTCTCTCCCCCTGCCTTTCCTGGGGGTATATCGGGGTATACACGCTCACACACGCACCCTCATTTTTTCATGGATATTTGGGTAAAAAACTTTTTTTACCCAAATATCCGTGGTAAAATGAGGGTGCGTGTTATAGGCCGTTGCGTGGTATACCCCGATAAATACGGTAGTTAGACACACCCTCCTAAATTGGAATTCCCCAATGAATGTAGGTTGGGCGTGTACATATGGTAATGACTATGACATCCCTATACTACCCAGAATGCATTGAGAATATCACCCATAATACCTTTCCTGTGGTGTAATGTCACCTATCCATCCACTAGGGGTTGCTATTGCATAAGCAATTAGCATCATTACCATTAAGGGATAACTGTCAATAATTGGTCTTAAACCCAAATTCCACACTTGAAATATGGAGCACCAGATTATCAAACAGGGATAACTTTTGACATCTATAAGTAATCAAAACCTGGATTTTCATAGACATAGAGTCTAAAATTATACATCCTGATTTATTGGAAAGATAAGAGTCATGGAAGTCTCCAACACAGATGTGTGAATGTCTAGAGAATGTAACTAGACCCCTTATCAGTCTCTTGTCTAAACACCATAAACAAACTAAGTAGACATCTAAGTATTCTACTCCCAGACTGGCATTTGAATAGGATAAGGACTTTAGAATTCATTATGGTCTATTTCAGAACATTCACAAAATGGCTGACATCATGCTATTATGCTATGAAACATATTAAAACATAATGATTCATTTTTGAGGTGTAATTTGCACGACAATTTATTACAAAATTTCCCCCCCACTATATTTCCCTATAGGAAACTATTACATACATTCTTTCAATTGCAAACACTGTTCAATGCTATGCCATAGCATAGCACTGATCATTGTTAATGGCACACTATTTATACAGGCTGCTTATTTTTTCAGACCTCCAATTTGATAGCACAGAGACATGTGGGGACCCTCCTCCTGTACAACTCCTGCCTATGCACTCACAATACGTTGATTGTATGGCCACCAATCCTGCAAACAACGGAAACATTCATGATTCCAAGTCTAATCCTAGTCATCCTTTTTAATACTGTATTATTCTCAGTAATTAGAGAGAAGATTTCTGTTCACTACTGACACTACATTATCAGCAGAGATCACCTTTGAGTCTTTATGCAATGGAGGTCCATAAATAACATGGACAATCCACTGACCAGCATCCAAAAATATACAAAACAGTAGAATGAGCGTGTTCTGTCTCTCCCATTCAATATCAACATGGGAAACAACTAAGAAGGTGGTAGAAGTTACAAATGGTCATATCGTGACTTCATTTTCATTTATTTTAGATTATTGTAGTACTAAACAAAGTGAAGCATAAGACAAGAGACCTTAAAGGGATTATCCACCATAAGGTGATTTTAGTACATACCTGCCAGACAGTAACATACATGCTTAGTAAGGATCTGTGCTTGTCTTGGGGTTAAATGGCTGTGAGATTGTGAGATTACCATAATGCTGTGGCTATCTTTTTGTGAAGTGGGTATTTCCTGTTGGTGTTTGTTCTCTCAAACTACAGGTCCCATAGTTCCTTGTTTGTAAGTGTGAGGTCACTTTTCTTTCTCCCACACATCAGCCACCCCACTCATTGAAACACAAATTAGATGGATTCCATGCAATAGACCAGTCTTTTCTAACCATGGCGCTGCCAGCTGCAAAAATACAATTAGTTGCAGAATGATCTTGCTCCCACCCAGCAGTTGCTCCACCCATTCAAGCAGGATAGGCTCCCTTTGCACACTAGTGATGTCATGTCTCAGCCACACTGCAACTTGGAATGCTGGGACTTGTAGTTTTGGAATAGTTGGACAAACACTGTTTTTGCAGCAGTGTTGACTTTAGCTGTGTGTCTACAGCTTTTTAAAAACTACAACTCCCAGCATGCCCAGACATCCTTTGACTGTCCATGCATGCTTAGAGTTGTAGTTTTTCAACAGCTGGAGTCACATGATTGGTAAAACTCTGTGTTACAGCAGTGTTGCTGCAAGCAGTGTTCCTCCTGCAGCCTTGTCAACCAGCCATCTTGTGTCCATGACCCTTGGACACACTCATGCTGCTGTAAGACTCATCAGTGTCCCAGGAGGTATGGGGACCCCAAGTGGTGGGATTTTCAAAGGCAGTTTTCTTTAATAAAATGTGAAACTATTGTTTTGTCAAAATGTACAATATATAAAAAGTTTTTAAATCTGACACTCCCCATTTAAGGTATAACTTCCAACATGACAATGAGCCTAAGCGCACAGCAAAGACAACATAGGAGTGGCTTAGGGACTACTCTGCAAAAGTCTTTGAATGGCCCAACCAAAGCCCTGACTTCAACCCAATTAAACATCTCTAGAGAGACCTGAAAATGGCTTCCACCGATGGTCCCAATCCAACCTGACAGAGCTTGAGAGGATATGCAGAGAAGAATGGTAAAAAATCCCCAAATCCAGGTGTGTAAACCTTGTGGCATCATTCCCAAGAAGACTGGAGACTAATCTCTGCCAAAGGTTCTTCAATTAAGTACTCAGTAAATGGTCTCAATACCAAGGACAGAGAATGTAGGATCCCTAAATAATGATAATGTATAGATGGTCAATAGGGATCAAGAGAAGGAAGAGCTACTTAATGGGTTATTTAGCTCTGTAAATGAAGTAAGAGAGAGGAGCTGACATAGGCCGGGTTAGTGCTGGCAATACATCATGTAATGTACTGAACTGGCTTAATGTAGATATGATCCAAAGCAAATGACAAAAAGGGAATGTAAGCAAAGCTCCTGGACCAGATGGATTACACCCAAAAGTTCATAGAGAATCCAGTTCAGTTAATTCTGTAGCCTTGTTCATAATATATAGAGTCTGGTATTGTACCTAGGGACTGGTGCAAGGCAAATGTGATACCAATCTTCAAAAAGGGCTCTAAGTCTTCCGCGGGTAATTATAGACCTGTTAGCCTAACGTCCATTGTGGGAAAACTATTTGAAGGTCAGAAGTTGTTAAACCAACCTCATTTGCTTTTATGAAGATGTCAGCAGAAACTTTGACAGAAGGATGGCTGTGGATATAGTGTTTTTGGATTTTCCTAAAGCGTTTGACACTGTCCCTCATAGATGTCTGTTTAACATTCATTTTTATTAAAGTATAAGTTTCAATATAATCACAGCATTAAGTAGTATATATATAGTATCTGTATAATATATATTCTATATTAGGGAGATAACAATTGAAATAACTCAATTGTTCTATTATCATAAGTAATGACGTCCATATTGTCATGCTACTTGTCGCTGTGCTGTGAAGAGTTTAAACTGTAAGCATATCAACATGATATCCTCACAGACGTCTGATAGGTACTGTAAATGAAGGTCTTTAGGTTTAGAAATTTTGATGTGTAACTGGATTGAAAACTGTCCACACCAAAAATAGAGACCATAGTAAACCAATACTCATAACATTAGTATTTTATTAAATTACAAATATACATGAAAGTACAGATATAGAGGCACAGCAGAATACACAGTCAGAAGAGTGGAGAATGAGAGCACAGGTATAAATCATGTAGTCATATCAAATAAATAGGAGTGCATGTACAGCACATATATACAACATATTGTGGAATACT
Organism: Hyla sarda; assembly: GCF_029499605.1. NCBI lineage: Eukaryota > Metazoa > Chordata > Amphibia > Anura > Hylidae > Hyla > Hyla sarda. The sequence goes on along the minus strand of NC_079189.1, from coordinate 410,454,047 downwards.
AGAAATAGTACCTAGGACTATACAGAAAATATATGTGGGTATAGCAGTAAATCCTCAAATAGTTATAGTGCTGGACGGCACTGCCACACTGAATATTATGATCATATAAGTAACAATAATAGCCAATCATATACAGCAGTGGAGTACATTAAAGACACAGCACAATAGGATAAATGATCATGCACCCTGTAGAGCAAATGTCTCTCACCTCCTACCCTAAACGCGTTTTCGCTTAACCAGCTTCGTCAGGGGGCATGCCTATCATATTCTGGCGTTGGTATATATAGGGGGTAACAACCAATCATAGGCAGCAATTCTCCTAGTTTAATTGCAACATATGTAATACTCACACTCCAATGTGTATCTTTTACCTTGCTGATGCCTATTCAGTGCAACCGCCACATGTATATGGCGCATCATCTCGCCAGGAGATGCGGCAGAACGCTGCGCTCGTAATACCGGAAGTGGGGGTCCTCCAGCCGGAAGTGGAGGTCACATGACCTCTATGAGTGGCTGCAGCTAGTGCGGCGGCCATCTTGATACAGTGCGCATGATCAGAACATATATTCGTGCGATCTGATCCAAGCAGCCGCCCCGCACCAGCTGACAGTGCTGTCAGCCTGCGGGGAAAGCTGTACAGAAGAATAATGTATTGCGAGCAGTATCATAAGGTCACAACACTAAAGCATGCAGAATGGCCATAATCTCCTGGCGAGATTATGCGCCATATACATGTGGCGGTCGCACTGAATAGCCGTCAGCAAGGTAAAAGATACACATTGGACGAAGTGTGAATATTACATGTGTTGCAATTAAACTAGGAGAATTGCTGCCTATGATTGGTTGCTACCTCCTATATATACCAATGCCAGAATATGATAGACATGCCCCCTGACGAAGCTGGTAAAGCGAAAATCTGTTTGGGGTAGGAGGTGAGAGACATTCGCTCTACAGGGTGCATGATCATTTATCCTATTGTGCTGTAAGTACTCCACTGCTGTATATGATTTGCTATTATTATTACTTATATGATCGTAATATTCAGTGTGGCAGTGCCGTCCAGCACTATAACTATTTGAGGATTTACCGCTATTCCCACATATATTTTCTGTATAGTCCTAGGTACTATTTCTAGGATTCCACAATATGTTGTATATATGTGCTGTACATGCACTCCTATTTATTTGATATGACTACATGATTTATACCTGTCCTCTCATTCTCCACTCTTCTGCCTGAGTATTCTGCTGTGCCTCTATATCTGTACTTTTATGTATATCTTCTGTTTTAATATTTTTTTTTGTAAATTAATAAAATACTAATTTTATGAGTATTGGTTTACTATGGTCTCTATTTTTGGTGTGGATAGTTGTGGGGACCATGTTATATAAAATCTCAGATCGCCATTGCTCTTTTCTTTGGGTAACCTGGATTGAAAACTGGTTTAAGGACCCAGAGAGTGATGGTCTGTGATTCACACTCTGACTGGTCCCCGAATGTTAATGGTGTACGACAAGGTTCAGTACTGGTCCTACTTTAGTTTAACTTGTTTATTAATTATATAATAGATGGGATTAACGAATCTGTTTCTATCTTTGCAGATGACACCAATCTTTGTAACATGGTACAGTCTATAAAAGACATACATAAGTAACAAGACGACTTGGACAGACCTAGTGTGCATCCACTTGGCAAATGAGGTTCAATGTGGATGTATGTAAAGTTATACATCTGGGAACAAAAAACAGCATGCATCATATTTCTTAGGTAGGGTTAAACTGGAAGAATAACTGGTAGAGAAGGATCTGGGTGTACTTGTAGATCATAAACTACACAATAGCATGCCATGTTAAGTAGCTGCTTCTAAGGCAAACAGGATATTGTCATGTGTCAGAAGAAGCATGGACTCGAGGGACAGGGATATATTACTACCCCCTTCATAAAACATTGGTATGGCCTTACCTGGAATATGATGTTCAGTTTTAGGCACCAGTTCATAAAAGGGATGTTACAGACCAGGAAATAGTACAGAGACACGCAACTAAGTAATAAGAGGCATGGAGCAGCTTAGCTATGAGGAAAGATTAAAAGAATTACAGTTTTATAGTCTTGAAAAACGATGTTTAAGAGGGGATATGATCATCTTATTTAAGTATATAAATGGCTCATACAAACTTATGGGGAAAAACTCCAGGGAAAACCCACTCAAAACACAAGGGGGCAATTCCTTCCTATGTATGGAGAAAAAAAGGTTCAGTCTCAAAGGGGCGACTTTACCTTAAGAAATGTGAATTTATGGAACAGGCTACCTCAGGAACTGGTCACAGCAGGAACAGTTGAGAGCTTCAAAACAGGGTTGGATACATTCCTAGAACAATATAACATTAATGCATATGCAGAAATATAGAATAAAATCCTGTGCTCTACATTAACCCATACCTCTTCCCTTTACCTCCCTGGATGGTAACCGTACCATGTAAATATGTACTTTTGTCAAAGCAATTTTTTTTTTTTTTATGTATAAATACATTTTCACTTTGTCATTATGGGGTATTGAGTGCAGACTGATGCAGGAAAACCTGATAGTTTTTTGGCACAAAGCAGCAACGTAATAAAAAGTGAAAGGATCTAAAAATGTTCCGAATGCACTATATGTGTAAAATAACACTTCAATTGATGTCATGCCCAAAGATATACCCTTTTGTAACTGTGGCTATTATTTTTATGTGGAAAAAGTGACAACTGTAATGAATTTACCTTACACAGCTCCAGTGCTGCCTCCAGTTCTCTTTTGGGTGGTTCCTCATCATCCTGGCAACAGTGCCATTTGTCACTGTCTTATGCTGACGGCTTAGCCAATGAGGAGGTGTGACTGCTGGGACAATCAGCTGTGGTGACGGCACTAACACCTCCCAGCTGTGGGATATTTAAACTGCTCTGTAGTTTCAGCCTGTACCTGTGATTGAGGTTAATCCCTTCATTAGCGTTTGTATTTCCTGTATTTTGACTTAACATGACCTGACATGTTGCCTGTATTTTGACTATTTTTTTGCCTGCTGATTTTTTAATATGCTACCTTCCTGGTTTGACCCTTGCCTGCTTGACTTTGATTCCGGTTCTGATTTTGTACTGTACTGTCCTCTAGGTTTTGACTTTCTGGCTTGTTTGGAGTTAAGCTCTTGTCTGCTGTTTTTCTATTTTATCTACCCATGTGTTTCTGACCTGGCCTGCCTAAAAACCCTTTGCACTTAGTTCAGTGTAGGGACCATTGCCTAGTTGGGGGATGCTGTTTAGGGCAGATCTTCCAAGTAGGTGACAACCGTGATGTGACAACACCCTTAGGTGGTGTACACAATGGTCTGATGCTGAACAGTGTCAGGACACATTGCAGGTGCACCTGAAGGTGAAGAGGAGGAATGGTCTGGGGGTCTTATTAATTTAGTCTTCTTAGTTTAGGAATTTGGCCTGAAGTTTCATTATTTAGCACTGTGAACCCCCACAAGACCTGTCATTTGAGAGAGGCTCTGGTTTGTCTGTATTGTTTGTTAACATTTTAAGTTCTAAGAGTGCATGCATGAAGGGTAACAAACTGAATTCCGACTGGATAGCTGCTTTAAGTTTTGTTTTTTGTTTTTTTTGCTTCTTTTTTTAACCAGAATGGAAGTTCTTCAACCCCATAGCGGTACACAGACTGAGCTGTAGAAGAAGTCACACTAAAGCGGATCATACTCATAAGATTACTCATTAGATTAATGTTATAAAAATCAATTAATTTCAGCAGAGACCAACCATGAGGTTGAGCCTTTCTCCTAATGGCAGGTGTTAGGGAAAACAAGGATTAAGCATGATGCACTATGCCAGAGCTAGTTGCCAATCATATGTATGGTGGTGTTGGGGATGAAAAACTGTCTCATAGTGTATGGTCAAGGGTGTGATAGAGGTAATGTCATTAACATTCAGTTCAGGTTATAGCAGTAGTACCAGCTCTCTTGACACAAAAGGCAGAGGTTCCAGAATGAATCCTTGTCATAAAATGTCAGCATAATAGCTGCCAGATATAATTAGCCCAATTGCTTATTTACCTGCTCCCTTTCAACCCCTTTCCCATAATTTCTTTGTGGTCTTATTATGCATAATTTCCACTTGCTTCCACCACCATCCTTTTCATACATATGTAGTCCATAATGTAAGGCAGGCTGACCTGTAAGGTGATGATGGAATGGTCTACCTTCAAAGACACAGTCGCAGACCAAATTGGTTAAAAAAAGAAAAGAAAGGGTGCACTGTTCTTTCCTTCATAAAACATTGTCTTAATAGCTTTAATGGTTTTAGATCACACATATGGGCACAAAAGCTTTGCAATTGCTTTATACTAAGTTGTAAAGGACATTTGACCATGATGAAACTAGAACGATGATGTAAAAAATAGAGCTATGACTTCAGAAAGGTCAATGTTGCCTCTACTCAGTCCTCAGAACAGTGTTCCCTTCACATTGTGCCCTGGAATACAAGCCCAATAAACCATATAGAAACATAGAAGAATGACACTAGGAAAAGACTACCTGGTCCACCTAGTCTGTACTTATATTATTTTCTATTTTAGGTCAGATATATGTTTTCTCCAGACATGCTTACATTCACTTACTGTGGATTTACCAAACACATCTGCTGAGAGTTTGTCCCAAGCATATACTATATACTATGAACCATATTTAACATATTAAGAGGTGTCCACCATGATCCTTGTTCCTTCCGGTAACATATATATAGTTTTTTAACACTTATCTTTCCCTGCGCCAGAGCAAAGAGGCTAAATGGCGCAAGCTATGGTTTTATGCAATTTTTTGCGCTAAGTCGGAGTTTGTGCAGCAGGGCTTGCATAAAAAAATCATGCAATTCTGTCACTGTGCTGGTGCATGGAAAATTCCCCCATAATGTTTACCTTTACTTACAGGTCATAGTTTTTTATCCATACACATAATGTAAACATCCCCCAATGGAACCTAGTAGACCTACCTGTTATAATGTAAGGCAGGCTGACCTGTAAGGTGATGATGGAATGGTCTACCTTCAAAGACACAGTCGCAGACCAAATTGGTTAAAAAAAGAAAAGAAAGGGTGCACTGTTCTTTCCTTCATAAAACATTGTCTTAATAGCTTTAATGGTTTTAGATCACACATATGGGCACAAAAGCTTTGCAATTGCTTTATACTAAGTTGTAAAGGACATTTGACCATGATGAAACTAGAACGATGATGTAAAAAATAGAGCTATGACTTCAGAAAGGTCAATGTTGCCTCTACTCAGTCCTCAGAACAGTGTTCCCTTCACATTGTGCCCTGGAATACAAGCCCAATAAACCATATAGAAACATAGAAGAATGACACTAGGAAAAGACTACCTGGTCCACCTAGTCTGTACTTATATTATTTTCTATTTTAGGTCAGATATATGTTTTCTCCAGACATGCTTACATTCACTTACTGTGGATTTACCAAACACATCTGCTGAGAGTTTGTCCCAAGCATATACTATATACTATGAACCATATTTAACATATTAAGAGGTGTCCACCATGATCCTTGTTCCTTCCGGTAACATATATATAGTTTTTTAACACTTATCTTTCCCTGCGCCAGAGCAAAGAGGCTAAATGGCGCAAGCTATGGTTTTATGCAATTTTTTGCGCTAAGTCGGAGTTTGTGCAGCAGGGCTTGCATAAAAAAATCATGCAATTCTGTCACTGTGCTGGTGCATGGAAAATTCCCCCATAATGTTTACCTTTACTTACAGGTCATAGTTTTTTATCCATACACATAATGTAAACATCCCCCAATGGAACCTAGTAGACCTACCTGTTATAATGTAAGGCAGGCTGACCTGTAAGGTGATGATGGAATGGTCTACCTTCAAAGACACAGTCGCAGACCAAATTGGTTAAAAAAAGAAAAGAAAGGGTGCACTGTTCTTTCCTTCATAAAACATTGTCTTAATAGCTTTAATGGTTTTAGATCACACATATGGGCACAAAAGCTTTGCAATTGCTTTATACTAAGTTGTAAAGGACATTTGACCATGATGAAACTAGAACGATGATGTAAAAAATAGAGCTATGACTTCAGAAAGGTCAATGTTGCCTCTACTCAGTCCTCAGAACAGTGTTCCCTTCACATTGTGCCCTGGAATACAAGCCCAATAAACCATATAGAAACATAGAAGAATGACACTAGGAAAAGACTACCTGGTCCACCTAGTCTGTACTTATATTATTTTCTATTTTAGGTCAGATATATGTTTTCTCCAGACATGCTTACATTCACTTACTGTGGATTTACCAAACACATCTGCTGAGAGTTTGTCCCAAGCATATACTATATACTATGAACCATATTTAACATATTAAGAGGTGTCCACCATGATCCTTGTTCCTTCCGGTAACATATATATAGTTTTTTAACACTTATCTTTCCCTGCGCCAGAGCAAAGAGGCTAAATGGCGCAAGCTATGGTTTTATGCAATTTTTTGCGCTAAGTCGGAGTTTGTGCAGCAGGGCTTGCATAAAAAAATCATGCAATTCTGTCACTGTGCTGGTGCATGGAAAATTCCCCCATAATGTTTACCTTTACTTACAGGTCATAGTTTTTTATCCATACACATAATGTAAACATCCCCCAATGGAACCTAGTAGACCTACCTGTTATAATGTAAGGCAGGCTGACCTGTAAGGTGATGATGGAATGGTCTACCTTCAAAGACACAGTCGCAGACCAAATTGGTTAAAAAAAGAAAAGAAAGGGTGCACTGTTCTTTCCTTCATAAAACATTGTCTTAATAGCTTTAATGGTTTTAGATCACACATATGGGCACAAAAGCTTTGCAATTGCTTTATACTGTTACGCCGAGCGCTCCGGGTCCCCGCTCCTCCCCGGAGCGCTCGCTTCTCTCTCGCTACCGCAGCGCTCCGGGCAGCTCCACTGACCCGGTGCGCTGCGATACCGTCTCCAGCCGGGATGCGATTCGCGATGCGGGTAGCGCCCGCTCGCGATGCGCATCCCGGCTCCCGTACCTGACTCGCTCTCCGTCTGTCCTGTCCCGGCGCGCGCGGCCCCGCTCCCTAGGGCGCGCGCGCGCCGGGTCTCTGCGATTTAAAGGGCCACTGCGCCGCTGATTGGCGCAGTGGTTCCAATTAGTGTGTTCACCTGTGCACTCCCTATTTATACCTCACTTCCCCTTCACTCCCTCGCCGGATCTTGTTGCCATTGTGCCAGTGAAAGCGTTTCCTTGTGTGTTCCTAGCCTGTGTTCCAGACCTCCTGCCGTTGCCCCCGACTACGATCCTTGCTGCCTGCCCCGACCTTCTGCTACGTCCGACCTTGCTTCTGTCTACTCCCTTGTACCGCGCCTATCTTCAGCAGTCAGAGAGGTTGAGCCGTTGCTAGTGGATACGACCTGGTCACTACCGCCGCAGCAAGACCATCCCGCTTTGCGGCGGGCTCTGGTGAAAACCAGTAGTGACTTAGAACCGATCCACTAGCACGGTCCACGCCAATCCCTCTCTGGCACAGAGGATCCACTACCTGCCAGCCGGCATCGTGACAGTAGATCCGGCCATGGATCCCGCTGAAGTTCCTCTGCCAGTTGTCGCCGACCTCACCACGGTGGTCACCCAGCAGTCACAACAGATAGCGCAACAAGGCCAACAGCTGTCTCAACTGACCGTGATGCTACAGCAGCTACTACCACAGCTTCAGCAATCATCTCCTCCGCCAGCTCCTGCACCTCCTCCGCAGCGAGTGGCCGCTCCTGGTCTACGACTATCCTTGCCGGATAAATTTGATGGGGACTCTAAATTCTGCCGTGGCTTTCTTTCCCAATGTTCCCTGCACTTGGAGATGATGTCGGACCAGTTCCCTACTGAAAGGTCTAAGGTGGCTTTCGTAGTCAGCCTTCTGTCTGGAAAAGCTCTGTCATGGGCCACACCGCTCTGGGACCGCAATGACCCCGTCACTGCCTCTATACACTCCTTCTTCTCGGAAATTCGAAGTGTCTTTGAGGAACCTGCCCGAGCCTCTTCTGCTGAGACTGCCCTGTTGAACCTGGTCCAGGGTAATTCTTCCGTTGGCGAGTACGCCGTACAATTCCGTACTCTTGCTTCAGAATTATCCTGGAATAATGAGGCCCTCTGCGCGACCTTTAAAAAAGGCCTATCCAGCAACATTAAAGATGTTCTGGCCGCACGAGAAATCCCTGCTAACCTACATGAACTCATCCATCTTGCCACTCGCATTGACATGCGTTTTTCCGAAAGGCGTCAGGAGCTCCGCCAGGATATGGACTTTGTTCGCACAAGGCGTTTTTTCTCCCCGGCTCCTCTCTCCTCTGGTCCCCTGCAATCCGTTCCTGTGCCTCCCGCCGTGGAGGCTATGCAGGTTGACCGGTCTCGCCTGACACCTCAAGAGAGGACACGACGCCGCATGGAGAATCTCTGCCTGTACTGTGCCAGTACCGAACACTTCCTGAAGGATTGTCCTATCCGTCCTCCCCGCCTGGAAAGACGTACGCTGACTCGCACAAAGGTGAGACAGTCCTTGATGTCTACTCTGCTTCTCCACGTCTTACTGTGCCTGTGCGGATATCTGCCTCTGCCTTCTCCTTCTCTACTATGGCCTTCTTGGATTCCGGATCTGCAGGAAATTTTATTTTGGCCTCTCTCGTCAACAGGTTCAACATCCCAGTGACCAGTCTCGCCAGACCCCTCTACATCAATTGTGTAAACAATGAAAGATTGGACTGTACCATACGTTTCCGCACGGAGCCCCTTCTAATGTGCATCGGACCTCATCACGAGAAGATTGAATTTTTGGTCCTCCCCAATTGCACTTCCGAAATCCTCCTTGGACTACCCTGGCTTCAACTCCATTCCCCAACCCTGGATTGGTCCACTGGGGAGATCAAGAGTTGGGGGCCCTCTTGTTTCAAGGACTGCCTAAAACCGGTTCCCAGTACCCCTTGCCGTGACTCTGTGGTTCCCCCTGTAACCGGTCTCCCTAAGGCCTATATGGACTTTGCGGATGTTTTTTGCAAAAAACAAGCTGAGACTCTACCTCCTCACAGGCCTTATGATTGTCCTATTGACCTCCTCCCGGGCACTACTCCACCCCGGGGCAGAATCTATCCTCTGTCCGCCCCAGAGACTCTTGCTATGTCGGAGTACATCCAGGAAAATTTAAAAAAAGGCTTTATCCGTAAATCCTCCTCTCCTGTCGGAGCCGGATTTTTCTTTGTGTCCAAAAAAGATGGCTCTCTACGTCCTTGCATTGACTACCGCGGTCTTAATAAAATCACGGTAAAGAACCGCTACCCCCTACCCCTCATCTCTGAACTCTTTGATCGCCTCCAAGGTGCCCACATCTTTACCAAACTGGACTTAAGAGGTGCTTATAATCTCATCCGCATCAGAGAGGGGGATGAATGGAAAACGGCATTTAACACTAGAGATGGACACTTTGAGTATCTGGTCATGCCCTTTGGCCTGTGCAACGCCCCTGCCGTCTTCCAAGACTTTGTTAATGAAATTTTTCGTGATCTCTTATACTCCTGTGTTGTTGTATATCTGGACGATATCCTGATTTTTTCTGCCAATCTAGAAGAACACCGCCAGCATGTCCGTATGGTTCTTCAGAGACTTCGTGACAATCAACTTTATGCCAAGATAGAGAAATGTCTGTTTGAATGCCAATCTCTTCCTTTCCTAGGATACTTGGTCTCTGGCCAGGGACTACAAATGGATCCAGACAAACTCTCTGCCGTCTTAGATTGGCCACGCCCCTCCGGACTCCGTGCTATCCAACGTTTTTTGGGGTTCGCCAATTATTACAAGCAATTTATTCCACATTTTTCTACCGTTGTGGCCCCTATCGTGGCTTTAACCAAAAAAAATGCCAATCCCAAGTCTTGGCCTCCTCAAGCGGAAGACGCCTTTAAACGGCTCAAGTCTGCCTTTTCTTCGGCTCCCGTGCTCTCCAGACCTGACCCATCTAAACCCTTCCTATTGGAGGTTGATGCCTCCTCTGTAGGAGCTGGAGCGGTCCTTCTACAAAAAAATTCTTCCGGGCATGCTGTTACTTGTGGTTTTTTTTCTAGGACCTTCTCTCCGGCGGAGAGGAACTACTCCATCGGGGATCGAGAGCTTCTAGCCATTAAATTAGCACTTGAGGAATGGAGGCATCTGCTGGAGGGATCAAGATTTCCAGTTATTATTTACACCGATCACAAGAACCTCTCCTATCTCCAGTCTGCCCAACGGCTGAATCCTCGCCAGGCCAGGTGGTCTCTGTTCTTTGCCCGATTTAATTTTGAAATTCACTTTCGGCCTGCCGATAAGAACATTAGGGCCGATGCTCTCTCTCGTTCCTCGGATGCCTCGGAAGTTGAACTCTCTCCGCAACACATCATTCCTCCTGACTGCCTGATTTCCACTTCTCCAGCCTCCATCAGGCAAACTCCTCCAGGAAAGACCTTCGTCTCTCCACGCCAACGCCTCGGAATCCTCAAATGGGGTCACTCCTCCCATCTCGCAGGTCATGCAGGCATCAAGAAATCTGTGCAACTCATCTCTTGCTTCTATTGGTGGCCGGATGTCGTGGACTTTGTGCGAGCCTGCACTGTCTGTGCCCGGGATAAGACTCCTCGCCAGAAGCCCGCTGGTTTTCTTCATCCTCTGCCTGTCCCTGAACAGCCTTGGTCTCTGATTGGTATGGATTTTATTACAGACCTACCCCCATCCCGTGGCAACACTGTTGTTTGGGTGGTCGTTGATCGATTCTCCAAGATGGCACATTTCATCCCTTTTCCTGGTCTTCCTTCAGCGCCTCAGTTGGCTAAACAATTTTTTGTACACATTTTTCGTCTTCACGGGTTGCCCACACAGATAGTCTCGGATAGAGGCGTCCAATTCGTGTCAAAATTCTGGAGGGCTCTCTGTAAACAACTCAAGATTAAATTAAACTTTTCTTCTGCATATCATCCTCAATCCAATGGACAAGTAGAAAGAATTAACCAGGTCTTGGGTGATTATTTACGACATTTTGTTTCCTCCCGCCAGGATGATTGGGCAGATCTTCTACCATGGGCCGAATTCTCGTATAACTTTAGAGTCTCTGAATCTTCCTCCAAATCCCCATTTTTCGTGGTGTACGGCCGTCACCCTCTTCCCCCCCTCCCTACTCCCTTGCCCTCTGGTTTGCCCGCTGTAGGTGAAGTGACTCGTGATCTTTCCACCATATGGAAAGAGACCCAAGATTCTCTTTTACAGGCTTCATCTCGCATGAAAAAGTTTGCCGATAAGAAAAGAAGAGCTCCCCCCATTTTTGCTCCCGGAGACAAGGTATGGCTCTCCGCTAAATATGTCCGCTTTCGTGTCCCCAGTTACAAACTGGGTCCACGCTATCTTGGTCCTTTCAAAGTCTTGTGCCAAATTAATCCCGTCTCTTACAAACTTCTTCTTCCTCCTTCTCTCCGTATTCCTAATGCCTTTCATGTCTCTCTTCTTAAACCACTCATCATCAACCGTTTCTCTCCCAAATTAGTTTCTCCCACTCCTGTCTCCGGTTCTTCTGACGTCTTCTCAGTGAAAGAGATACTGGCCTTCAAGACGGTCAGAGGAAAAAGGTTCTTTTTGGTGGATTGGGAGGGCTGTGGACCTGAAGAGAGATCCTGGGAACCTGAGGACAACATCCTAGACAAAAGTCTGCTCCTCAGGTTCTCAGGCTCTAAGAAGAGGGGGAGACCCAAGGGGGGGGTACTGTTACGCCGAGCGCTCCGGGTCCCCGCTCCTCCCCGGAGCGCTCGCTTCTCTCTCGCTACCGCAGCGCTCCGGGCAGCTCCACTGACCCGGTGCGCTGCGATACCGTCTCCAGCCGGGATGCGATTCGCGATGCGGGTAGCGCCCGCTCGCGATGCGCATCCCGGCTCCCGTACCTGACTCGCTCTCCGTCTGTCCTGTCCCGGCGCGCGCGGCCCCGCTCCCTAGGGCGCGCGCGCGCCGGGTCTCTGCGATTTAAAGGGCCACTGCGCCGCTGATTGGCGCAGTGGTTCCAATTAGTGTGTTCACCTGTGCACTCCCTATTTATACCTCACTTCCCCTTCACTCCCTCGCCGGATCTTGTTGCCATTGTGCCAGTGAAAGCGTTTCCTTGTGTGTTCCTAGCCTGTGTTCCAGACCTCCTGCCGTTGCCCCCGACTACGATCCTTGCTGCCTGCCCCGACCTTCTGCTACGTCCGACCTTGCTTCTGTCTACTCCCTTGTACCGCGCCTATCTTCAGCAGTCAGAGAGGTTGAGCCGTTGCTAGTGGATACGACCTGGTCACTACCGCCGCAGCAAGACCATCCCGCTTTGCGGCGGGCTCTGGTGAAAACCAGTAGTGACTTAGAACCGATCCACTAGCACGGTCCACGCCAATCCCTCTCTGGCACAGAGGATCCACTACCTGCCAGCCGGCATCGTGACATATACTAAGTTGTAAAGGACATTTGACCATGATGAAACTAGAACGATGATGTAAAAAATAGAGCTATGACTTCAGAAAGGTCAATGTTGCCTCTACTCAGTCCTCAGAACAGTGTTCCCTTCACATTGTGCCCTGGAATACAAGCCCAATAAACCATATAGAAACATAGAAGAATGACACTAGGAAAAGACTACCTGGTCCACCTAGTCTGTACTTATATTATTTTCTATTTTAGGTCAGATATATGTTTTCTCCAGACATGCTTACATTCACTTACTGTGGATTTACCAAACACATCTGCTGAGAGTTTGTCCCAAGCATATACTATATACTATGAACCATATTTAACATATTAAGAGGTGTCCACCATGATCCTTGTTCCTTCCGGTAACATATATATAGTTTTTTAACACTTATCTTTCCCTGCGCCAGAGCAAAGAGGCTAAATGGCGCAAGCTATGGTTTTATGCAATTTTTTGCGCTAAGTCGGAGTTTGTGCAGCAGGGCTTGCATAAAAAAATCATGCAATTCTGTCACTGTGCTGGTGCATGGAAAATTCCCCCATAATGTTTACCTTTACTTACAGGTCATAGTTTTTTATCCATACACATAATGTAAACATCCCCCAATGGAACCTAGTAGACCTACCTGTTATAATGTAAGGCAGGCTGACCTGTAAGGTGATGATGGAATGGTCTACCTTCAAAGACACAGTCGCAGACCAAATTGGTTAAAAAAAGAAAAGAAAGGGTGCACTGTTCTTTCCTTCATAAAACATTGTCTTAATAGCTTTAATGGTTTTAGATCACACATATGGGCACAAAAGCTTTGCAATTGCTTTATACTAAGTTGTAAAGGACATTTGACCATGATGAAACTAGAACGATGATGTAAAAAATAGAGCTATGACTTCAGAAAGGTCAAAGTTGCCTCTACTCAGTCCTCAGAACAGTGTTCCCTTCACATTGTGCCCTGGAATACAAGCCCAATAAACCATATAGAAACATAGAAGAATGACACTAGGAAAAGACTACCTGGTCCACCTAGTCTGTACTTATATTATTTTCTATTTTAGGTCAGATATATGTTTTCTCCAGACATGCTTACATTCACTTACTGTGGATTTACCAAACACATCTGCTGAGAGTTTGTCCCAAGCATATACTATATACTATGAACCATATTTAACATATTAAGAGGTGTCCACCATGATCCTTGTTCCTTCCGGTAACATATATATAGTTTTTTAACACTTATCTTTCCCTGCGCCAGAGCAAAGAGGCTAAATGGCGCAAGCTATGGTTTTATGCAATTTTTTGCGCTAAGTCGGAGTTTGTGCAGCAGGGCTTGCATAAAAAAATCATGCAATTCTGTCACTGTGCTGGTGCATGGAAAATTCCCCCATAATGTTTACCTTTACTTACAGGTCATAGTTTTTTATCCATACACATAATGTAAACATCCCCCAATGGAACCTAGTAGACCTACCTGTTATAATGTAAGGCAGGCTGACCTGTAAGGTGATGATGGAATGGTCTACCTTCAAAGACACAGTCGCAGACCAAATTGGTTAAAAAAAGAAAAGAAAGGGTGCACTGTTCTTTCCTTCATAAAACATTGTCTTAATAGCTTTAATGGTTTTAGATCACACATATGGGCACAAAAGCTTTGCAATTGCTTTATACTAAGTTGTAAAGGACATTTGACCATGATGAAACTAGAACGATGATGTAAAAAATAGAGCTATGACTTCAGAAAGGTCAATGTTGCCTCTACTCAGTCCTCAGAACAGTGTTCCCTTCACATTGTGCCCTGGAATACAAGCCCAATAAACCATATAGAAACATAGAAGAATGACACTAGGAAAAGACTACCTGGTCCACCTAGTCTGTACTTATATTATTTTCTATTTTAGGTCAGATATATGTTTTCTCCAGACATGCTTACATTCACTTACTGTGGATTTACCAAACACATCTGCTGAGAGTTTGTCCCAAGCATATACTATATACTATGAACCATATTTAACATATTAAGAGGTGTCCACCATGATCCTTGTTCCTTCCGGTAACATATATATAGTTTTTTAACACTTATCTTTCCCTGCGCCAGAGCAAAGAGGCTAAATGGCGCAAGCTATGGTTTTATGCAATTTTTTGCGCTAAGTCGGAGTTTGTGCAGCAGGGCTTGCATAAAAAAATCATGCAATTCTGTCACTGTGCTGGTGCATGGAAAATTCCCCCATAATGTTTACCTTTACTTACAGGTCATAGTTTTTTATCCATACACATAATGTAAACATCCCCCAATGGAACCTAGTAGACCTACCTGTTATAATGTAAGGCAGGCTGACCTGTAAGGTGATGATGGAATGGTCTACCTTCAAAGACACAGTCGCAGACCAAATTGGTTAAAAAAAGAAAAGAAAGGGTGCACTGTTCTTTCCTTCATAAAACATTGTCTTAATAGCTTTAATGGTTTTAGATCACACATATGGGCACAAAAGCTTTGCAATTGCTTTATACTAAGTTGTAAAGGACATTTGACCATGATGAAACTAGAACGATGATGTAAAAAATAGAGCTATGACTTCAGAAAGGTCAATGTTGCCTCTACTCAGTCCTCAGAACAGTGTTCCCTTCACATTGTGCCCTGGAATACAAGCCCAATAAACCATATAGAAACATAGAAGAATGACACTAGGAAAAGACTACCTGGTCCACCTAGTCTGTACTTATATTATTTTCTATTTTAGGTCAGATATATGTTTTCTCCAGACATGCTTACATTCACTTACTGTGGATTTACCAAACACATCTGCTGAGAGTTTGTCCCAAGCATATACTATATACTATGAACCATATTTAACATATTAAGAGGTGTCCACCATGATCCTTGTTCCTTCCGGTAACATATATATAGTTTTTTAACACTTATCTTTCCCTGCGCCAGAGCAAAGAGGCTAAATGGCGCAAGCTATGGTTTTATGCAATTTTTTGCGCTAAGTCGGAGTTTGTGCAGCAGGGCTTGCATAAAAAAATCATGCAATTCTGTCACTGTGCTGGTGCATGGAAAATTCCCCCATAATGTTTACCTTTACTTACAGGTCATAGTTTTTTATCCATACACATAATGTAAACATCCCCCAATGGAACCTAGTAGACCTACCTGTTATAATGTAAGGCAGGCTGACCTGTAAGGTGATGATGGAATGGTCTACCTTCAAAGACACAGTCGCAGACCAAATTGGTTAAAAAAAGAAAAGAAAGGGTGCACTGTTCTTTCCTTCATAAAACATTGTCTTAATAGCTTTAATGGTTTTAGATCACACATATGGGCACAAAAGCTTTGCAATTGCTTTATACTAAGTTGTAAAGGACATTTGACCATGATGAAACTAGAACGATGATGTAAAAAATAGAGCTATGACTTCAGAAAGGTCAATGTTGCCTCTACTCAGTCCTCAGAACAGTGTTCCCTTCACATTGTGCCCTGGAATACAAGCCCAATAAACCATATAGAAACATAGAAGAATGACACTAGGAAAAGACTACCTGGTCCACCTAGTCTGTACTTATATTATTTTCTATTTTAGGTCAGATATATGTTTTCTCCAGACATGCTTACATTCACTTACTGTGGATTTACCAAACACATCTGCTGAGAGTTTGTCCCAAGCATATACTATATACTATGAACCATATTTAACATATTAAGAGGTGTCCACCATGATCCTTGTTCCTTCCGGTAACATATATATAGTTTTTTAACACTTATCTTTCCCTGCGCCAGAGCAAAGAGGCTAAATGGCGCAAGCTATGGTTTTATGCAATTTTTTGCGCTAAGTCGGAGTTTGTGCAGCAGGGCTTGCATAAAAAAATCATGCAATTCTGTCACTGTGCTGGTGCATGGAAAATTCCCCCATAATGTTTACCTTTACTTACAGGTCATAGTTTTTTATCCATACACATAATGTAAACATCCCCCAATGGAACCTAGTAGACCTACCTGTTATAATGTAAGGCAGGCTGACCTGTAAGGTGATGATGGAATGGTCTACCTTCAAAGACACAGTCGCAGACCAAATTGGTTAAAAAAAGAAAAGAAAGGGTGCACTGTTCTTTCCTTCATAAAACATTGTCTTAATAGCTTTAATGGTTTTAGATCACACATATGGGCACAAAAGCTTTGCAATTGCTTTATACTAAGTTGTAAAGGACATTTGACCATGATGAAACTAGAACGATGATGTAAAAAATAGAGCTATGACTTCAGAAAGGTCAATGTTGCCTCTACTCAGTCCTCAGAACAGTGTTCCCTTCACATTGTGCCCTGGAATACAAGCCCAATAAACCATATAGAAACATAGAAGAATGACACTAGGAAAAGACTACCTGGTCCACCTAGTCTGTACTTATATTATTTTCTATTTTAGGTCAGATATATGTTTTCTCCAGACATGCTTACATTCACTTACTGTGGATTTACCAAACACATCTGCTGAGAGTTTGTCCCAAGCATATACTATACACTATGAACCATATTTAACATATTAAGACCATATTTAACCATATTTAACACTTATCTTTCCCTGCGCCAGAGCAAAGAGGCTAAATGGCGCAAGCTATGGTTTTATGCAATTTTTTGCGCTAAGTCGGAGTTTGTGCAGCAGGGCTTGCACAAAAAAATCATTCAATTCTGTCACTGTGCTGGTGCATGGAAAATTCCCCCATAATGTTTACCTTTACTTACAGGTCATAGTTTTTAATCCATACACATAATGTAAACATCCCCCAATGGAACCTAGTAGACCTACCTGTTATACCAACCCCTTACCTTACAGCTTAAAAATGTAATTGTCTGGCCTTAAAATTGGTATACCCTGAGGTCCAATATAATCTTTTGTAGGTCCAATAATTTCATTAATTCAATGGCTCACCTAGAATGGCAATCCAGAATTGTCTACTATACTCATAGTGGCACCTGCATCTTAGGATAGTCTCATCTATTTTCCATGGGAGGTGAGGATTTTTTCAGGACTTTCTGACGTACTGCAATACAGTGGTCCCTCAACATACGATGGTAATTCGTTCCAAACGACCCATCGTTTGTCGAATCCATCGTATGTTGAGGGATCCGTGCAATGTAAAGTATAGGAATCTGTACTCACCTGTCCCCGCCGCTCCGGACCAGGTCCTCCCCGCTCCCGATGCTGTCCCGCTGCTCCGGTGTCTTCTTCGCGATCCTCCGGCTTCTTCCGCATCTTCTGCAGGGTCTGGGCCTCGCTTTCTGGTGACGTTATTACGCTGCTGCGCCGGCGCGGCGTGCGTAGTGACATAATAACGACGCCGGAAAGCGAGGCCCGGACCCTGGAGAAGATGCGGAAGACGCTGGAGGATCGCGAAGTGGACCCGGAGCAGTGGGAATAGGTAAGCGAATCTGCCCGGGATGCTTAAAGATAAGGGATATTGGACAATTCAGGACTAGGACTAGATAGGAAACCCACCAGTCTACACATGATATTAGTGGAACATTCAGCAGAACTAATTAAGCACAAGACAAGGTTTCCACACAGTTTTTTTCTGGCATTTTTTTGGAAAACCGCCACTGCAATTTTTGAGCCAAAGTCAGAGGTAGATGTGAGGAAGTCCTTCCTGTATATTCCCTAATCCATTTTAGGGTCATTTTTGGCTCAAAAACTGCAGTGGGAGTTTTCCAAAAAATGATGGAAAAAACCTGCGTGGAAACCGATCTAGGATGAAATGAAGAGAGGATAAACTTGATTTACTAAAAGAAAGAAAAAGAAAAAAATATTTTGTTAAAAAAGTGCCAAACTGTATACAGTGTGTATAGTGTGTTACTATGCTTACATCAGAACAAAGTGAAAAATATCCTCTGTATCAGGCTTCCAGAATCTCACTCTGGAATTCAAGACACAAAGAAAAATCTCTCATCAATGACAAATTTGGGATGAGAACACTATGGGTGCAGGAGGGTGTTTTGCTCCTTCCCAGTGTGTGATTTGTTGTGTCCTACAGGAACAGACACACAGAACTGTGCTAGAGAGGCTGCAGCATATTGCAGCTAACAGCGCTGCTCTGGGGTTCACCTAGGTCAGGGATGCCTGGAACCATCATGTCTACATTTAGTGGTGTGTAGTAAATAAAGCTCTTCATTGAGGTGAGGGCTCCCAGGCAGGGGGTATTGTAGTGTGAAGTGAGGGCGAGAGTTATTGACAGGGCTGGCTGGGGCTTGTAGTTGTCTACATAGAGCCTCTTCTTCCTCTATCTGCACTTTGTATCCCTCCTTCTTCCTACCTCCTTCCCTCTCCCCTTCCTTGCAGTTCTGTCTTCCCCTTCTCCCTCTATCCTCAGAGCCCCCTCCTTGTCTTTTCCTTCATTCTGGCTTCCTTCTTCCCTCTCTCCTGTTGCCTATCTCCTTCCCTGCATTCTCACAGGCTTTTCCTGAGCGCACTCTCTTCTATCTTTAACTGTCACAGTCCTTCTCTACTTCTCTCTTTCACTGTCTAAAATTTCCTGTCTCCTCTCTCTCTCTCCTCCATCTTCATCTGTCACTAAACAGTGCAGAGGTCTCTTCCTATTCCCGCTCTCTACCTGAGTTCTACAGCATGCCGTCTCAAGATGACATTCTCTCTCCCAGCCGTCTCTTCTTGTGACAGTTTCTCCATTCAACTCTCTTCTCATGACGTTCTCTCTCTTTCTTTATTCACTCTATAGCAGTCTCTGATTGATTTTCTCCATCTCTGCTGTCTATTCCCCTTCTTCTGCTGTCTTTTAGGAAAGCATTCTCTCTCTTTCTCTGCTGTCTCTCCATGTGACATCCCCTCACTCTGCTGTCTCTTCACGCGACATCCTCTCTCTGCTGGTTGTTTCTCCATGTGACATCCCCTCTCTGCTGGCTGTCTCTTCGTGTGACATCCCCTCTCTGCTGGCTGTCTCTCCATGTGACATTCTATCACTCTACCGGCTGTCTCTTCAGGTGAAATCCCCCCACACAGCTGTCTCTCCATCAGACATCCGCTCATTCTGCTGCCTGACATTCCCGCTCTTCTCAATGTGACGGCCGCCGTGTGCCCGCATGCAGCTCACCTGTGACACTCGGCCAGTGACAGTGCCTGCACGGTGTGTTGGTGATCATCCACTGGTGACAGTCTCTCGGTGACAGTCACTCCGTATGCTGCCCCTTCGAGTCGTGTCTGCCCCCGGGTGTCCTCTCGCCCGCAGAGATGCCGTTTCACCCGGTAACGGCGGCGTTAATGTACAGGGGGGTGTACACTATTCCCGAATTACTGAGAGAGCACTCACCCACTCAGCTCCCCGAAGACGAGATAGAGGGTAAGTACCGGGGTCTATGGGGGCATCAGTAGTTGGGGGCAGTCAGCCTTTTTGTAGGTTAATTGACCCAGCCGGGAGGGGGAGGCTGCAACAGGTGAGTGGTGGGGGGTGTGAGGTGTCATAAGGGGGGAGTCACCTAAAGGTGAAGAAGACACATGTGCATGAAGCCTGGACAAGAGAAATCGGCTGTGGTCTATGGCTATCTATGGATAATACACATGCCATGTACTGGGCATTATGGAGACATGTGCACATGGATTGCTTCTTCTCCTCATTCACTAGGTGACCCCTGGGCTGCCAATATCAGCAATGTGCCAATAACTAGGCTGTTGTTGGGGTTGCCTCAGTCTGTAATAGTGAGGATGGTTGTAATATGGCAGACAGGATATCTGAGCTATTTCCATATGTCTTTCCTGGATTTCATTCATTGACTGGTCCAGTGAGGGTGATGATGTATTGAGTGAATGGTAATTGGTGTAAATCAGGTGTCATAGTGCGCTGATAATGGGGACTGCTGCCAATATGGACTGTAGGAATGCCATCACATAGAAAAGACTGGCAGCACATAGGAAGGGTTCTGTCTGTACTGAATCCCTATGACTGCAAAACCTACTGCCACAAACTCAGTGGGGTCTGTGGTTACTGAAGCAGCTTACAGTGCATTGTCTTACAGATGCCATTATATATACACGATTGGAAGTTCCTTCTTTCCTTAATGAACCATATTAAATTAACCGGCTTCTAGGCTTTTGCTATTTTTCCAATTTCCTAAAGAAATAGATACAGTTTCCCTGATTATACGTATTGTACTTTTACCTTACAGTGCTCTATAACAGCTGCACAAGGGCTAAATGGGCACCTCATTAGTATAACATTGGCACAGAAGGTTGGCATTGGTAACTGTGTACACTGAGAAATTAATTGTTGGGGTTCAGCTATAGGGTCATATACGGATGAATTATTTATGACAATCTGATGTTTATAGCCGTTATTGCTTTTCAGGTTATATGTAAGATGGGCTTTTTTTAAAAAGGATACATTTTGTGTTATGTAGCAAGGTTCCATTTTGCCCATTGACCTTTCCCTACAAAGTAGCTGAATTCCTTTTAAATGCGGATTAACATATTGACTCTATAACTGTAAAATGTTACCAAACAACAAACATACATACATACAAACATAAATAATGCAAGAAAAGCATTATAATTCCATGCAGGTTTGACCAGTGTTGCAGATGGTAAATGTGTCTTGTATTCCAGATAAATGAAAATATAATAATCAGAAAACATGCTATGGTACCAAGCAACTAAGGGTCTTACCCCCTGTAAAATACTTTAGATGCTATTGCTCCATAGCATCTAATGTATAATAAAAAATAAAAAAAAATCTGAGTTGAAAAATCTCACTATTTTGTAGATCAGGGGTCTCCATGGTTACAGACTACAAGCAAACAGCCTGTAGTCTGATCCTACCGATAAGGAATGGATGTAAAGATGTCAAATCCTGTAATCTCTAAAACACAACTTGGCTATGGGAAGAAAACGTGAACAGTAAAGAGTGATAGAATGTGTCTTAAACTGTTTTAAAGATATGAATTTGTACCTATTCTACAGTTTGGTATATCAATGTATTCAGCTGAAGTTGAAGTTGGAACGCATAGGCCAACCAATAACTCTAATTCCATGGGCATCATATGCACTCTGTAGAACCCATTAGAAGATCTTGTGATATATTTCATGGCCCATGTGACCTATTTCTTCATTTAGGTGATAGGGTTGGGTGCTGGATTCATGACGGCTCAGTGTTAGGCTGGGTTCACATATATCAGACATCCGGCATAGTTTCCCTCCAGCATGCACCAGAGGAAAACTGATGCTAGAACTAATCCCATTAATTTGAATGACACAGTTCACAATCATCCAGTGTCTCAATTTTGATACCGGATGGTTGGACACGTTGACGGCATCGGACACAATGGACGCCGGATGCCATACAACTGATGACAAGTGATGCACGTTGTCATCAATTATAACATCAGTTGCATCGAGATCTAGGCTGAATTCACCTATGCCGGATGCTGGACATACAGTCATGGCATCCTTGAAAATTTTCAAGAAAATGAAGTATTTCTCACATAAAAGGATTGCAGTAACACATGTTTTGTTGTACACATGTTTATTCCCTTTGTGTGTATTGGAACTAAACCAAAAAAGGGAGGAAAAAAAGCAAATTGGACATAATGTGACACCAAACTCCAAAAATGGTCTGGACAAAATTAGTGGCACCCTTTCAAAATTGTGGAAAAATAAGATGGTTTCAAGCATGTAATGCTCCTTTAAACTCACCTGGGGCAAGTAACAGGTGTGGACAATATAAAAA
Organism: Hyla sarda; assembly: GCF_029499605.1. NCBI lineage: Eukaryota > Metazoa > Chordata > Amphibia > Anura > Hylidae > Hyla > Hyla sarda. The sequence continues at coordinate 410,431,802 of NC_079189.1, read as the reverse complement.
TCACAGCTGAAAGCGGATAAAAAGGAGAGAAGTTCACTTAGTCTTTGCATTGTGTGTCTGTGTGTGCCACACTAAGCATAGACTACAGAAAGAGGAGAAGAGAACTGTCTGAGGACTTGAGATGCAAAATTGTGGAAAAATATCAACAATCTCAAGGTTACATTTCCATCTCCTGATATCTAGATTTGCTTTTATCCACAATGCGCAAAATTATCAAGAAGTTTGCAACCCATGGCACTGTAGCTAATCTCCCTGGGTGTGGACAGAAGAGAAAAATTGATGAAAGGTGTCAATGCAGGATAATCTGGATGGTTGATAAGCAGCCCCAAACAAGTTCCAAAAATATTCAAGCTGTCCTGCAGGCTCAGGGAGCATCAGTGTGAGCACGAACTATCCTATAACATTTTAATTAAATGAAACTCTATGGCAGAAGACCCAGGAGGACCCCACTGCTGACACAGACATAAAAAAGCAAGACTACATTTTGCCAGAATGAACTTGAGTAAGCCAAGATGCTTCTGGGAAAACGTCTTGTGGACAGATGAGACCAAGATAGAGCTTTTTTGGTAAAGCACATCATTCTACTGTTTACCGAAAATGGAATGAGGCCTACAAAGAAAAGAACACAGTACCTACAGTGAAACATGGTGGAGGTTCAATGATGTTTTGGGGTTGTTTTGCTGCTTCTGGTACTGGGTGCCTTGATTGTGTGCAAGCATCATGAAATCTGAGTATTACCAACAGATTTTGGGTTGCACTGTACAGTCCAGTGTCAGAAAGCTGGGTTTGCGTCCGAGATCTTGGGTCTTCCAGCAGGAAAATGACCCCAAACATACGTCAAAAAGCACCCAGAAATGGATGGCAACAAAGCGCTGGAGAGTTCTGAAGTGGCCAGCAATGAGTCCAGATCTAAATCCCATTGAACACCTGTGGAGAGATTTTAAAATTGCTGTTGGGAAAAGGCGCCCTTCCAATAAGAGAGACCTGGAGCAGTTTACAAAGGAAGAGTGGTCCAACATTCCGGCTGAGAGGTGTTAGAAGCTTATTGATGGTTATAGGAAGCGACTGATTTCAGTTATTTTTTCCAAAGGGTGTGCAACCAAATATTAAGTTAAGGGTGCCAATAATTTTGTCCAGACCATTTTGGAGTTTGGTGTGACATTATGTCGAATTTGCTTTTTTTCCTAATTTTTTTTGTTTAGTTCCAATACACACAAAGGGAATAAACATGTGTATAGCAAAACATTTGTTACTGCAATCCTTTTCTGTGAGAAATACTTCATTTTCTTGAAAAATGTCAGAGGTGCCAACATTTACAGCCATGATTGTATGTGAACCCAACTTTAGCAGTTCTTTTTGGCACCAATGAGCAATGGAGGCAAGAAAAAAACTTTCAGATGACTCATAATTTAAGTGGTGAATTAATGCATTGCAAGAATGTATAAAGTTTGGATAAAGACTAGTGTTGAGCGGCATAGGCCATATTCGAATTCGTGATAAATCGCAAATATATGGATGAATATTCGTCATATATTCGCTAAATTCGCATATTCGTAATATTTGCGTTTTATTTTCGCATATGCGAAAATTTGCGCATGTGAAAATTAGCATATGTGAAAATTAGCATATACAAAAATTTGCATGAGCCAGTCTCACACAGTAGTATTAGAGCCTTCTTTACACCACACAAGGTAGAAGCAGAGAGGGATGATCACTGTGATGTGTACTGTGAAAAAAAAAACAAAAAAAAAACCCGAATATTCGTAATTACGAATATATAGTGCTATATTCGCGAATATTCACGAATTCGCGAACATGCAATATTCGCGGATAAAATTCGCATTGCGAATATTCGCGAGCAACACTAATAAAGACTGGATTTATTACATTTTTCAATTTTTACCTGGTTTAATATGTAGACCATGCACCATTCAGACAGTATCTCATTTATTTGTGTCCTTCTAAATACAAATGTCTGAGTGCAATGCAAGTCTTACTGCAATACTGGTCCCTCAGAGTACAAAATAACAAAAGTGAGCTCCAATGTGCAGCTGCTGGTGATACCAGGAGGAATTTCTTTCGTTTTAGTAATACTAATCCTTCTACGTGGACTGAAATGATTCTGCTGTCAAATCCAAAGTTGTCATTTTGGGCACTGTGATGAATTGCCAATGAAGATTGTGTGCTGTGTGTATATAAGTAACTTCTGCAATATATATTCCTTTAAAACCGTTCAGTACATCAATTCAAGATGATAACAAATGTTTTGCAGCTGGCATTAAAAGCTCGATGGTCCCCTTTGTCCTATAACTTCAGAGGGAGTGAGCAAGCTGTAAATCTTCAGATGTAACCCTTCAGATTTCTCTGGAATCCTATATCCATTTTACCATGAAAAAGCTCAATGACAGCTTGTATGAAAATACTATTTACCATGAAACGGTCTGCAATGACTATTACAAAATAAGTGTTGTTCTTTCTACAACTGCAACTGGCCCGTTAACTGGGTCACGGCAATCTGGTCCCCAATATGATTTTGAGAATAAAGGAATTAATTGTTTCATGGCTGGAAGGTAATAATCTGAATACAGGGTTACCTTGGAGCAGATTTATTAATGTTGTCTAATACTTAGACAGTGTAAACTTAGGACAGGCAGTATAAAGATGTGCCAGATTTATCCTAATGGCTCATCCTGTATGATACATTTTGTGCAACTTTAGATACTATTGTCCAACATTGTACCACCTATTGATTGGCTAGCTTTATGCCAATATTTTGTGGTAAAATGTTGGCGTAACTTGAGCACATGATTCTAGGCGCACCCATTCTGCTGAGGAGTGCATCTTTTACTTCTAATCCATGGCACCTCGTCGAGCGAGGTAACACATAATAATAGTGGTCCTAGGAAATGTGTACCTGTTCACTCACACTAAACCTAATACACTTGGTTATAGTAGGGGTGGGAATCGGCAAGAATTTGGTGATACGATACATATCGCGATACACGTATGACGATATGATATATCCCAATATATCCCGATTCTGTTTACGAGACGATATATCGCGATATATCCCGATTCTGCCTCAAAAACAATGTCTTTTACACTTATATTAAAACATCTTTTTTTATACACTTTATTAGACTTTTAGGAGGAATCATTAGATTCCTCAGACAGATGAATAGAGTTCTATTGAACTCCATTGATCTGCGATCCATTGATAGAGCCTAGTCCAGCCAGGCTCTATCAATGACAGAGCCCTGGGACAGCAGGAAGCAGAGGTAAGCCCTCCGGCTACCTCCACAGTGGATCGCCCGCCTGCGATTGCGCTATAGTCGTCTCAGAAGCTGGGAGAAGAGATGAGGAGCTGGGCCAGAAGGAGCTGGGGTAGTTAGGTATGATTTTTTTTTCTTTTTCTTTTTTTTTAACAGCTACCCCAGCATTATATAAAAATACATTTCAGAATATCCCTTTATGTTTTAATACAAATACAGTGGTCCCTCAACATACGATGGTAATTCGTTCCAAACGACCCATCGTTTGTCGAATCCATCGTATGTTGAGGGATCCGTGCAATGTAAAGTATAGGCATCTGTACTCACCTGTCCCCGTCGCTCCGGACCAGGTCCTCACCGCTCCCGCTGCTGTTCCAGGGGCTCCTGATGCTGTCCCGCTGCTCCGGTGTCTTCTTCGCGATCCTCCGGTGTCTTGCGCATCTTCTGCAGGGTCCGGGCCTTGCTTTCCGGTGACGTTATTACGCTGCTGCGCCGGCGCGGCGTTCGTAGTGACGTAATAACGACGCCGGAAAGCAAGGCCCGGACCCTGGAGAAGATGCGCAAGACGCCGGAGGATCGCGAAGTGGACCCGGAGCAGCGGGGATAGGTAAGTGAACCTGCTGGGGCACATTACACTGCTATCCGACAGCAGCTTAAGCATTTTGCGCTGTCGGATAGCAGTTAATGCGATGGCCCCGACATATAAAAGCATCGTATGTCGATGCTGACATCGACGTGCGATGGCCTCTGAGAGGCCATCGTATGTCGATTTTATCATATGTCGGGGCCATCGTAGGTCAGGGGGTTACTGTATTGATATTTATGCTGCTTATATAGCACCAACACATTGTGTAATGCTTTATAGAGACTGTCACCCAGTGGGACTTACAATCTAATTTCCCTATCACAGACATATACTCTAAGGCCAGTTTCAGATAAGTGTAATATCATTACATTTTTGCAGGCGTATTTCACAGCCCAACCACATGTCTCATAACCTGAACTGAAGCTGATGCCTGTGATGATGTCTGTTTGCGTGGATAGGCCCACAGCTTGGCCAAGATTTGCATCCACCATACAGTTGCAAAATTGCAGTTGTATTACATTAATCTGAAACTGGCCTAAAGTCATCAGGTAGAATAAAATGGAAGTTATGAGAATGTGAGAGGAAAGCAGAATACCTGGAGGAAACCCACAAAGTGCACCATGGTAATAAATCATCTTCTAAGCACATTCTTCTAATCCCAATGCAATATATTTTAATATCACAATAACTTTTGATGCTTCATTATTACAGCTTTGCATGTTCTTCACCATGAAACCAGTTTCTTAATATTTCCAGTGTTATTGTGACCTACTTTAGCGTAACTCAGTCTTTATAGGTTATAGATAATACTACCAACCAATTAGTGATAATGTAGCCACCTACTGTTTGCAGCACAGCAAAAAGTGAGATATCATTTAGACTAAACCATGCAGAGGCAATTTTACAACAAAAAAAATGAGACTTGTCTGAAAAAATATCACTATGCCTTTTTATGTAGGTATGAACTGTAGGTCATTTTACTTATTTATCTTTAAAAAAAGAAAAAAGAGTTTTTTATTACTAGTAAGATCAAAATCTGAAATCCTACAGTAACAGATGTGTCGGGAATACATGGCAGCTGGCAGCATGGATCTCTGAATGAAACAGGGACCTTCCACTCGTGCCTTACACAGTGCTAGACTCCTTTGTTTAAATTCACAACTACAATTCTTAGCAAGGAGCCATCTGCATGCAGAAACTATTGATCACAGTGCGGATGAAATACACAATATTGTGGCAACTACTGCAAATGACTTGTCAATTACTGGCCCTTTGTATTAGCCACCAATAATACCACTTCAGCTGTGACTATGTTTAATGTCCCAATGCAAAAATAATTGAAACTCTCAAAAATAACAATTGCTGATTCAGAAACAGCAGTATCAATTGATATAAAATATGCATGTTCTCAGTATAGTTGATACGCATTACAGAAATGAACGGACAAAATGTAATTTGGGAGAATAATAGGACTGTGTGTGACTTTGCAGTCTACACCAATGATGTCCCGGCTGGTAAAGACACATTGTCCATTCTGATACTTTGTTCTCCCTTCTATTCCATAGGTGGAATATAAAAGAGACAGATTATGCTTTATTTTAGTGTTATGAGAAATGCTTGATAATGTCTCTGCATGAAAACTTCACATGCCAACTAGGACTATGTTGTGAACTTTTCATAGAGATTATAATTGGGAGCTGGGTGACAGGGCAATGTGATACCAAGTGAAGATTAGTGCATAATAACACAAAAGCAGAGCTGTCATTTACCAAGAAATATTTAGCAGATCTTGTCCACTGCAGTAATATCCACCACTGCAGGGTACAGAAGGGATCATCTAATGCCTACGTTCTCAACCTCTGGACAGTTAGGGCTTGTTCACACTATGGAAATGTCCATGAGTGATTCCACCTTGCATCACTCTACCAATGACTTCAATGGCTTTTCCTTTGCTTTTCTCACACAGCAGAAGTTCTGTGATGGAACTTCCATGCTTTTCCTTGCTAATGTAGTGTGAACATATCCCTAGAGGTACTTTAATGTAATTTGTTTTAGTGTAAAAAATTTGTTTTTATTATAAGGCATATTCAGAAAGTTGGACAGGTATAAATATAATTTAAAGCCTGTCGCAGAGGAATATATATAGTAATGCCATCAGTATCTTGTAGACAGATATGACATTAGCAGTAGCGGCTCGAAACAGCATGGAGTATGTCAGGGAAGTGAGAGTGGTCATTGGGCTCTTCGGTGTGTGGTAGGGTTGTAGAGGGTGCATCTAAATAAGGTTATAAGGAGAGGTGGATAAGGTTAAAAAGGAATCTGTCAGGCAGGAATGGTATTGGGGTTGTTTGGCTTGTTTACCTCTTTTTCTCATTCTACATAAGTCACTATGGTACTGTATCTATGTATCACAATCATATTGTCAACTCTATTTTTTATAGTACATTGTGAAACTACTTGAAAACATTAATACAACATTAACATTTAATACAAATGTATTTATAAAAAAAAAATAATAATAATAATCTGTCAGCTGTGTTTTCTTCAAAGACCGTCAGGCATTGGATAACTTAAAAATTACCTGTCACCAAGGACAATTTTATAAAAACCTAAGGATGTTACTCACACTGTAACTAGGATCAAGTTCCTGTTAGTTTTATGCGTTCTGGCCAGATAACAGCCCGTTATGCTGCTCATCCTAGCAGGGAGCGTGTCCCTGAGCTATGTCAGCTTTCTCTTCCTGACTCTGTCTCTCAGTGACTGTTGCAGGAACAAAGATGAAGTGCTGTACATAGATGCCAGGAACTGAATATCAAACCAGCCTGTATGAGGACATCTAGTAACCGTATTAAAAACCACAATATTTTTAAAAGACACATATTCGAGATAGTCTTAGAATTACTATATCTGCAACATATTTATGTTGGTGACAGTGCCTCTTTAAACTATTAAAGCAAACGGGAACTAATAGCGGTTTGATCTCTGTATATGACATTTGACCCAACGTGGTACTATGAGGCCAGGCTGTGCCACTTGAGCTGTTTGGCCCCACCTCTTTGACGCTTGGCTGGGAAATAAAAAAGCAATTTTATAAGTTTGGCAGCCAACATCAGCTCCAGGAAAAGTACAGTTTGCTTTTATACCCTAACAGCTATTCAACGATGTCTGCAGCTTTTAGAAGAAAAAAAAACCTGACATATTTCCTTTAAGTAGAGAGGATGTAGCACTGTATGCAGGCCATGGTTGCCAGACTATAGCGTAATTGTCAAGAGTATCACTTCTAATAGCCTTAATGTTTTTGTGATGTCCCAGTACGGGATATTTTCCTACAGTACTATCACCATGAGTCCCTGTACATCCTCAGGGCTCACCTGCAGTGTTCCCCCATAAAGTGTATAGGTTATACATGAAGTGTAAAGGACCATTGAATTGGTCACATGGTTATTACTAACATGATAATGGTTGTCATATGTTGAAGTCACATGTTTTGTTACCCAGAGAGCACCAGGTGACCAGATAACCCGCAGCTAGCCTATGGGTTCCTTCTTGCACAGCCCCCCTTTATAAGAGGGGGAGGTTCTGCAATCTTTCTCTTTGATCATTCATTCCTCTTAGATCCTGAAGTCAAGTCCAGTCCAGATGTCTCAGAGCCAGTGTCCAGCACATCTGGAGGCCTCAAGCCTAAATAGCAGCCACAAGTCTGTAAGTCAAGTCATCTATGTCTGCTGTCCCTATCTTCAGTCAAGTCAATTATAGCCAGCGTGGCTGTTAAAGTCTGTCAATTCACTGCAAGTCCCAGCAAGCTGTGAGGTCCCCTGTGTTACTGATCACCTCTCTGGGATCCTGGCCTAGCTATAAAGACTGTACCATCTGTCTACCTCAGTAAAAGCTACCATTAACGTAATCTGGCCTTGGACTATTATTTGCCCTTCCTAACCTAGGACTAGCGGTGCTACTTTCGGGTGGTTACATAGGCAAACCCCGCCCTGGCGTCATAAACATTAAGGGGTTAACACCATCTACCCCCGGACAACACCATCTGCCCCTACACCTCACATCGCACCCCGACACCACAATTATCTTTGGCATCATGAACAAGATTCGGGTGTGTGCCATAGCCATAATATCACAAGTCCTCCCCCCTAGTCTGAGTCTGAACTGTGTCCAAGAAAAATCACATGCCGATGTGAAAAAGTTTTCGCCTGAAAAGTGTACGGGACTGTTCTAATTGCAAAGTGTTACTGGCAGGAGCTGGGGAAGTAGTGGGGGAGGTGAAGGAAAAACTGTTGATTGCTGTTGCAAAGTGTGTAAAGTTAGTACCTGAAAGGGTTAAACGTAGTCTGGTGTCTCCCGCGTGTGCGCGAGCGGTCGCAGCTCTGCCCCATCAGTCCCCCGCGGTGACGCCTTTTCAATCTGCGAGGAGGAACTAAAGATCCAGCCTGTGTTGCACAGGGGAAGACTTTACCAGCCAGACCAAATAGGAAGTTTCCTGAGCACAGCCATATTGATGGTTCCAGTGGCTGCGTCCGGCTCTGCGATCTATAGTTTAGCACCCACTGCAGACTCTGCATAAACAGATGATCTCCTGCAGTAAGTCTCTGGCACCGGTGGCAACTCGCATTAACCCCTTAGTGCCCAATAGTGTCTCTGGGTACATGCAGTATAGTTGGGGAGCGCCACTCCGCGGGTTCCAGTTAATCAAGATTAAGTCGCTGCAGCATATTGTCAAGCATTTTAAAGGGCTAGCGCCCCCAAATCCTCTTAAAGAGACAATGCACTCAAATAGTCTTAAACCAACAGCACACTCAAGGAGATCTACAAGATATCAACACCCAGCTCTCCAGATCAACCCGGCGACAGTGTCCCTTCATCGGGAACATCTGCTTCTCCAGTGGTCGGAATGCTGCCGATTCAGTTCACGTAAACAATGTGGGTGTTCCAGCGTCAGCACCAGTGTTCTTGGGGAATCCTGTCTTCCCTATTTACAATGGAGACCCCTTCACCCTGAGAGATTTTAAGGAGAAGATCCAGAGTTTTTCTTCTACTCTCTCCCACCTAATCAACAGGTGCAGCAGCTCACAGGAAAACTACAAGGGTCAGCACTTGAGGAAGTCCACACCTGGCCGCCTCTAAGAAGGCAAGTATAGAGCAGATCTATAGGACTGTTCCAGGTATTTGAGTCGCATTCTCCGTCAGAGGTACATCTCTGGTTGTATGAGAGACGTCAGAAACGTCAGAAACCAGGTGAGACTCTAAGAGCTTATGCTGTAGCCCTACAGAATGCCCTAGAGACTGTTCAAAAGCTAGATGGTATTACTCCCGATCATGGTAACAAAGTATTGATGGACCGATTTATTGATGGGGCTTATAATAAGTGGATGTTGAGGATGTCAGCAGTGCAAAACCCCAGTCTGTCCTTCCCCGCTATTCAGATCACAGAGTCCGGGACTGACTCAGAAGAAAATTGTGCCACTTGGGGTGGTACCCATGCCATCACCACCGGCTCCCGTCCCAGTGTCCACTGCCCTATCAGTTGCTACAGCCTCAGAATTTCAGAGTGTTAAGCAGGACATTGAACAATTGACTCAGGCTATGAAGGAACTTGCCAGTTGGGCCTCTCCACCTGACTGTGAACCGCCCCTACATAGGAAACTTGTCTCTGTTTCTGCTCCCTGTCCTGTTAACCCCCACAATCCTCTGCCCAATAGGCCCCCTGGGACTCAGAGGCCCTTTTGTATCTATTGCAATAAATCTGGACATTGGAAAGTACAATGTTGGGATTTAAACGGATTTCCCTTGAGGTCGCGGACCAGCCCTCAGGAAAACAGTTGCCAGGTCCGAACCCAGAACAACCTAAGTCGGGACCACTTTATGTTGCCCCCTGCCCATATGTAAAGGTCATTGTAGATGGTGTACAGCTGTAGGCGCTAATAGATACAGGATCCCGAGTGTCTACTATATCCAAAGATGTTTTTTATAAGTACTGGAATGCTAATTTGTTGTGTGAGCCTGACGCTGTTGGTTTTAGAGTAGTAGCAGGTAATGGGAAACCAATACCCAGACATGGATATTGGGAGCACACTATCCAACTGATGTGTCTTATAAAGGGTCTGCAGAATTTATTTTGGGGATGAATATCATGAAACACTGTTTTGCTGAAATCGTAGATTCTTTGCATGCCTCTCTGCCCTACATGTCCCCCTCAGGCCAGCGGGCTGTGCAGCACCTCTTAAAGGTTCTACAAGCAGAGCAGAAGTTTGCCAACCAACAAGGTGAAATTTGCAGAGTGTGAATTCAAGACATCAGGTCGGTGACCCTGCAACCCAACACAGAGACAATCATTTGGTGCCGTGCCCATCCTGAAGAAAGAAACAAGGACTATCAAGCTCTGCTATAGCCTATGCAGCTTGAAGACCATCCTCTGGTGTGAGCTGCCAGAAGCCTTGTCACATGACATCTTAACAGAATGCAACGTGGCCCAACAGCGGACAGCCCAAGCGACTCCGGGATCTGCTGTAAGTTCCCCTGAGCCCTTGTGGGCACAACTCCAAGTGGGGGGATGAAGCCACTCCGAGAGATCAAGTCAATGGAGTCAACAATGTCGCAAAGAGGCATCACGAGGCTTTCAGTAAGTACCCCCACAGACTTTGGACATATTCCCATGATCCAGCACCAGATTCTGACAGGCTGACATGAAGGACTCGGATGTTATTCAAGAGAAACAGGCCCTGGGCGGTGCCCCTTGTCTTGGTCAAGAAGAAGGATGGGACCATCCGTTTTTGTGTCGACTACAGGAAACTGAACAATATCACACATAAGGACACTTATCACCTTCCAAGAATCGAAGAGTCATTTACAGCCCTCGGGTCAGCTGCCTACTTCTTCACCTTGGACTTAACCAGTGAGTATTGGCAGGGGCCTATGGCTAAGGAAGACCGAGAGAAGACATCCTTCTTGACACCCATGGGACTGTTCGAATTCAAGAGTATGCAGTTTGGGCTGTGCAATGCCCCTGCTACTTTTCAGGGTCTGATGGAGTGGTGCCTGGGCCATCTAAACTTTCATAGTGTCCTGTTGTACCTAGATGATGTCATCGTGTACTCCAAGTCCAATCAGGAGCACCTGGATCATTTGTCTTGATCCAACATGGGCTGAAGATTAAGCCATCCAAGTGTCATCTGCTTAAACCTCAGGTACATTACCTAGGTCATGTTGTCAGCGCAGAGGGAGTACAGCCTAATCCTGAGAAGATAGAGATTGTCAAGGACTGGGCTACCCCGCGCACAGTGAAAGATGTCAGGAGCTTCCTAGGATTTGCTGGCTACTACTGCCACTTTATTCCCCACTTCGCTCAGATTGCAGAAACTCTCACAGCTCTCTTACGGGTTATGGCGAAGGAGAATTACAGTGGAAGACTACCTATGGAGTGGGCCGAAGAGCAAGAAACAGCGTTCTAAGCTCTTAAACACCTGTTGACAGAGCAGCCCATCCTGACATGTCCATACTACAGTCAGCCATTCCATTTATATATGGATGCCAGTTTTGAAGGTCTGGGAACTGTCCTGTCCCAAGTCCAAGAAGGGCAAGAGTGAGTGATAGCCTATGCCAGTCGTAATCTGCAAGTAGCAGAGAAGAATGATGCCAACTACAGCTCCTTCAAGCTGGAACTCCTCGCCCTAGTGTGGGCCGTAACTGAGAAGTCTAAAGAGTACTTGGCTGCATCGCCTTTCACAGATAATAACCCATTGACCCATCTGAATACTGGCAAACTGGGTGCCATCGAACAGCATTGGGCCTCAAGATTGGCCAACTACAACTTCACCATCAAGTACAGAAGGGGCAAGTCCAATGTCAACGCCAATGTACTATCTCAAATGACCCCCGGTGAAGAACCACCTGTCCAAGACGAATGGGAAGACGTGGAGATGCCCCCGTTTTACCAGAAGTTTGTGAGTCAGAATACTGTGACCGCCCTTGGAGAGGGTGAACCCAGGTCTGAAAAGGTCCAGGAAGACTTATACACCTGGAAGACTCTACAAGATGAAAGTCGAGTCATGGGGGATCTGTTGGACTACAGAGGAAGCGTCTGTTTGTGCACAACGGACTGTTGTACCTAAACTCTTTGAATCGATCAGGTGATCGACTTCATCAGATCCTGGTTCCCCGAAGAGACGTGGCGATGGTCCTCAACGCATTCCATGATCAATCTGGACACTTTGGAGTCCACAAGACCGAAGCCACTGTCAGACGAAGATTCTACTGGATTGGGATGCAGAGCGACATTGAGAAATGGTGCAGTGAGTGTGCCGTCTGCAACGTCACCAAGAATGGGCGCAAGGATGCCAGAGCACCCGTCCATTCCATCCAGAGTGAAAGGCCCTACCAGTTGGTCATGCTAGACCATATCAATTTGTCTCCTTCTCGGTCTGGGTACACGTATGCTCTCACCATGGGGAATCACTACTCCAAGGGGGTTGTCGTAGTGCCAGTTAAGGACCTCACAGCCGAAACCATGGCCCAGATGTTCTACTCTAATTGGGTGCAAATCCTTGGGTGTCCAGAGTCTGTCCTAACGGACCAAGGAATGGCCTTCGAGGCCCAGCTCCTCCAGGAGCTGTGTCAGTTTCATGCCTGCAAGAAATTCCGGACTACTGCTTATCACCCTCAAGGGAACGGGCTCTGTGAGCGCATTAATCAAGTTTTTATCCACATGCTGCGAGCAGCGTCAGTGTCAAAGCAAAAAGAGTGGCCCCGGATGTTACCCAAATTGCTGGAAATTTACAATAACACAGTTCACTGCTCTACGGGATACACCCCGTACTTCTTGATGATGGGTGGACACGGACAGCTGCCAAAAGACCGGACGTTTGGACTACAAGCTCCCTTCAACAACTCTCCACAAGCTTCTATGGATTGGGTCTCCGACCACAAAAGAATGATCCAGGAAGCAAAAGAGATTGTCAACAAAAAGATGGGTGAGGATCAACAGAGGCAACAGCAAGACTACAACCGTCATGCCTCCGCCAAACCTCTACAGTTAGGCAACAAGGTCTGACCATGGAAGTTCCCGAGGAGCCACAAACTGGACTCCATCTGGGAAACAGAGCCTTACACGGTGACATCCGTACCCTACCCAGACTCAGATTTATATGCAATCCAGAAGCCAGGGTATGAGCTGCAAGTCATCCAGCGTAACAGAATTAAGTTATGTCACAAAGAAGACCTGCCTGTTCTCCCTGTACCTTCACCACCAACAGTCAGACCTGTGAGACAGTACGTGCCAGGAGTACGTGCCCCCCATCCATGAATGTCCCCATGTTATTTCCCAGCCAACCTGCAATCTTTGGTATCATGCCATCTCAGGGGCTGGTGCAACCAATTCTAGTCACCTCACCAGCTCAAGTCCTATCACCCTTGGCGCCAGTCTATACTCCAGTCTGCAGACCACCTATCTCAACCATGTCTTTGCCCACAAGTCTAAGTCCCTCCAGTCCAGACTTTCTACCTACTTCAGCCTTCGACAAGGGAGAGCCTGTTGCAATTCCAATCAAGTCAAGAGCTCCTGAAGAAGTGGGCGTTCCTGAATCCCAAGAGGGGGTGCTGCGTAGGTCCCAACGGTCCACGCAAGGGCAAATACCAGTGAGATAAAAAGATTAAAGTTTAATAAAGAGTAAAGTTGTGTGCTACACATAGTCCACAAGTACAAATAAAGTCACATATCCACAGTACATTAGGGCTTTAACACTCACAGCAACACAGTCCATACAAATGTCTTATATGTCTAAAACGCACATAATTCAAAAGGCAAAGGTAACGAATGTCAAATGTTATCTGAAAAGAACATGTCTAGCATAAGAAAATGTCTAGCATAAAAATAACAAGTGTTCTGGGGAGAAGTGTGTAATGCCAAGAGACCCCTGTAGCCATAGCATTGGGCAGAGAGCCTCTGGCAACCCAATCCGCCAGTGTCATGTCTAGTTATGTATAGAGTGTTATATATATAGTCAAATGTAAAATTTATAGTCAACTGTCATACTATGCATAGAAAATGTCATAAAATGTATAGTCATAGCCCATAAGTCGAGTTACACTATAGTCATTGGTATGTTGTCATTATTATACATAATCCTTATTCTCCAGTAGACATTATTCTTCGTCATACAATTTACCAGAGCATGTATGGACATTGATACAGAGACTCTATTGTGTTATCAGTTCTTGTCAACAAGCAGCCTGGAAATGGACATTAATTGCAATGCCTCAGGACTGCATGTGGCCCCACGGTCTTTTCGCTTCCCAAAGCCTTCCAGGACGGACATCGAGGGTGACTTTACTTAAGTAGGGGGGTTTGTGATGTCCCAGTATGGGATATCATCCTACAGTCCTATCACCTTGAGTCCCTGTGCGTCCTCAGGGCTCACATGCAGTGTTCCCCCATAAAGTGTATAGGTTGTACATAAAGTGTAAAGGACCTTTGATATGGTCACATGGTTATTTGTCACATAATAATGGTTGTCATATGTTGAAGTCACATGTTTTGTTACCCAGAGAGCACCAGGTGACCAGATGACCCACAGCTAGTCTATGGGCTCCTTGCACAGCCCCCTTTATAAGAGGGGGAGGTACTGCAATATTTCTCTTTGATGATTCATTGCTCTTAGATCCTGAGGTCAAGTCCAGTCCAGACATCTCAGAGCCAGTGTCCAGCACATCTGAAGGCCTCAAGCCTAAATTACAGCCACAAGTCTGTAAGTCAAGTCATCTATGTCTGCTGTCCCTATCTTCAGTCAAGTCAATTATAGCCAGTGTGTTAAAATTTGTCAAGTCACTGCAAGTCCCAGCAAGCTGCGAGGTCCCCTGTGTTACTGGTCACCTCTCTGGGATCCTGGCCTAGCTGTGAAGACTGTACCATCTGTCTACCTCAGTAAAAGCTACCATTAACCTAACCTGGCCTTGGACTATTATTTGCCCTGCCTAACCAAGGACTAGCTGTGCTACCTTCGGGTGGTTACATAGGCAAACCACGCCCTGGCATCACGAACATTAAGGGGTTAACACCATCTGCCCCTACACCTCACATCGCACCCCGACACCACATTTTCATAGAGCATGAGATATTTTTGTTTCAGGAAGTCATACTAGGCTTAGAAATTATTGAGAAACAATGCTTCTAGACAACTGGGCCTCTCCTGCTGCAAGCATTTGGGTGCTACTTCTATTCCAAGACACTGTGTTGTATACATCATGTCTATTCCCTGGTGTTCAATGCTATATATACAGCATCCATACGTGTATTATGACTTAGTTATAGCGTCTAGATTCTAGTGTCCATTGACACTTATCACCCTGTGGTTCTTTATGGCATACGTAGTATCCATTATTGGCTAATGCTAGTCATTGTTATTTCCCCATCTTGAGTTCCATTCCTTCATGACCTTTTAATTTTGCTTCCTCATCTGATCGTTGCAAAGATCTCTGTATGCCATGACCCAGCAGGAAGACTTAGATTTCACATGCCAAGATATAGAGCTAAAAACATCTTGTACCTCAGAGATCTACATTTTTAAAATAACAGGCGCTTTTACCGAGTGATATGTCCTAAAATTGAAATGTGCATAGGACAAATATTGGCTTTTATTACAGATACTATTTGAAGAGAGGAATTCCTTTTAAACTTGCTTGTCTTCAAATAACATTTAAGCACATCATGCTCTCAGGCGTCTGTTAGCTTGTGCCATTCCTGAAAAATGCTGCATTGGTTTCTTCTTTACCAAAACATTTAAGTAGTATTTTTGTAGGTTATGTGAATAGTATGTGGAATGAGAAACATTTAATATAGCCCTGTAGGTCATGCTGTGTAAAATACAGGAGGATGTGAGACATAAATGAGATGTTTTATTCTGCTTTCTTCCTGTTTCGTTCTATGTAATGTTCTCTTAGTGAGTTATGCTTTGCCCTTTAGCCATAATCCTGCCTCTCATTCTAGTTATACTCTGTATTTAATGTGCACCATTAGGTATTTTAATTCACGCTTCTTCCTTGTCCTCTTTTAAATTAACTTTGCTTTCCTTTCTGTGAACAGTACAATGTCATTTCTAATAATAATATAATAATACTAATCTATCTTCATCCTTGTCAACAATATCCATATAATGGGAAGGTTACCCCATGGTATAATGCTGTGCTGTTAAGTGTTCCTCCTGAACGCGACTATAAAGATAGAATCAATGGTTTAATATATACTCATGGGCATATTCAGTCGAATCACGGACTTTACTTTTTCAATGTATGTTGCACCATTTTTTTGGGTCATATAAATATGGTGTAAACAAGTCTGAGTGATTTGCCTTTTTCTGAGCTAGCCTTCATGGTGTGCCCTAAAGACCTGTTTAGAGAGGGCTTATAACAATCACATTCACTATTTCTCAGTAGTGTATTGCGATTATTCTGATGGGCATGTCTGCTATCATTGTGTAGAAGAGATTTAAGATCAAAAACATTAAATCAATTCATTAAGGACATTTCTAACCTATGGGATTCATATCCAGTGCGAAGGTCAAACAGGGCAATTGTGTAGCAGAGGCTGAAAAAGATGGAGGGGCCATTCGTATTCCTCATAACACCTTACAGTTCCACATAAGCCAATACCACAGCCAAACCAAGCAATTCCATAAAACATTTTTTTATGATTGTGCTCTTGTCGACCCCTTAACTCCATCTAGGTGCGGGTTCTGTATGCAGGAGATGTTTTCTTGTGCCTTTCGTGATTGAGTTTCAACATATGTGGTGTTTACACATAAGAAAGGTTATGCTAAATTTTTCCAGCCTTCTTGGAATGCTATAGGCTACAGGAGATTATTATTCATTATGAAGGATGTGGAGCATATTATGGCGACTCTGGACACAATATTGCTAAAGTAATTGATCTTTAGGAATTGCAAGCTAATCTAATAGATATTACATTCACAGTTTATCCTGTTTACCATTCATTCTCAATATAATACATATAGGCTAAGATGTTTTTCAACTGTCTTTGCATCTGTTCATACATATCAATATTATTCAGTTTACCTATCATACATTCACAGAAAGTAAATGTTCCTGATCTTCCTGAAAATGCAGCTGACACATGGATGACTGATCCCCATGATAGTTACTTTTATCGTCCAGCTGTAACATAACACAGAGTCCAAATTGTGTACTGTATATGGAAGCACAAAGTAATTTCGGGTCACAAGTATCTTGTCTGTTACATGACTTAAATGTTTTCATTTATTCTGCCCCATTCTGTTTAGACTGATCTCATGTTGTGCCTATATCTGTATGCCTTAATCAAGGGACATCCTTGTCACATTCAGTACATTCATCTATCTTTCCGCATTGCACTCATTTCCATAATAACCTTGTAACTGATTTTTGTTCCTAACTTCCTGACTAAAAGCTGAATGCAAGTTAAATAGAACTAGCAATATTTCCTCCCGTATGGTACTACTCATTACAAACATATAAGTGTTACCACCAGACCCACCTTTTCAGGGGTTATCTTATTTTTTTCTATAAGGCATTTATTACTATTAAAGTCCTCCTGCTTCCATCTTCAAAAGCTTGTTAAATTATTCTCATTTCTCAGACCTGAAGCTATTAAGATTATAATCCATTCTTTCCCTTCTGCCATACGTTGACACTCTGTTAATTGGTCGGCTTCTCTGAAAACACTTGCCCTCACTTTACGTGGGAGTCAGAATTTTATCAAGACTCTCCTCACTGTGGAGCAGCTAATCGCATTTGGCCTTCTTTTATACTAAAAAACTAAAACCCTATCAAAAACCTTTAGTTACCTCCCACAACCTTGTTTTCTTCTAATGACTTTTCTAATAACGCTTCCTGCACCAGTCTCCTGCTTCATTGGTGTTTTATTCTCTCTTGCTAAAACATAGTCCTAAAAACTGATCACCACATTATAATAGAAAAACGTCACCTAGATATCTGCATATACGCAGCTGGGCGAGAAGCACATTTCTGAGATGTTGAGCTCGCTTGGCCCGGGATTATGACTACTTTTTTGCAGTGTTATTCTGCCAATGCTACGTTCTCTCAAATTTCCATCTTGCCAAACCTGGTGCAAAGGTTATATAATATACACAAGTGTTAAAAGTCCAATTAGCATAGCATTGGTTAAAAACATTACAGTATTTCCCAAAGTGTTGCGTGGGACAACAGGTTCTGAGCTATTTATTGCTTTTTCTCACCCAACATAATAGCAAGAAGTCGCATCATGACAAGACCCAACCTGAATTTGTCTACATTAATAATTAAAATTAAATGACAACTCCTTTCAGTAAAGATCATTTACAAATCTGCAAACACGTAACCAAAGTGTAAATGCTCTGTGCTCTTTGGTGAATTCTCCTAATAATATTTGTGTGAAGATATGTATTCCTATGGGTACAGACACAGTGAGGGGAACTAGGTGTTCATGTCACAGAGCACGTCTAGTTCAGCAATCTAAAGAGTGCTACTTAGTAGAATGTCACATAACATTCTGCCCTGATATTTGGTGTAAATCTGGTGTTTCCCTATCATTTTGAAACATATTAGAAAATGAAAGCTCAGTCATGCTTGGTTGCTATGGACTACTTCTGATTTTGTGCTAGTTTTTATAGAGGTCACACAGTTATTCATTAAAAAAAATACTTTATACAGTATGTCTTCAAAGCAATTGCAAATAACACTGTTAACTCAGCGTTGTTTAAAATTTTTACTTAATTTTTGGAAGATATCAAAGGAGTTTTCTTAACATCAAAAGTTGCTCCTTTAGCCACAGGATATGGGATAACATGCTTTGAATAGGACATAGCACATATACACAGCCAGTGTTGTATTCGTTCCCTGTAAAGCCCCATAGAGAATGCATGAGCTTTGACCACACATGTTTCTTGCTCTTCATTTATTCAGGGGACAATTTTCCTCTATTCTCAGCATTGGTGGGTGTTCCAGCAACTTGGCCCCCTCTAATCAGCTTCTTCTCTGCTGTCCTGTGGATTGGGGGTAACTTTTGATGTTTAAAACATCTTTTTAACTGTTATTTTCTTCAAAAATGTACACTATGGCAGCCAGATGGTTACTGTCATTTTAAACAACTTCCCTCCATGTAGAAGCTTATGTGATTCCTAATATTTATCTAAATTACTTAATTTCCCAAAATAAAAAACTGCTAAAAAGTCCTGGTCACAAGGTGTCTCAATTCCCGGCATCTGCTGTCCACTGCCTGTAGTTAGAGGAAATCAGTCTCTAGTCACAGACACAGCAGGATAAGACACAGGAAAGAGGGAGAGAGAAAGACTGTATACCTGCAATCTGTATTTGTTCTCCAGAAGATCTGCACTGTCCATGCAAGGTAAATCAAGGCTTACTTCTCCTCTTAGCAGCAGTTTCAGTGTAACCCCTTTCTTGCTGTTATGCTGCTGTGTCTTTCATGTCTGCTCACATAGCAACTTGCAAACCAGTGCCGCAACAACCTTCTTATTCCTCCACATGCCACCTATAGTACTGTACTGTAACCCCCCCCCCCCCCCCACAAAAGTGCCAGCCTGTTTAGTTCAGTGCACTTTCACTAGTACTATGTCATGACATGGCAGAGAGCTGTAGGTACTGTGCTGTTCTATGCTGTGATTGGCCAAACAATTAGGAGAAGAAGTAGCTATGTGTCTAATATCGGCAAACAGCCTAGCTCTGGTCCTGCCAACTAAAATGGATTGTATGAGAAATAGATGTGCACTATGGTGGGGGCTTTCAGAGGCTCAATAACAGTCGTAAAAGTGCTAAAATCACTTTGTCACCACTCTAAAGGGTTAATAAAAAATGATATTGTGCTAGAATTAAGAAAATCAGGCAGGTTTAAAAAAATCTCTTGAAACAACAGGTACACTTCAAGAGAACATTATTTTAGAAAAAAAAGTGGCAAACCACACAGTCACTTCAATATTACACACCATATAATGTGCGAGCAGAGTAGCACACATAAACAGAATACTGTCAAAAAATATAATCCAATATCAACAACAACATAATAATAAGAATGATAATTACATAATTTTTTTTAGATATTCCTGGTTCACACATTGTTTCTAGGTGTATATCCCAAAAAAACACAAATCAATTACAGAGTCCTGCATTTAGTTGCTTTGGCAGAGAGCACATTTCTGTTCGCCCAATTCAGCTGAGTAGGAATTAATCGGCAACGTGTGAGTATACCTTAAGGGAGAGATAAAGTGCAGAAATGTATCAGAATCTAATCCTACATACTCATTTTTAAACCTCTGGCATACTGTGCATTTGTACTGTGGATAAGCCAATAGCCTTTGCAGTATGTATTTTAGCATGTAGATGAAAACCAGACTGCACACAGTCACTATAAGGAAATGTGTAGAAATTCAAGGTCTACAGATATTGATCCTTTCATATTGATATCCAAAGCTCAAGAATCCTAAGCATTTTGTCCCCTCAAGACCATGAACAGGGTAAATCCATGGGAAAGTCGCTACACAATGGCCATGCTGCAGATTGTGAGATCTAAGCCTAATAAACCTTCATTTTGCTGATCTGGGGTTTTCTGCCTTGAAATCAATGCAAACAACAACAAAAGCCAAAAAATAAACCACAGCATTGCAGAAAAATAAGGCAATGTTTGACCCTGCCATAAAACATGAGTATGGTTATGTTCACACCATGTTAAAACTTTTTTTTGATGGGCAAATCAACCATTAAAACAGGATGTGACAGGACACGAAAATGATGCATGTTCCTTCAGTTGTTCTCACATCTGGGCAGGGAAAGAGTGCAGCCCTGAACTCACCTACAGCCTTTATCCCTGACTACTTGCGTACCCGCCCTAGGTAGCGGGACAACAACCACGGTGCCAGTTCCTTCCTATATAAGTGATGGCTTCAGTTGACAAAACAATAGACTACAAAAACAGACAAAAGGTCGGGGAACAGCTGGAGGCACACAAACTAACAGAAAATAACCTAAACACACACACTAATTCGTAGTCACCAAGCCGAGTCCAAGCCAAGAGGGAACAAAGTACAATAACAGAGTTACAAAGGGAAGTCAAAAAACTGAGCCAAGAGTCAAAGAAAACCAGAATAAACAGTAGAGCAGTGTTTCCCAACCAGGGTGCCTCCAGGTGTTGCAAAACTACAACTCCCAGAATGCCTGGACAGCCAAAGGCTATCCAGGCATGCTGGGAGTTGTAGTTTTGCAGCATCTGGAGGCACGCTGGTTGGGAGACTGCAGTAGAGTAAGAGGTTGCTAGGTCAGTTCACTATCTCAAGTAGGGAATGACTGGAAAAGACCTCCTTATATATGCCTAAGCTGAAATCAGGAGGACTCTAATTGGCTCAGCAAGCTGAACCTCACCCAGGAGCACAGTGGCGTCGTCCCAGCAACCAAAACAAACAACAGGACTAGAAAGCATTAACCCTATGGGTTCTAGCAGAACCAGTGATCACAGTTGTGTTTTAGAACAGAACCCAGATGGATCTAGTTTTTTGTAAATTAGAAGTTAGTGTGGTGGCGGGGCGTGTGGTGCAGGGCAGATGTTGTTACCCTAGGGGAAGATGGCATTAACCCCTTGTATTCGTGACGCTAGGGCGTGGTTTAGCATATAACCACCCTGAAGGTTTACCGCTGGACCCTGGGCTAGGCACAGGGGCAATAAAGACTCCGAAGCCAAGTTACGGACAATAGTAGCTTTACTGATGGTAGACAGTTGGTAAAGTCTATACAGTTCAGCCAGGGCCCAAGGAGGTGACCAGTGACGCACAGACCTTAAGTGCTTGCTGGGACTTGTAATAGGACTGGACAGATGAATGCAGACCATGCTGACTTGACAGATGACAGGGACTGACTTGATTCATAAAGCTGTGAATTTAGCTTCCTTGACTTGATAGTGGCTGGACTTTGAGGTCTCCAACACTCTGCACACACACACTAAGCACGACTGCACTGGACCTCAGCTTAGCATAAGAGCAGAGCTCAAAGAAAGAGAAGCTAGATCCACCCAGGGCTTATATGGGGGAGACTAGCAGTTAGCCCATTGGTCACTCTTGGGATCACCTGGTCACTGGTACCTCCTGGGTAACAATCACATGACATATTACATGGTATAACTCTTAAAGCAACATTACATTTTATGTAACACTTTACATGGTGAAACATGTTTACAATGGGGAAACAAGTGCAGGGGGCACAGCAGGAGCATCGGGTAACACCTCCCGTACTGGGCCACCACATTAGTGATTTATAGGGAACATGAAAAATCCAGTCCAATCTGCAGGCATCATGTTATAAAGCAGGAGGAGCTGAGCAGGTTTATAGTTTTGTGAAAAAAGTTCCAGGTTAAGTAGGACCGCCCACTTGACTACTTAATCCAAAATAAGCAGAGATTTACAGGAATAAATTGCCCTGGAACTCATAATACACACCCATAATACTATTTATCCACCTGCTCAGTTCCTCCAGCTCTATAACGTGATGTCTGTAGATTGGACTGGATGTGACAGGTTCACTATAAAAAAAAAAAAAAAATTCCTGCCTAGCCATAGGTGCAAAAGAGCTTGCTATATTACTTAATAGTCATTGATTAAAATGTTGATGCTCCTGCATGTGCAAAATGGATATATTGATGATGCTGTAGGTGAACAGGAGCAGGTGTGAACTAGGTAGGTGCCTGTATGTACATATCGGGTGTCATTGTCTCTCTCCCATTAAAATTCCTCTCAGGTTTCTGTCAGGAATTCAATTTGTTCAAACACAAGGCACAAAGGAGTGAGCTGAGGAGACCTGGAGACTGCGGTGTATGTGTGTGCATGCATTGCCTTTGTAAAAATGTGGAGATGTAGTGTGTTTCTGTGTGGATATATGTATAATTCACACAGTATAAACAGTGCCTGCAGAGGTTTCAATGAGAGCTACATATGAGGAGAAGCGGTGTAATAGCGGTGGGAATGAAGGCAGCCAGTGACTCGGTAGAGTGAATAAATCCACATGGAGCCTGTGTGTGTGTCTGTGTATTATGTATTGTGATTTGGACTGTGTAAGGAGTCAGCTTATGTTTAGCGTAGATATGTTTATACGGCATAGAGCACGCTCTGCTGCACTGGGGAATGTTTACTTTGAGTGGCTGCGTTCTGTGTATGAATGCTGTACCTCCTATGATGTATGTGACAGCAGCATTTCCGTAGCTATATATGTGTACAGCAGTCAACATCGTAAAAACTTTGTGAGTGTGGGACGACACGATGTGTACAGTAATGTGCGCTGCTGCTGCTGTTACTGTTACTGCAGTGAATATATTTCATCTCCAGGTGCTTCACTTGGGCTCTTCACATACAGCATAGATGGTGGCTACTAATATGATATTGCAACACTGCAGTATATTTGTACATGTTGGAAGCGCAGTGCGAATAATGAAGGGTTATAATCATGACCCCATGGTTTATCACATCCCCCACTACTCTTTGCCTCCTCCTACTCCTCCTCTCCCCTCTGCCTCCTTTAGACTTTCCTGATATTTTTTTTCAACAATTTTGTTACATAATTCAGGCAGCATTTCGGTTGCTTCCTTTCTCAGTTCTTTATTTATGTTACAAAGCACACCGCATGGTATGGATACAAGTAGTGATCTTGGGTCCTGTCAGAGACGTCACCTCTGCAGATAATCTATCTCTACTGCTGAGCACTTTAGATGTGTATTTTCTGCATTCTTATAGTCAAATATATTACCAAGAAATTAGGATTATCTACAACCCAAGAGTTTCATTTGCCAGCATATATAAGCATTCTTAGTATATTCAGTGCGATTTATAAAATCCATCCTCAGAAAAAAAATCCCCCCATAAATTAAATTAAGCTGTGAAGATGAAATGCGTTTGCCAAGTTAGGTGCCCCTGAAGGCTTATAAATGACTGGATTTATCTTGGTATATGGCTCTCTTTGCTGTTTGTCCTTATATCTGTAAATCAATGGAGCCATGTATACTTATCAATGAATAACAGCAGCTACAAATAAACGGGTCAAGCTACATATAAAATGAGGCTCATTTCTAAGGCAGGCATATCAGATAGAAGGGATGAACAATCCTGTTCATCTGTAGTATGTATTGGAGGTCGATAGATTAAAAAAAAAAAATCGTATCCTTTGTCCTTGATAGTGTTGCCAGGATATATGTGTCGTTGAGGTTCAGTCACCTGCTCATCCCATGTTCATCTAGATAATGGCTACATACAAACAAACATACGTGCGGGTAATAATTAGAGAATTTTACAGCCTTTTGCTCTTCATCTTGCAAACAGAGATTGATCATTAGAATGAGTTTCCAGGCCAAAACCATTCATTTTAGTTTGTGATTAACTAATATGTAAACGGTAATTTTCATGAATAATGTAATATACCGAAGCTTCGTACATGAATGTTAAGGTATTTTTGCTGTAAACATTGAAGCAATGGTGCACTACATCTTAGAATGCTTCACTTCCCAAGATTAAGCATCACAAGATAAAACAGAACATAAGATGACTCAATGACTCAAACTTTTTACTATAAGGCGCCATGCATACTGGAAAAACCACACTAGACAGACATCTAAAAATCTGTCACAGCTGGCAGTTAAAAAATGACATGCAGTTGCAAGCTGTTGTTGCTTTTTTCATACCATAGTACATATTATCCCAGCATGTGTTTCTAGGACTAGTCCTTAAAATCTTCACAGCCGAAGAATGTGACAAAATCTCAACAAATTTTTTTTTACATCCGGTAGATGTGTGTAGAGCCGTAGCTAGCTCTTTTTGTGGTCAAAGCAAGAGCAGAAAATTACACCTCCCTCAGCCTCTCCAACATACAGTCCCATGTAAAAATACATCATCCCCCTCCAACATACAGACCCATGTAAAAATACATCATCCCCTACAACATACAGACCCATGTAAAAATACATCATCCCCTACAACATACAGTCCTTGATAGAAATATATAATTTTTCTCCCCTCAGCCCATTCAACATCAACATTCAACACCATCCTATCTCCTCATGTCCCCTCAGCCCCTCCAACATACAGTCCCATGTAAAAATACATCACCTCCCTACTACGTTCTAGAGGCAGGGCTAGAGTGCAGCACACACTACTGCTGTGCTGCTCTTAAGTTCAACCACTTAAAGCTTCAATAACTGTACTTTAAAGTGAGTGAAAAAAAAGCAGCAGGCCAGCCTGAGCAAGAACTAGCGCCGATAGCGGGACGCTACCGCTGCGCCCCCATTATAGCACCCACATTTGTGCCTGAGGTGGGTGGCTCATTCGCCTCATGGCAGCTATGACCGTGGATGTGTGCTTTTAAAGGTGCACATACACATTAGAAGTTAAGAAATATGGACAAGTTTAACCATAACCATAGTTCATTGGGTGAAATTTAACAACCAACAATTGTTTTAGCTGACCTATTACAGACTCTATAGCTTTGGCCTTTAACCCCTTAACGACCACAGATGTAAATGTACGTCCTGGTTTGGCGGGACTTCGCACACTAGGACGTACATTTACGTCCTGTGTATGATTGCGAGCATCGGAACGGTGCTCGCATCATACACGGCAGGTTCCAGCTGCTAGCAGCAGCCGCGGACCCACCAGTAATGGCCGACATCCGCGATCGCGCGGATGTCCACCATTAACCCCTCAGATGCCGTGATCAATACAGATCACGGCATCTGTGGCACTCCGGCCGTCTCCCGGGGTCTTCTGCTCTGGTCTGAGATCGAGCAGACCAGAGCAGAAGATGACCGATAATACTGATCAGTGCTATGTCCTATGCATAGCACTGAACAGTATTAGCAATCAAATGAGTGCTATAGATAGTCCCCTATGGGGACATAAAAAGTGTTAAAAAAAATTGAAAAATTGAAAAATAAAAAAAGGGAAAAATCCTCTTCCCCAATAAAAATTTTAATTGTCAGTTTTTTCCATTTTACCCCCAAAAAGCGTCATTTTTTTTTTCTAAACATATTTGGCATCGCCGCATGTGTAAATGTCCGAACTATCAAAATATAATGTTAATGATCCCGTACGGGGAATGGCGTAAATGTAAAAAAGAAAAAAAGTTTAAAAAATGCTGCTTTTTTGTCACATTTTATTCCCCAAAAAATTAATAAAAAATGTTCTAAAAGTTTTATATATGCAAATGTGGTATCAATAAAAAGTACAGATGACGGCGCAAAAAATTGTATTGACCCACAGAATAAAGAACACATGTAATTTTTACCGTAAAGTGTATAGTGTGAAAACAAAACCCTCCAAAATTTGCAAAATTGTGGTTTTCATTTAAATTTCCTACCTACAAATTTTTTTGGGGGGGTTCGCCGTACATTTTATGGTAAAATGAGTGGCTTCATTACAAAGTAAAATTGGTCATGCAATAAACAAGCCTTTATATGGGTCTGTGGATGGAAATATAAAAGAATTATGGATTTTAGAAGTCGAGGAGGAAAAAACGAAAATGCAAAAATAAAATTGGCCTGGTCCTTAAGGTTAAAATGGTCTTGATCCTTAAGGGGTTAAACTGTGGAGCTCCAGTTATTGAAAAACTAAAACACAATGGCTGTCCGGGCATGCTGGGAGTTGTAGTTTTTCAACAGCTGGAGCTCCCCAGTTTGGAGACCACTCTTATATAGTCTAAAAGAAAGTTGGCTGTTTGAAATTTTCTGCCAATATATAAAAGAAAGATTTTTAAAGCACTATCTTTTAAGAAATAACATTCACAAAAAGATGGTTCAACCTTCTATAATGGCTAGTTGTAACCATTGTTTGTAAGACATTGCTTCATTCAACTGTCTTATGTGTATGTACACCTATAGGGTATATTCACATGTGGAAG
The DNA here is from genome assembly GCF_029499605.1 of Hyla sarda. NCBI lineage: Eukaryota > Metazoa > Chordata > Amphibia > Anura > Hylidae > Hyla > Hyla sarda. The sequence goes on along the minus strand of NC_079189.1, from coordinate 410,405,018 downwards.
ATTTGTTTCCGAAATTTTTGCCCCAAAAAATTGGTTCTGTGAAAAGTCAGGCTAAGATGGAGTGTGTTAGTACAGTGGTCCCTCAACATACAATGGTAATCCGTTCCAAATGGACCATCGTTTGTTGAAACCATCGTATATTGAGGGATCCGTGCAATGTAAAGTATAGGACAGTGGTCTACAACCACTGGAACACCAAATGTTGCAAAACTACAACACCCGTTTGCTGTCCGGGCATGCTGGGAGTTGTAGTCTTTCAACATCTGGAGGTCCGCAGGTTGAAGACCACTGGTATTGGAGGTTATACTCACGTGTCCCCGCCGCTCCGGACCATCACTGCTGCCTTGGATGTTGCCTTCCATCGCTGTCGCCTCGTCCCCGGCAAGGGGATGCTCCGGCAAGGCCTCTGCTTCCCCGGCATCCTCGCTCTCCGTCACCGCCATCACGTCGCTACATACGCCGCTCCTATTGGATGACGGGACGGCATGCGCAGCTACGAAATGACGACGATGGAGAGCGCCGACGATGCAGGTGATCCCGAAGAGGACGTGCCGGAGCCCCAAGGACAGGTAAGTGATCGTCAGCGGACCACACGGGGCACCGTAAACGGCTATCAGGTGGCAGCTGAAGCAGTCTGCGTTACCGGATAGCCGTTTATGCGATGGCCGTTTATGCGGGGCCATCGTAGGTCGGGGGGTCACTGTATGTGTGTGGTGTGGTAAAGACAACTTACAGTTTGTGACACCAGAGTAGCGTTGGCCTCCACGCTCCAAGCGTATTAGTTTCCTGGTCCAAGCATTGGGGTAATAACAACCACAAATGCAGGGTTACAGAAACCACAAATTTTTGCTCAGGAACTTGCAGCAATACAGGAACAGTTCAATTGGTAGTGCAAAGTTCGCAGGAGTTTTCTGCAGGGATCACAGTTGCTTCAGGGAACTATGGGACTTGTAGTCCTTGCTGGTTAACTAACTTTTTGCTTGCTAAATATTGATTAGACTGTATTGGTTTAGGTGGTTTAACTTCTTTGAGACTTGGGATCTGACAGACACTGACTTTACTCTTCACCTGGGAATCCTGCAGTAGGGTATCCACCAGACTGCCACCTAGTGGCCAATGAGCACAATTCTTATCATTTAAAAATTTCAAATAAAAGTTAAGTTTTAGGAGTATAATTTGGGAGTCTTTAGTCAGGGTTATACCCTGAGGGGACCATAATCCCCAAGGAGTTTTGTTGATATATTAAAGTTGCCCTAAGACCCCTGGGGAACCTTTTTTGATGTTTTTTTGTGAACCACCAGACTGGACCTATTTGGAACTTGACTTGGACAGTGCAAGACCTAGTTGGCTGGATTCTAGGAAGGTTGCTGTCGCTCTAGAATAGAATTATTGCTGAAACTGAAATTTCTTTAGCCAGGTACCCATATGGTAGGGAACTGGTCCACAGCAGAAGTCTAGTGGTGACCTCCACTCTCCTCTCCACTCTCTCTGATAGAACAAACTCAGCCCTGTCTAGCAGACTTGGGGGAGGCAGGGCAGCAGCCCTGGTTGGCTAAAAGTAAACATGTGATCCTCTTAGCATCCTCCTCTACAAACAGGTTAACCCCTTAGGGTGCAGTAGCATTAAATAGACAATATAATACAATACATTAAATAACACTAACACCTGAGTATTGGCCCCTTAGCAGACACGCTATTTGACATCTACCTGACGGGACAGGAGGACAGTTGTGTTCCGCACCTGGACACCACAGTTCCATTTGTCAGTGGCAAGCACATGCATTTCTGCAAGTCCCATTAGGACTGGAATCGTCACAGACAATTCCTGCAACACATCTTCCATATACAGTAGCTGAAATAGGTATTGAACACATGTTACTAAGTATATTTCCAAAGGTGCTATTGATATGAAATTTTCAAATTTTGGTAGTAACCAAAGTAATCCATACAAAGAAACCAAAACAAATAAGCTCAACAACTAAGTTATGTGTAATGTAAAATGATGCAGGGAAAAAGTATTGAACACACAAAGAAAGGGATGTGTAAAAAAAAAGGGCAAGCAAAGAGCTGTCTCAAGACCTTCGCAACCTAGTTGTTGCACAACATAATGGTGGTGTTGGTTACAGGTACGTTTCTAAGCTTCTGAATGTTCCTGTTAAGCCATTATACAGTGGAAAGATAGTCATTTCACCATAAATTTGCCTTGACCAGGTGTTCCTTACAAGATTTCTTACAGAGGAGTGAAAAGAATAATCAATAGAGTTGTCCAAGAGCCAAGGATCACGTGTGGAGAGCTTCAAAAATACCTGGAATGAGCAGGTACTGTTGTCTCCAAGAAAACAGTAAGTAATGCATTCCACCCCCGAGGCCTGTAGGCACATTCACCATGCAAGACTCCATTGCAAATAAAAAGCATGGTCAAGCTTGTTTGAAGTTTGCTGCACAATATTTGGAAAAGCTAGTGAAATGCTGGGAGAATATAGTGTGGTCAGAGTGTTTGGAGGAGAAATAGCACTGCAAATCACCCTATAAACACCATACCTACAGTGAAGTTTGGAGGTGGGAGCATCATCTTGTGGTGCTGCTTTTCAACAAATGGTACTGACAAACTTCACATAATAGAAGGGAGGATGAATGAGTAAATTTACCGAGACATTCTTGACAAAAATCTGCTGCCATCTACCAGGATGATAAAGAAGAAATGAGGATGAACATTTCAGCAAGAAAATTATCCCAAACATACAGCCAAGAAAACTCTCAAATTGCTTCAAAGAAAGAAAATAAAGAATAAAGAATGACCCAGCCAATCACCTGACTTAAATCTCATTGAAAATCTATGGAAAGAACTGAAGATAATGATTCATAGATGAACCATGGAACCTGCAAGATTTGAAGACTGTTTGTGTGGAAGAATGGGCCAAAATCCCACCAGAGCAATGCATGGGACTAGCTTCTCCATACAAGAGGCGTCTTCAAGATGTTATTACTAAACGTCTTTTGTACTAAGTATTAAATAAATATCAGTAAGGCTAGGTTTCCTCACAGGCTTTTTTGGGGGGTGTTTTTTTTTTTTCTTTTTAAACTGCCACTGTAGTTTTTAAGCCAAAGCTGGAAGTGTATTTAAAAGGAACAGGAAATATACAGAAATGACTCTTTCTCCTTCCTATTGGATCCACTTCTGGCTTAGGCACAAAAACCGCAGTGGCAGTTTTCCATAAAGTGAAAGGAAAAAAACCTGTATGGAAACCTTTCCTAAGGCTAGGTTTCCACTTGTTTTTTTTGGGGGGTGGGGGGGGGGGGGTTGTTTGTTTTTTGTACACCTAAAAAAAAAATGCCAGCAAAAACGCCAGAAAAACTGCCACAGGTTTTTCCTGTGGCAGTCTTTCAGGCGTTTTTCCTGGTGTGTGGAAGTTTTTTCCCTGCCTTCAGGTACCACTCTGTGGGTCGGATGCTGAGCGCCGGTCCACAGAAAGTAAGGAGATGAAGAGTGATGTACAGCATCACTACTCACCTCCCCCGGCCGTATAGTATTCATGGGTGCATAGTGTACCAGACTGACAGGACTCCCTGCTCCTATAGCCCTTTGAGCGGTATACAGAATATACAGCTATCTATAGAAAGCTGTATATAGGGTATACAGAACAGGAGGTCAACTTACCTCCCTCGTTTCTGTCCCAGCTGGGTCAGTGTAGCTCAGCCCCCTAGTGATGATGTCATTAGGGGTGGAGCTACATACAGGATCCAGGCTGGTAAGTCTGAAGCTCTGTTAATATTGTCCATTTTGGATAATGTAAACAGACCCTTCTGGCAGTGTCTACCCAGACAGGGAGCCTCCAGCTGTTGCTAAACTGTCTGGGCATTCTGGGAGTTGTAGTTTTGCAACAATTGGAGGCTCCCTTTTTAGGTAGACATTGCATTATGGGTGCTCTCCCTTGCGGCAAGCTCAAAAAATGTCCTAACCCATTTTTTTTGTGTTCTTTAAATTTTTTTATTCTCGTTTCAGATCCGTGTATGCAGGGGATTACGGCGGATTCGATGGATTACGACGGATGAACTGGATTTTTTTATTTTAATAAAATGGTTAACGAGGGCTGTGGGGGAGTTTTTTAAAATAAAATAATTTTTCCAATGTGTTGTGTTTTTTGTTTTTTATTGAATATTCAGGCTTAGTAATGGAGGCTGTCTAATAGATGGAATCCATTACTAAGCCGGGCCTTAGCGTTAGCCCCAAAAACAGCTGGCGCTAACCCCCAATTATTACCCCGGTAAGAGCCGGTACCAACAAGCCCGGAGCATCAAAAATGGCGCTCCTGGGCCTAGGCGGTAACAGGCTGGGTCATTATTTAGGCTGGGAAGGGCCAGTAACAATGGTCCTCGCCCACCCTGGTAACGTCAGGCTGTTGCTGCTTGGTTGGTATCTGGCTGATGTTGAAAATAGGGTGAACCTTATGCATTTTTTTTTTTTTTTTTTTATTTATGGGAAAAAAACGCATTGGGTTCCCTGTATATTCAGTACCAGCCAGATACCAACCAAACAGCAACAGCCTGACATTACCAGGGTGGGTGAGGACCATTGTTACTGGCCATCCCCAGCCTAAATAACGCCAGCCAGTTACCTCCTAGGCCCAGGAGCGCCATTTTTGACGCTCCGGCCCTGTTGGTACCGGCTCTTCCCGGCACCCCTGTGGTGGTGGGTACCGGGGTAATAATTGGGGGTGAGCACTAGGTGATTTGGGGGCTAATGCTAAGCCCCGGCTTAGTAATGGAATCCATCTATTAGACAGCCTCCATTACTAAGTCTGAAAATTCAATAAAAAAAAAACAACACATTGGAAAAATTATTTTATTTTAAAAAACACTCCCCCCACAGCCCTCGTTAACCATCTTATTAAAATAAAAAAATCCAGGTCATCCGTCGTAATACATCGAATGCGCCGTAATCCTCTGCATACTCTGATCTGAAACGAGAAGAAAAAAAAATGGGTTAGGACATTTTTTGCGCTCTCCGCAGGGGAGAGCACCCATAATGCAATGTCTTCCCTAACAGGGAGCCTCTAATTGGTGCAAAACCTCACCTCCTAGCTAGGATTAACCTACACTGTTCAGCAGTGTAAGTTAACTCTTTCCTTGCCGGGCTGGCTTAGCGCACAGCTCAGCAAGGGGTTAAGTGAGCCAGCAATGTGTATACTGTATATACATTGCAGGCTCACTGTAACTTCTTGCTGGGCAGCAGATATACGATGTATATTTACTGCTCAGCATCAGCTGTTCTCCCAACTCTGTAGCCTTGAGAACAGCCGATTCCCCACATTCACTTCAGGACGATTACAGCGGGATTCAGGAGGAGTGACATCCGCTGTGATCTGTCCCTTACTGCAGGTACTACTGCTCCCAACATGGAGCACACTCTGCTCCATGCTGGGAGCTGTAGTACCTGCATTAATAGGCAGATCGCAGCGGGTGTAACTTCTGACACCCGCTGTGATCCTCCTGTATAATGTATAGATGCGGCGGCTGCTCTTCTATGGTCCCCTGCACTGACGTATTTATACACATATTCATATTTCCAACAGAGTTGTGATTGGCTGGAACCATCCGGCCAATCACAGCTCTCGGCGGGAAATATGAATAGGTGTATATATATACGGTACGTCAGTGCAGGGGACCATAGAAGATCGGCCGCATCTATACATTATACAGGAGGATCGCAAGGGACCCCGGCAATCTTTCAATTAGTACAGGTAACTACTACATCATGGAACAGTGTGTGTGGGAGTAGTAGTACTACCTAAAAAATGTAAAAAAAAATAAAAAGTCAAAAAACACACACACTACATTTTTATTATTGTCAGATAAATTTTTATTGCCCTACCTGCCCTCATAAATTGATCCCCGTTTAAAAATGAATTAAAATTTTGTTATAAAAAAGATAAATTTCTTTAAATACTATTTTTTCCATCACTACTGTATCTTTTTTATTGTTTTTTTTTAATGGTACCCTATGAAATTTTTATAAAAAAAAGGTATCTCCATCACTTTTTTGGATCGCTAAAGTCCAAAAGAGAATAAAAACCACCTGAAAATGTGGCATTTTTCTTGGCGTTTCCTCACTCCCATAGACTTCTATGGAAGGAAAATGCCAAGATTTTCCCGAAAAAAACGCCAAAGTCTCGACAAGAGGAAGTTTTTTAAAAACTGCCAAGGAGCCCAAAAACGTCAAAAGGATTAAAAAAAGCCAAACTGAAAAACGACAAGTGGATTTGGCATTTTGAAGTTCACTATTGACTTGCAGCTAACATCTGGCCGCAGCGTTTTTTCACAAAAAAAAACACCATGCGGCAAAAAGGGCCTTTTTATTGGCGTTTGTGTAAAAAAAAAAAAAAAAAAAAAAACAAGTGGAAACCTAGCCTAAGTGTGTCATTTCACATTATGACACATAATTTCTGAGCTTATTTGTTTTGGTTTCTTTGTATATATAGTGTTCACACAGCTGTTTTTTTTTATCCCTGTTTCGGTTCTGTTCTTGCAGGATTAAACGGATTAAAAATGTTGTTTTAAAAATCCCATTCATGTCAATGGGATTTTTTTACAATCCGTTTACATCCGTTTGTACCCGTCTGCACTCATTTCCTTTTTTTGACGGCAGAAAAATTGGCACATGCAGAAAAAACGAATACAAGAAGTCTATGGAAAATGGATGAGCCTTTAATGTCAACATTTTTTTTTTTTGGTTTATTAACTGAACAATAATGGATGCAAAGGAATACAAATGGATAACATGAGTTTGCATCAGTTTTTTGCATCCGTTTTTTAACCCCTTAAGGACCGGAGGTTTTTCCGTTTTTGCAATTTCGTTTTTTGCTCCTTGCCTTTAAAAAATCATAACTCTTTCAAATTTACACCTAAAAATCCATATGATGGCTTATTTTTTGCGCCACCAATTCTACTTTGTAATGACGTCAGTCATTTTGCCCAAAAATCTATGGTGAAGCGGGAAAAAAAATCATTGTGCGACAAAATTGAAAAAAAAACGCTGTTTTGTAACTTTTGGGGGCTTCCGTTTCTACGTAGTACATTTTTCGGTAAAAATGACACCTGATATGTATTCTCTAGGTCCATACGATTAAAATGATACCCTACTTGTATAGGTTTGATTTTGTCGGACTTCTGGAAAAAATCATAACTACATGCAGGAAAATTAATACGTTTAAAATTGTCATCTTCTGACCCCTATAACTTTTTTATTTTTCCGTGTATGGGGCGGTATGAGGGCTCATTTTTTGCGCCGTGATCTGAAGTTTTTAACGGTACCATTTTTGCATTGATAGGACTTATTGATCACTTTTTATTCATTTTTAAATGATATAAAAAGTGACCAAAAATGCACTATTTTGGACTTTGGAATTTTTTTGCGCGCACGCCATTGACCGAGCGGTTTAATTAATGATATATTTTTATAATTCGGACATTTCCGCACGCGGTGATACCACATATGTTTATTTTAATTTTTATTTACACTGTGTTTTTTTTTTATTGGAAAAGGGGGGTGATTCAAACTTTTAATAGGGGAGGAGTTAAATGATCTTTATTCACTTTTTTTTTTCACTTTTTTTGTGCAGTGTTATAGGTCCCATAGGGACCTATAACACTGCACACACTGATCTTCTATGTTGATCACTGGTTTCTCATAAGAAACCAGTGATCAACGATTCTGCCGGATGACTGCTCATGCCTGGATCTCAGGCACTGAGCAGTCATTCGGCGATCGGACAGCGAGGAGGCAGGTAGGGGCCCTCCCGCTGTCCTGTCAGCTGTTCGGGATGCCGCGATTAGCCACGGCTATCCCGAACAGCCCGACTGAGCTAGCCGGGAACTTTCACTTTCACTTTTAGCCGCGCGGCTCAGCTTTGAGCGCGCGGCTAAAGGGTTAATAGCGCGCGGCGCCGCGATCGGCGCTGCGCGCTATTAGAGGCGGGTCCCGGCTTCACTATGATGCCGGGCCCGCCATGATATGACGCGGGGTTACTGTGTAACCCCGCGTTATATCAGAAGAGCAGGACCAAGGACGTACCGGTACGTCCTTGGTCCTTAAGGGGTTAAAAGTCCATCTTTATTTTTGACCGGATTTGAACAGGACAGGTCTTGACGGCCATGAGAACGCAGGCTTAGGTTGTTACCATCATCTGGTGAAAATTTTATTTATTTTTAAGTTACGTGTTCAATACTTATTTCACTCGCTTTATAAATGTATCCTTGCAGAGGTAGCAGAAACATATCAGTGTTTTTGTTAAGGCCCCTATACACCAGTAGTTTTGACATCACTAGTTGTCAAATGAGTGTGGGGCCTCCTAAACTGCCCTGTCTAAATTTGTCTAAATGCAATATATATTGTATCTCACATAGTACACTCCTCACATTTTTGTATAATAGTTTTTAATTTTGCTGTTCCCTAAAAAGAACTCAACACACAACTAGCCCAATTAGCTATTTTCCCTCCCCGTTGTCAAGCAGCTCATTAGTGTAGCAAGGTCTCAGGTGTGAATGGGAAGCAGGTGTCCTAAATTTGGTGTTTCAGCTCTCACAATACTGGTCACTGGAAGTTCAACATGGCATCTCATGGCAAAGAATTATCTGAAGATCTGAAAAAATAAATTTTTGCTCTACATAAAGATGGCCTAGGCCAGGGGTAGGCAACCTTTTGGTAGTGCTGTGCCCAAATGGAAGTCGCTTGGTGTTCAGGCAATATGGGTGTGGCTTATTGTAAGTGTGGCTTATTCTGTGTGGGGCTTGTAAGGGGGTGGCTTGTCACAGGGTGGGGTTTTTCAGAATTGCCCCTCTATATCGTTCTCGCTGCAAGGACCTTACAGTGAGAACAATCATTTTAACTCAGACCTGTATATGGCTAGGTTTCCACTTGTTTTTTTTTTTTTTGTACACCTAAAAAAACGCCAGGAAAAACGCCAGAAAAACTGCCACAGGTTTTTCCTGAGTTTTTGCAGTTTTTCTGGCGTTTTCCCTGGTGTGTGGAAACAGACAAATTTGTACCCTGTTGCAGTTTTTTCACTGCCTTCTGGCTACCACTCTGTGGGTCGGATGCTGAGCGCCCGGTCCACAGAGTGTAAGGAGATGAGGAGTGATGTACAGCATCACTACTCACCTCCCCTGGCCATATAGTATACAGGGGGCATAGTGTACCCGTGTATACTGTACAGGAGCCGGGAATCCTGTCACCAGACTGACAGGACTCCCTGCTCCTATAGCCCCTTTGGGCGGTATACAGAATATACAGCTATCTATAGATAGCTGTATAAAGTGTATACAGAACAAGAGGTCCACTTATCTCCCTCGTTTCTGTCACCGCCAGCCGTGTAGCTCCGCCCCCTGGTGATGACGTAATTAGGGGGCGGAGCTACAGACGGGATTCAGGCTAGTCTGAAGCTCTGTTCACATTGTCCGTTTTGGATAATGGGAACAGACCCTTCTGCCAATGTCTACCCACACAGGGAGACTCCAGCTGTTGCTAAACTACAACTCCCAGCATGCCCAGACAGCCAAAGGCTGTCTGGGAATGCTGGGAGTTGTAGTTTTGCACCGATTGGAGGCTCACTGTTTAGGTAGACATTGCATTATGGGCGCTCTCCCCTGCAGAGAGTCCTAACCCATTTTTTTTGCGTTTTTTTTCTACTCGTTTCAGATCCGTGTATGCAGAGGATTACGACGGATTCGATGGATTACGACAGATGAACTTTATTTTTTTTATGTTAATAAAATGGTTAAAGATGGCTTTGGGGGAGTGTTTTTTTAAATAAAATAATTTTTCTAATGTGTTGTGTCTTTTTTTAATTGAATATTCAGGCTTAGTAATGGAGGCTGTCTAATAGACGGAGTCCATTACTAAGCTGGGGCTTAGCATTAGCCCCAAAAACAGCTGGCGCTAACCCCCAATTATTACTCCGGTACCCACCACCACAGGGGTGCCGGGAAGAGCCGGTACCAACAGGCCCGGAGTGTAAAAAATGGTGCTCCTGGGCCTAGGCGGTAACAGGCTGGCATTATTTAGGCTGGGGAGGGCCAGTAACAATGGCCCTCGCCCACCCTGGTAACGTCAGGCTGTTGCTGCTTTGTTGGTATCTGGCTGATACTGAATATACAGGGAACCCTATGCATTTTGTTTTTTTTCATAAATAAAAAAAATAAAAATAAAAAGCTTAGGGTTCCCCCTATTTTCAGTATCAGCCAGATACCAACCAAGCAGCAACAGCCTGACGTTACCAGGGTGGGCGGGGACCATTGTTACTGGCCCTCCCCAGCCTAAATAACGCCAGCCTGTTACCGCCTAGACCCAGGAGCACAATTTTTGATGCTCCGGGCCTGTTTGTACCGGCTCTTCCCGGCACCCCTGTGGCGGTGGGTACCAGGGTAATAATTGGGGGTTAGCGCCAGCTGTTTTTGGGGCTAACGCTAAGCCCTGACTTAGTAATGGATTCCGTCTATTAGACAGCCTCCATAACTAAGCCTGAATATTCAATTAAAAAGAAAACACAGCACATTGGAAAAATTATTTTATTTTAAAAAACACTCCCCCACAGTCCTGGTTAACCATTTTATTAAAATATAAAAAAAATCAAGTTTATTTGTCGTAATCCATCGAATCCATTGTAATCCTCTGCATACACGGATCTGAAATGAGAAGAAAGAGAAAAAACACCAAAAAATGGGTAAGGACATTTTTTGCACTCTGTGCAGGGGAGAGCGCCCATAATGCAATGTCTACCTAAGCAGTGAGCCTCCAATTGGTGCAAAATTACAACAGCTGGAGTCTCCCTGGCAGACACTGGCAGAAGGGTCTGTTCACATTATCCAACGAACAATGTTATTAGTCTTATACCCTTGCCAGCCTGGATAATGTCTGTAGCTCCGTCCCTAATGACGTCATCACTAGGGGGCGGAGCTACACAGACATGCGGGGACTGGACGGAGGTAAGGGGACTTCTCCATCTTCTGTATACACTATATACAGCTATCTATAAATAGCTGTATATAGTGTATATCGCCCAAAGATTTAACCTACACTGTCCAGCAGTGTAAGTTAACTCTTTCCTTGCCGGGCTGGCTTAGCGCACAGCTCAGCAAGCGGTTAAGTGAGCCAGCAATGTGTATACTGTATACACATTGCAGGCTCGCTGTAAGTTCTTGCTGGGCAGTATGTATATGATGAATATATACTGCTCAGGATCAGCTGTTCTCCCGACTATGTAGCCTTGAGAACAGCCGACATTCACATCAGGAGGATCGCAGCGGGTGTCAGGAGGCGTGACATCCGCTGTGATCAGTCCCTTACTGCAGGTACTACTGCTCCCAAAATGGAGCACACTCTGCTCCATGCTGGGAGTTGTAGTACCTGCATTAATAGACAGATTGCAGCGGGTGTCCTCCTGACACCTGCTGTGATCCTCCTGTATAATGTATAGATACGGGCGGCTGCTCTTCTATGGTCCCTGCACTGACGTATATATACACATGTTCCTATTTCCCACAGAGTTGTGATTGGCTAGAACCATCTGACCAATTACAACTCTCTGCAGGAAATATGAATATGTGTATATATACGTCAGTGCAGGGGACCATAGAAGAGCGGACGGCCGCATCTATACATTATACAGGAGGATCGCAACGGAACCCGGTGATCTTTCAATTATTAAAGGTAACTACTACTCCTATCATGGAACAGTGTGTTCCATGCTGGGAGTAGTAGTACTACCTAAAAAATGTAAAAAATAAAAAAAAAAAAGTAAAAAACACACACACACTACATTTTTATTATTGTCGGCTAAATTTTTAGGTCCCTACCCGCACAAATAAATTGATCCCTGTTTAAAAATGCATTAAAATTTTGTATAACAAAGATAAATTTCGTTAAATACAATTTTTCCATCACTACTGTATCTCTTTTATTATTATTTTTTAATGGTACCCTATTAAATTTTGTTAAAAAAGGTATCTCCATCACTTTTTTGCCCAAAAGAGAATAAAAAATGCCTGAAAAAACGCCAAAGTTAAAACCCACATAGCGTTTTTCTTGGCATTTTTTTTACTCCCATAGACTTCTATGGGAGAAAAACTCCAAGATTTTCCCGAAAAAACGCCAAAGTCTCGACAAGAGGTCGTTTTTTAAAAACTGCCAAGGAGCCCAAAAACGCCAAAAGGATTTAAAAAAAACGCCAAACTGAAAAACGGCAAGTGGATTTGGCATTTTGCAGGTTACTATTGACTTGCAGCTAACATCTGGCCGCAGCGTTTTTTCACAAAAAAACGCCATGCGGCAGAATGGAAACCTAGCCTAATACAAACCCCAGAATCAGACCCCACCACAATACAGACCCCACCATAATACAGACCCAAGAATCACCCCCAACCATAATACAGACCCCAGAATCAGACCCCTCCATAATACAGACCCCAGAATCAGACCCCACCATAATACAGACCCCAGAATCAGGCGCCACCATAAGACAAACCCCAGAATCAGACCCCACCATAATACAGACCTCAGAATTAGACTCCACCATAATACAGACCCCGGAATCAGACCCCACCATAATACAGACCCCCAGAATCAGTCCCCACCATAATACAGAACTCAGAATCAGACCCCACCATAATTCAGACCCCACCATAATACAGACCCCAGAATCAGGCGCCACCATAACACAAACCCCAGAATAAGACCCCACCATAATACAGACCTCAAAATCAGACCCCACCATAATACAGACCCCAGAATCACCACCCACCATAATACAGATCCCAGAATCACCACCCACCATAATACAGACCCGAGAATCAGACCCCACCATAATATAGACCCCAGAATCAGACCCACCATAATACAGACTCCAGGATCACCACCCACCATAATACAGACCCCAGAATCAGTCCTCACCATAATACAGACCTCAGAATCAGATCCCACCATAATACAGACCCCCAGAATCAGTCCCTACCATAATACAGACCCCAAAATCAGGCGCCACCATAACACAAACCCCAGAATCAGACCCCACCATAATACAGACCCCAGAATCAGACCCACCATAATACAGACCCCAGAATCAGACTCCACTATAATACAGACCCCAGAATCAGACTCCACCATAATATGGACCTCAGAATCAGCTCCCACCATAATACAGACCCCAGAATCAGACTCCACCATAATACAGACCCCAGAATCAGCTCCCACCATAATACAGACCCCAGAATTAGACTCCACCATAATACAGACCCCAGAATCAGTCCTCACCATAATACAGACCTCAGAATCAGATCCCACCATAATACAGACCCCCAGAATCAGACCCACCATAATACAGACTCCAGGATCACCACCCACCATAATACAGACCCCAGAATCAGACCCCACCATAATATAGACCCCAGAATCAAACCCACCATAATACAGACTCCAGGATCACCACCCACCATAATACAGACCCCAGAATCAAACCCCATCATAATACAGACCTCAGAATCAGGCGCCACCATAACACAAACCCCAGAATAAGACCCCACCATAATATAGACCTCAGAATTAGACTCCACCATAATACAGACCCCAGATTTAGACCCCACCCTAATACAGACCCCAGAATCAGACCCCACCATAATACAGACCCCAGAATCAGACCCCACCATAATACAGACCCCAGAATCAGACTCCACTATAATACAGACACCAGAATCAGTCCTCACCATAATACAGACCTCAGAATCAGACCCAAGAATCAAACCCCATCATAATACAGACCCTAGAATCAGACCCCACCATAATACAGACTCCAGGATCACCACCCACCATAATACAGACCCCAAAATCAAACCCCATCATAATACAGACTCCAGGATCAGACCCCACCAAAATACAGACCCCAGAATCAGACCCCACTATAATACAGACCCCAGAATCAGACTCCACCATAATGCAGACCCCAGAATCAGACCCCACCATAATACAGACCGCAGAATCAGTCCTCACCATAATACAGACCGCAGAATCAGACCCCACCATAATACAGACCCCAGAATCACCACCCACCATAATACAGACCCCAGAATCAGACCCCACCATAATACAGACCCCAGAATCACCACCCACCATAATACAGACCCCAGAGTCACAACCCACCACAATACAGACCCCAGAATCAACACCCACCATAATACAGACCCCAGAATTACCACCCACCATAAAACAGACCCCAGAATCACCACCCACCATAAAATAGACCCCAGAATCACCATAAAACAGACCCCAGAATCACCACCAGGTACAAGTCGTAAATGACGCGTTTCGGACAGGTGCTGGCCTTAGTCATACAATGATTACAAGTACTAAGGATACTTATGTATGGAGTGGGAGGTAACGAGATGCAACAACAGGTGAAAGTGATGGATTAACTCCTGCTGTACCTCTCCTCCCTACTCCATCCACAAAAGAACTACTGCGTTTTTTTATATATACAAATGTAAACATAATAACATAGGATAATAATAATATGGCGAGTAATAATATTTATGTATATTTATTAAAGAAAAATAATGTATAAATATACAGAATATTCTTCTGTGGAAGGTATTTACAATGTCACTTTGTTTAACTACCTATTTGTTGCACAGCCGCATGACAGCACATGCTATTGATTGTTTTATAGTTATGAAGAAAAACTTTTTGCATTTATATTAATGCTGACATGCGTATGTCCAACAATTTGTTTGTGTTTTTTTGTTACACTTATAATTGTTTATAAAAATTTTACAAATAAAGATTATTATCCTATGTTATTATTTTATGTATATGTTCACATTTGTATATATAAAAAAAACGCAGTAGTTCTTTTGTGAATGGAGTAGGGAGGAGAGGTACAGCAGGAGTTAATCCATCACTTTCACCTGTTGTTGCATCTCGTTACCTCCCACTCCATATATAAGTATCCTTAGTACTTAGTAATCATTGTATGACTAAGGCCAGCACCTGGCCAAAACGCGTCATTTCCGACTTGTACCTGTTGCTTTTGGCGTGATGTGAAATAAAGCTGCACTTGTTCGGACCTGGATTTTTCTCTATCTTCCTCAGAATTAGACTCCACCATAATACAGACCCCAGAATCAGACTCCACCATAATACAGACCCCAGAATCAGACTCCACCATAATACAGACCCCAGAATCAGACTCCACCATAATACAGACCCCAGAATCAGACCCCACCATAATACAGAACCCAGAATCAGACCCCACCATAATACAGACCCCAGAATCAGACTCCACCATAATACAGACCCCAGAATCAGACTCCACCATAATACAGACCCCAGACTCAGACCCCAACATAATACAGACCCCAGAATCAGACCCCACCATAATACAGACCTCAGAATCAGCTCCCACCATAATACAGACCCCCAGAATCAGACTCCTCCATAATTAAGACCCAGAATCAGCTCCCACGATAATACAGACCCCAGAATCAGCTCCCACCATAATAAAGACCCCAAAATCAGTCCCCACCATAATACAGACCTCAGAATCAAACCCCAGAATTAGACCCCACCACAATACAGACCCCACCATAATACAGACTGCAGGATCACCACCCACCATAATACAGACCCCAGAATCAGCCCCACCATAATACAGATCCAGAATCAGTCCCCACCATAATACAGACCTCAGAATCAGTCCCCACCACAATAAAGACCATAGAATCAGACCCCACTATAATACAGACACCAGAATCACCACCCACCATAATACAGACCCCAGAATCACCACCCACCATCATACAGACCCCAGAATCACCACCCACCATAATAAAGACCCCACCATAATACAGAACCCCCAGAATCAGACCCCACTATAATACAGACCCCAGAATCATACCCCACCATAATACAGACCCCAGAATCAGTCCCCACCATAATACAGACCCCAGGGTCAGACCCCAGTCGAGTTGCACAATAATATACATACAGTTACATTAACTGACTCACAATTCACATCTTTTAAAGTTGGCGTCGTCCTCTTTCCTTCTGTTCTCCATCTGGCTCCGAACACCATGACGACTTCTTCCAGCCAAAACCCATCACTGAAGCATCTGCAGGACAAACATCTTAGTTTAAAAAAATTTCCACTGCAGTCCTCAGAAGTGCAGAATTAATTGCAGTTTATTCCATATCAAACAGTGTTACAGAGCAGGCTACGTTTCAGCGACCTGTCTTCGCCTTCGTCAAGTATGAGAGGCGACGAAAAGTAGCCTGCTCTGTAACACTGTTTGAAATTGAATAAACTGCACTAAATTCTGCACTTTATACTTTGGTGAGCTATGATTTTCCTTGCATATAAGTAGGTAGGTAGGTAGTTATGCAGGTAGGTAAATAGATATGGAGTTAAGTTCATAGGTAGGTAGAAAGGTAGGTAAATGGGTAGCTATGTATGTATGTAGGTAGGTACTTAGGTTTCTATGTAGGTAAGTAGCTATGTAGGTAGCTATGTAGGTAGGTAGCCAGGTGACTAAGTAGGTGGGTATGTAACCAGGAAATGAATAAGGTAGGTAGCCAGGCATGTAATTGTGTAGGTAGCCAGGTAGAGAAGTAGCCAGTGCTCCTTCACATCCAAATCATCATCCCCCTCCCTGTCACCTGCACTCCCCCTTTACCCGTCACCTGCATCCCCCTCCCCATCACCTGCACCCCCCCCTTTCCGTCACCTACACCCCCCTTCCCCCCGTCACTTACACCCCCCTCCCCATCAATTGCACCCCCCATCACTTGCATCACCACCCCCTTCACTTGTTTGCACCCCCATCATTACTTGCACCCCCCCATCATCACTTGCACCCCACCCATCATCACTTGCACCCCCCATCATCACTTGCACCCCCCCTCATCATCACTTTGCACCCCCCTCATCATCACTTTGTACCCCCCATCTTCATCACTTTGCACCCTCCTCTCATCATCACTTTGTACCCCCCCCCCTAATCATCATCACTTTGCACCCCCCCCTCATCATTATCATCACTTTGTACCCCCCTCATCATCATTATCTGCTAATGCCAGGATGATTAATAAAAAAAAAAGAAAGCTTTTACTCATTTCCCACGCAGGGATCTCCTGGGCATCACAGGCTGGCTGCGTTCTTCTCCCACTACAGTGCAGGCCCTGTCATCGGAGCCTACACTGCGTGGGGGCAGAGTTCACAGGTCTCTCCTCAGTGAAGACACAGGTCCTGCGGCTCACACTGAGAGGAGGCTTAGGGAGCGTTCAAACGCTATTACTAGCAGCGGGTTGCCCGCTGCGGGAATCCCGCTGCGACTTACGCTACCATTTATTTAGGTCCACAGACAGTCCGCAATAGTGTCAGATTTGCGGACTGTCCACGGACCCATTTAAATCAATGGTAGCGTAACTTGCAGCGGGTTTCCCGCAGCGGGAAACTCGCTGCTAGCTACTAGTGTGTGAACGCACCCATAAGCTGTGTGTGCGTGTGCGCACACAGCTGAAAGCGGCGATTGCTCACCCAGGGATCCAGATTGAGCGCCTCTCCGCCCGGAGCCAGGCCCACGTAAAACTCAAAAGCACCCCACGTGCTTTTGAGTGGCACAGAAAGGGCCTCACCATGGACAACTAAAGGTCAGTGCATGTGCCTAGCATCATATGAAGAGGTTTCTTTGGGAAATAGATGCATGAGTGCTGCCAGCATTGCAGAGGTTAAAGGGAGGGGGTCAGCTTGTTAGTGTTCAGACCATACAGCGCACTCTGCATCAAATTGGTTTGGGTGGCTGTCATTCCAGAAGGAAGCCTCTTCTAAAGATGATGCACATGAAAGTTTGGTAAAGACAAGAAGGCTAAGGATAAGGACATGCATTACTGGAACCATGTCCTGTGGTCCAATGAGACAAAGATAAACTTGGTGAAGAGTACAAAGACAAGAGTGTCTTGCCTACAGTCAAACATGGTGGTGGGGAGTGTCATGTTCTGGGGCTGCATGAGTGCTGCTAGCACTGGGGAGCACAATTCATTGAGGGAGCCATAAATGCCAAGACGGACTGTGACATACAGAGGCAGAGCATGATCCACTCCCTTTGGAGACTGGGCGGTAGGATGTTATTCTATCATTAAATGACCCCAAACACACCTCCAAGATGGCCACTGCCTTGCTTAAGAAGCTGAGGGTAAAGGCGATGGACTGGCTAAGCATGTCTCCAGACATAAATCCTATTGAACATCTGTGGGGCATCCTCAAACGGCAGGTGGGGGAATGCAAGATCTCTAACATCCACCAGATATGTGATGTCATCATGTAGTAGAGGACTCCAGTGGCAACCTGTGAAGCTCTGGTGAACTCCATGGCCAGGAGACTTAAGGTAGTGCTGGAAAATAATGGTGGCCACACAAAATGTTGACACTTTGTTGCAAATTTGGACAAACACTTAGAGGTGTACTCACTTTTGTAGCCAAGGTTTATACATTAATGTCTGTGTGTTGAGCTTTTTTGAGGGGACCCAACATTAAAGGGGTACTCCGATGTAAAACTTTTTTATTTTTTTTATTTATCGACTGGGGCCAGAAAGTTAAACAGATTTGTATATTACTTCTATTAAAAATGTTTTAATCCTTCCAGTACTTATTAGCTGCTGTAATACTACAGAGGAAATTATTTTCTTTTTGGAACACAGTGCTCTCTGCTGAATCACGAGCACAGTGCTCTCTGCTGACATATCTGTCCATTTTAGGAACTGTCTAGAGCAGCATATGTTTGCTATGGGGATTTTCTTCTACTCTGGACAGTTCTTAAAATCACCTCAGTTAGCATGTTGAATGTTTAAGTTCATGACAAAAAATGTTGAAAGAGATTGAACAAGTTTTGTTTATTTGGTAGGGTCACTAGTAGAAGGACTCTTCCATCTAAAAATTACATTGCAACATAGCTCAAGTTTAGAAAACTCCATTTGAACAAACCACACAACCTCTGGAACAATGGGGAGATTTATCAAAACCAGTGTAGAGGGATAGTGGTGCAGTTGTCCATAGCAACTTTCATTTTAAAAAATGCCTCTAAAAATTAACCCCTTAACGTCAATGGACGTAAATGTACGTCATGATGACGTGTTACTAAGCGCACCATGACGTACATTAATGCGCCACCATGATCGCGAGCACCGCTCCGGTGCCCGCGTCATGCCTGGCAGGTCCCGGCTGCTATCAGCAGCCGGGGACCCGCCGGTGATGTCCGCCATTAACCCCTCAGATGCCGTGATCAATACAGATCACGGCATCTGCAGCAGTGCGGTACTTTGAATGGATGATCGGATCGCCCGCAGCGCTGCCGCGGGGATCCGATCATCCAGCGTGGCGCAGAAGATCACCGATAATACTGAACAGTGCTATGTTCCATACCTAGCACTGAACAGTATTAGCAATCAAAGGATTGCTATGAATAGTCACCTATGGGGACATAAAAAGTGTAAAAAAAAGTAAAAAAATTGGAATAATCCCCTCCCCCAATAATAAAGTAAAACGTCAGTTTTTCCCATTTTACCCCCCAAAAAACGTAAAAAAAAATTATTAATACACATATTTGGTATCGCCGCATGCGTAAAAGTCTGAACTATTAAAATATATTGTTAATTATCCCATATGGTGAACGGCGTAAACGTAAAAAAAAAATTTTAAAGTCCAAAATTGCTGCTTTTTGGTCACATTTTATTCCAAAAAAATGTTATAAAAAATGTATAAAAAGTAAAACCTAAGCAAAAGTGGTACTGATAAAAACTACAGATCATGGCGCAAAAAATTAGCCCCATATACGGAAAATTAGAAAGGCAATTTCAAACATACTAATTTTGTTAAAATGGTTTGAGATTTTTTTAAGCGGTACAATTATAGAAAAGCATATAACATGGGTATCATTTTAAACATATTGACCCACAGAATAAAGAAAACATGTCATTTTTACCAGAAAGTGTACAGCGTGAAAACAAAATCTTCCAAAATTTGCTAAATTGCGTTTTTCTTTTCAATTTTCCCACATAAATAATATTTGTTTGGTTGCGCCGTTCATTTTATGGTAAAATAAGGGATGTAATTACAAAGTACAATTGGTGACGCAAAAAACAAGCCCTCATATGGGTCTGTGGATGGAAGTATAAGAGAGTTATGATTTTTAGAAGGCGAGGAGGAAAAAAAAGAAAATGCAAAAATAAAATTGGTCTGGTTCTTAAGGCCAAAATGGGCCTGGTCCTTAAGGGGTTAAAGACGCTATCTGATTTGTTGCTATGGGCAACTGCTCTCTCTCCATTTTTCTTTGTCTGTCTCTGTTATGAAAAGTTCAGATCAAATTTGGTGCATGAAAACTGCATTTCACGTGAGGCCATTTGAAACCACTAGGTGTTTCTGTCATGAGAATAGTCAAAGCCCCAAAGATTTCACAGACAGTAAAAAGGATTCAAGCCTTGTACGAGTCCAAGAGGTCAACCAGGCTGACTAGTATGAAACTACTTGTGCCACAACACAAACCATGGGATTGCGTAGGTTATGAAAATGTCTGTTTTGTAAGCCATACAGATAAGGCTGCTTTCACACTATAAAAATACTTCCATTATGAACGCCGTTATAAAGAGCCTGGAAATCGGCAGTTATACGGCCGGTACAAAATCACTAACAGCCATTAGAAAATCTCATTAGAGTCTATGAGATTTTTCTAATAGCCGTTTTAAGCCGTTATCGCCCGTTATTAAATAAACAACAAAGAGAAGGGAGCTATTTGAAAAATACACAATTAATCTTTATTGAAAAAACTTGCACATTCAAAACAGTGCATGAATAAAAACATATTAAAACAGGAGGAATAGATGACAAAGAGGCGGCAAAACCTGGGACAAAACACTTGTCAAGCAGTAATAGATATAATTCATAAAATTACCATGTAAACAGAAAGATGTGAAGCAGCTGAGGATTTGAATGTGCGAAATGGCAGGGAATCTGGACAACATAAGTCCTAAAGTGCAGGTGCAAATCACTATCCGCCACAATAAACACAATAAGTAATAAAGCTGAACAAACATCAAACTATTACATACCAAGTGATGCTAAGAGGTACTGCAAGTCCCTGGATGCCGCCACCCCTACACGTGTTTCGGTCCGCTGACCTTCATCCGGTTAGTGATTTTGTACCGGCCGTATAACTGCCGATTTCCAGGCTTTTTATAACGGGCGTTCATAACGGAAGTATTTTTATAGTGTGAATGCAGCCTTACTCTTCTTCATTTCCATTTTTCAAAACCTCTGAAACTCTACCGGAACATTGGATCTATTGCTCCAGAAACAATGATTCATCAGTGCTGCCCTGGCCTCTATAACACCATGTAACTTTTTCTGTGGTGATACATGAAGGACTGTGTATTTGTCCCCCCAGCCACAGGATCTGAACGACCTAAGAAAACACATCACTGAAACAGTAGTGCCAATATATATGGGAGTATGCTAGCACGTGTCTGGACAGAACTGGACTAACGCCTAGACATCTGCCTTGTCAACAATGGAAATCACTTTGATAGATAAAACTTGGATAGATAATGTGTCTTTTCATTAATATTTTTGGGGTATATTCTTTCAGTTATAAATACCAAGGATGTAATTTGCTACATCCTTTTTAAATCACCCTGTATATACCGTGGGGCAAAAAAGTATTTAGTCAGCCACCAATTGTGCAAGTTCTCCCACTTAAAAAGATGAGAGAGGCCTGTAATTTTCATCATAGGTATACCTCAACTATGAGAGACATAATGAGAATTTGTCTGATTTTTAAAGAATTTATTTGCAAATTATGGTGGAAAATACGTATTTGGTCAATAACAAAAGTTCAACTCAATATTTTGTTATATACCCTTTGTTGGCAATGTTTTCTGTAACTCTTTACAACGTTTTCTGTAAGTCTTCACAAGGTTTTCACACACTGTTGCTGGTATTTTGGCCCATTCCTCCATCCAGATCTCCTCTAGAGCAGTGATGTTTTGGGGCTGTCGCTGGGCAACACAGACTTTCGACTCCCTCCAAAGGTTTTTAATGGGGTTGAGATCTGGAGACTGGCTAGGCCACTCCAGGACCTTGAAATGCTTCTTACGAAGCCACTCCTTGGTTGCCAGGGTGGTGTGTTTGGGATCATTGTCATGCTGATGTCACGTTTCGGCTGGCTGGAGGTGGATCCTCTGTGCCAGAGAGGGATTGGCGTGGACCGTGTCGGTGGACCGGTTCTAAGTTGCTACTGATATTCACCAGAGCCCGCCGCAAAGCGGGATGGTCTTGCAGCGGCGGTAGCAACCAGGTCGTATCCTCCGGCAACGGCTCAACCTCTCTGACTGCTGAGATAAGCGCAGTAGAAGGGAGTAGACAAGAGCAAGGTCGGACGTAGCAGAAGGTCAGGGCAGGCAGCAAGGATCGTAGTCAGGGGCAACGGCAGGAGGTCTGGAACACAGGCTAGGAACACACAAGGAAACGCTTTCACTGGCACAATGGCAACAAGATCTGGCGAGGGAGTGCAGGGGAAGTGAGGTATAAGTAGGGAGTGCACAGGTTAAGATACTGATTAGGCCTGAGTGGCCCTTTAAATCGCAGAGACCCGGCGCGCGCGCCCTAAGGAGCGGGGCCGCGCGCGCCGGGACAACACAGACGGGGAACGGGTCAGGTACGGGAGCCGAGATGCGCATCGCGAGCGGGCGCGTCCCGCATCGCGAATCGCATCCCGGCTGGGAGCAATATCGCAGCGCACCCGGTCAGCAGGTCTGACCGGGGCGCTGTGAATAAGAGAACACTGCGAGCGCTCCGGGGAGGAGCGGGGACCCGGAGCGCTCGGCGTAACAGTACCCCCCCCCCCCCTTGGGTCTCCCCCTCTTCTTGGAGCCTGAGAACCTGAGGATAAGACTTTTGTCCAGTATGTTGTCCTCAGGTTCCCAAGATCTCTCCTCTGGGCCGCAATTCTCCCAGTCAACCAAAAAGAATCTTTTACCTCTGACCGTCTTGGATGCTAGAATCTCCTTCACCGAAAAGACGTCAGATGACCCGGAAACTGGAGTAGGTGAAACAACTTTGGGAGAGAAGGGGTTAAGGATGAGTGGTTTAAGGAGAGAGACATGGAAGGCATTGGGAATACGGAGAGAAGGAGGAAGAAGGAGTTTGTAAGAGACCGGGTTGATCTGGCACTTGACTTTGAAAGGACCAAGATAACGTGGTCCCTGTTTATAACTGGGGACACGAAAGCGGACATACTTAGCGGAGAGCCATACCTTGTCTCCGGGAGCAAAAATGGGGGGAATTCTTCTTTTCTTATCAGCATATTTTTTCATCCGGGATGAAGCCTGTAAAAGAGAATTTTGGGTTTCTTTCAATATGGTGGAGAGGTCTCGAGTCACTTCATCAACACCGGGCAAACCAGAGGGCATGGGAGTGGGGAGGGGAGGAAGAGGGTGACGGCCGTACACCACGAAGAATGGGGATTTAGCAGAGGATTCGGAGACTCTGAAATTGTACGAGAATTCGGCCCATGGTAGAAGATCTGCCCAGTCATCCTGGCGGGAGGAAACAAAATGTCGCAAATAGTCACCCAGGACCTGATTAATTCTTTGTACTTGCCCATTGGATTGGGGATGATAAGAAGAAGAGAAGTTTAATTTGATCTTGAGTTGCTTACAGAGGGCCCTCCAGAATTTAGACACAAATTGAACGCCTCTATCCGAGACGATATGCGTGGGCAACCCGTGAAGGCGAAAAATGTGTATAAAAAATTGCTTCGCCAACTGAGGCGCCGAAGGAAGGCCTGGAAGAGGGATAAAATGTGCCATCTTGGAGAATCGATCAACGACCACCCAAACAACTGTATTGCCATGGGATAAAGGCAAGTCAGCAATAAAGTCCATACCAATCTGTGACCAAGGTTGTTCAGGAACAGGCAGAGGATGAAGGAGACCAGCAGGCTTCTGGCGAGGGGTCTTATCCCGGGCACAGACAGTACAAGCCCGCACGAAATCAACAACATCAGTCTCCAGAGTAGGCCACCAATAAAATCGAGAGATGAGTTGGATGGATTTTTTGATGCCAGCATGGCCTGCGAGGTGGGAGGAGTGTCCCCACTTGAGAATCCCGAGGCGCTGGCGTGGAGAAACGAAGGTCTTCCCTGGAGGAGTTTGTCTGATGGAAGCTGGAGAAGTGGAGATCAGACAGTCCGGAGGAATGATGTGTTGCGGGGAGGCTTCCACTTCAGAGGCATCAGAAGAACGAGAGAGGGCATCGGCCCTAATGTTCTTGTCAGCAGGGCGAAAATGAATTTCAAAGTTAAAACGGGCAAAGAACAACGACCACCTAGCCTGGCGAGGGTTCAGCCGTTGGGCAGACTGGAGATAAGAGAGATTCTTGTGGTCAGTGTATATAATAACTTGATATTTGGATCCCTCCAGCAGGTGCCTCCATTCCTCAAGCGACAATTTTATGGCCAGTAATTCTCGATCACCAATGGAGTAGTTTTTCTCCGCCGGATAGAAGGTCCTAGAAAAAAAACCCACAAGTAACAGCATGCCCGGAAGAATTTTTTTGTAGAACTGCTCCAGCTCCCACCGAGGAGGCGTCTACCTCCAATAAGAAGGGTTTAGATGGGTCAGGTCTGGAGAGTACGGGAGCAGAAGAAAAGGCAGACTTGAGATGTTTAAATGCGTCTTCCGCTTGAGTAGACCAGGACTTAGGATTGGCGTTTTTCTTGGTTAGAGCCACGATAGGAGCCACAATAGTGGAAAAGTGTGGAATAAATTGTCTGTAATAATTGGCGAACCCCAAAAAACGTTGGATAGCACGGAGTCCGGAGGGGCGTGGCCAATCCAATACGGCAGATAGTTTATTTGGGTCCATTTGTAGTCCCTGGCCAGAGACTAAGTATCCTAGGAAAGGAAGAGATTGACATTCAAAGAGACATTTTTCCATTTTGGCATATAATTGATTGTCCCGAAGTGTCTGAAGAACCATGCGGACATGCTGGCGGTGTTCTTCTAGGTTAGCAGAAAAAATCAGAATATCGTCCAGGTAAACCACAACACAGGTATATAGAAGATCACGAAAAATTTCATTTACAAAGTCTTGGAAGACGGCAGGGGCGTTGAAAAGGCCAAAGGGCATAACCAGATATTCAAAGTGTCCATCTCTGGTGTTAAATGCAGTCTTCCATTCGTCCCCCTCCCTGATGCGGATGAGATTATAAGCACCTCTTAAGTCCAGCTTGGTAAAGATGTGGGCGCCTCGTAGGCGGTCAAAGAGTTCCGAGATAAGAGGTAGGGGGTAGCGGTTTTTTACAGTGATTTTATTAAGTCCGCGGTAATCAATGCAAGGGCGTAGGGAGCCGTCTTTTTTGGAAACAAAAAAAAATCCAGCTCCGGCAGGGGAGGAGGACTTGCGGATAAACCCCTTTTTTAAGTTCTCTTGGATGTACTTCGACATGGCTTGAGTTTCCGGAGCAGACAGAGGATAGATTCTGCCCCGGGGTGGAGTAGTACCCGGGAGGAGGTCAATAGGACAGTCATAAGGCCTGTGAGGAGGCAAAGTCTCTGCTTGTTTTTTGCAAAAAACATCAGCATAATCCAGATAGGCCTTGGGAAGACCAGATACCGGGGGAACCACAGGGTCTTGACTGTGAGTACAGGGAGCCGGTTTAAGACAGTCCTTGTGGCAAGAACTACCCCAGTTCTTGATTTCCCCTGTGGTCCAATCAAGGGTTGGGGAATGGCGTTGAAGCCACGGTAATCCAAGAAGAATTTCTGAAGTGCAGTTAGAGAGGACCAAAAATTAAATTTTTTCGTGATGGGGTCCGATGCACATTAAGAGAGGTTCTGTGCGGTAATGCACGGTACAGTCCAATCTTTCATTATTAACAGAGTTGATGTAGAGGGGTCTGGCGAGACTGGTCACCGGGATGTTGAACCTGTTGATGAGAGAGGCCAAAATAAAATTTCCTGCAGATCCGGAATCCAAGAAGGCCATGGCTGAGAAGGAGAAGGTAGAAGAAGAAATCCGCACAGGCACAGTAAGACGTGGAGAAGCAGAGTTCACATCAAGAGCTGTCTCACCTTTATGCGGAGTCAGCGTGCGTCTTTCCTGGCGAGGAGGACGGATAGGACAATCCTTCAAGAAATGTTCGGTACCGGCACAGTACAGGCAAAGGTTCTCCATGCGGCGTCGAGTCCTCTCTTGAGGTGTCAAGCGAGACCGGTCAACTTGCATAGCCTCCACGGCGGAAGGCACAGGAACGGATTGCAGAGGACCAGAGGAGAGAGGAGCCGGGGAGAGAAACCGCCTCGTGCGAACAAAGTCCATATCCTGGCGGAGGTCCTGACGCCTTTTGGAAAAACGCATGTCAATGCAGGTGGCAAGATGAATAAGTTCATGCAGGTTAGCAGGAATTTGTTGTGCGGCCAGCACATCTTTAATGTTACTGGATAGGCCTTTTTTAAAGGTCGCGCAGAGGGCCTCGTTATTGCAGGATAATTCGGAGGCGAGAGTACGGAATTGGATGGCGTACTCGCCAACAGAAGAATTACCCTGGACCAGGTTCAGCAGGGCAGTCTCGGCAGAAGAGGCTCGGGCAGGTTCCTCAAAGACACTTCGAATCTCCGTGAAGAAGGAGTGTACAGAGGCAGTGACAGGATCATTGCGGTCCCAGAGCGGTGTGGCCCATGACAGGGCTTTCCCAGACAGAAGGCTGACTACGAAAGCCACCTTTGACCTTTCAGTTGGAAACTGGTCCGACATCATCTCCAAATGCAGGGAACATTGCGAAAGAAAACCACGGCAAAACTTAGAGTCCCCATCAAATTTATCCGGCAAAGATAATCGGAGGCTGGATGCGGCCACTCGCTGCGGAGGAGGTGCAGGAGCTGGCGGAGGAGATGATTGCTGAAGCTGTGGTAGTAGCTGCTGTAGCATCACGGTCAGTTGAGACAGCTGGTGGCCTTGTTGCGCTATCTGTTGCGACTGCTGGGCGACCACCGTGGTGAGGTCGGCGACAACTGGCAGCGGGACCTCAGCGGGAACCATGGCCGGATCTACTGTCACGTTTCGGCTGGCTGGAGGTGGATCCTCTGTGCCAGAGAGGGATTGGCGTGGACCGTGTCAGTGGACCGGTTCTAAGTTGCTACTGGTATTCACCAGAGCCCGCCGCAAAGCGGGATGGTCTTGCAGCGGCGGTAGCAACCAGGTCGTATCCACCGGCAACGGCTCAACCTCTCTGACTGCTGAGATAAGCGCGGTACAAGGGAGTAGACAAGAGCAAGGTCGGACGTAGCAGAAGGTCAGGGCAGGCAGCAAGGATCGTAGTCAGGGGCAACGGCAGGAGGTCTGGAACACAGGCTAGGAACACACAAGGAAACGCTTTCACTGGCACAATGGCAACGAGATCCGGCGAGGGAGTGCAGGGGAAGTGAGGTATAAGTAGGGAGTGCACAGGTGAAG
Organism: Hyla sarda; assembly: GCF_029499605.1. Classification (NCBI taxonomy): domain Eukaryota; kingdom Metazoa; phylum Chordata; class Amphibia; order Anura; family Hylidae; genus Hyla; species Hyla sarda. Next base: position 410,377,477 of record NC_079189.1, on the reverse strand, counting down.
ATACTGATTAGGCCTGCTGCGCCAATCAGTGGCGCAGTGGCCCTTTAAATCGCAGAGACCCGGCGCGCGCGCGCCCTAAGGAGCGGGGCCGCGCATGCCGGGACAACACAGACGGGGAACGGGTCAGGTACGGGAACCGAGATGCGCATCGCGAGCGGGCGCGTCCCACATCGCGAATCGCATCCCGGCTGGGAGCAATATCGCAGCGCACCCGGTCAGCAGGTCTGACCGGGGCGCTGTGAATAAGAGAACGCTGCGAGCGCTCCGGGGAGGAGCGGGGACCCGGAGCGCTCGGCGTAACAGCTGAAAGACCCAGCCACGTTTCATCTTCAATGCCCTTGCTGATGGAAGGAGGTTTTCACTCAAAATCTCACGATACATGGCTCTATTCATTCTTTTCTTTACACGGATCAGTCATCCTGATCCCTTTGCTGAAAAACAGTCCCAAAGCATGATGTTTCTACCCCCATGCTTCACAGTAGGTATGGTGTTCTTTGGATGCAACTCAGCATTCTTTCTCCTCCAAACACGACTAATTGAGTTTTTCCAAAAAGTTCTACTTTGGTTTCATCTGACCATATGACATTCTCTCAATTCTCTTCTGGATCCTCAAAATGCTCTCTAGGAAACTTCAGACGGTCCCGGATATGTACTGGCTTAAGCAGGGGGACACGTCTAGCACTACATGATTTGAGTCGCTGGCGGTGTAGTGTCATACTGATGGTAGTCTTTGTTACTTTGGTCCCAGCTCTCTGCAGGTCATTCACTAGGTACCCCTGTGTGGTTCTGGGAATTTTGCTCACCATTCTTGTGATCATTTTGACACCACGGGTGAGATCTTGCATGGAGCCCCAGATGAACGGAGATTATCTGTGGTCTTGAATGTCTTCCGTTTTTTAATTATTGCTTCCACAGTTGATTTCTTCACACCAAGCTGCTTGCCTATTGCAGAATCAGTGTTCCCAGCCTGGTGCAGGTCTACAATTTTTTTTCCAGTGTCCTTCGACAGCTCTTTGGTCTTGGCCATAGTGGAGTTTGGAGTATGACTGTTTAAGGTAGTGGACAGGTGTCTATTTTACTGATAACAAGTTCAAACTGGTGCAATCAACACAGGTAACGAGTGGAGGACAGAGGAAACTCTTAACCTCTTAAGGACCCCATGACGTATGCGTACGTCATGAGTCCCGGTCCTGCGATATAACGCGGGGTCACACGGTGATCCCGAATCATATCGCGGCGGGCCCGGCGTCATAGTGAAGCCGGGACCCGCCTCTAATAGCGCGCGGCACTTATCGCTGTGCCGCGCGCTATTAACCCTTTAGCCGCGCGCTCAAAGCTGAGCCGTGCGGCTAAAAACGAAAGTAAAAGTGCCCGGCTAGCTCAGGGAGCTGTTCGGGATTGCCGCGGTATAATCGCGGCATCCCGAACAGCTGTAGCACAGGAGGAGGTCTTCTTACCTTCTCCTGTGCTGTCCGATCGCCGAATGAATGCTTCAAGCCTGAGATCCAGGCTTGAGCATTCAATCGCCGAAAACACTGATTGATCCATTCCTATGGAGATGGATCAATCAGTGTAAAAGATCAGTACATGCAATGTTATAGCCCCCTATAGGAGCTATAATATTGCATAAGAAAAGTGTAAAAAAAATCATTAACCCTTTCAATTATCCCTTCCTCTAATAAAAGTTTGAATCACCCGGCATTTCCAAAAATAAAAAAAACATTATGTAAATAATAATAAAAATAAACATATGTGGTATCGCCGCGTGCGGAAATGTCCGAATTATAAAAATATACTGCTTTTTAAACCGCTCGTTTAATGGCGTACGCGCAAAAAAATTCCAAAGTCCAAAATAGCGCATTTTTTATCACTTTTTATACCACAAAAAAGTGAATAAAAAGTGATCAAAAAGTCTGATCAGAACAAAAATGGTACCGCTAAAAACCTCAGATGACGGCGCAAAAAATTAGTCATCAAAGCGCCCTGAACACAAAAAAATAAAAAAGTTATAGGGGTCAAAAGATTACCATTTTAAACGTATAAATTTTCCTGCATGTATTCATGATTTTTTTCGGAAGTGATACAAATTCAAACCTATACAAGTAGGGTATCATTTTAACCGTATGGACCTACAGAATAAAGATAAGGTATCATTTTTGAAAAAAAATGTACTGCGTAAAAACAGAAGCCCCCAAAAACTTACAAAATAGTGTTTTTACATCAATTTTGTCGCACATTGATTTTTTTTCCCGTTTCACCATAGATTTTTGGGTAAAATGACTAATGTCATTACAAAGTAGAATTAGTGACGCAAAAATTAAGCCATTATATATAATTTTAGGTGAAAATTTTTAAAAGTTATGATTTTTTAAAGTTAAGGAGGAAAAATTGAAAATGAAAAAACGGAAAAAGCCCGGGTCCTTAAGGGGTTAAAGAAGTTACAGGTCTGTGAGAGCCAGAAATCTTGCTTGTTTGTAGGTGACCAAATACATATTTTACCGAGGAGTTTATCAATTAATTCATTAGAAATCCTACAATGTGATTTCCTGTATTCCCCCCCCCCCCCCCATTCTGTCTCTCATAGTTGAAGTGTACCTATGATGAAAATTACAGGCCTCTCTCATCTTTTTAAGTGGGAGAACTTGCACAATTGGTGACTGACTAAATACTTTTCCCCCCCACTGTGTATATATAAGAAGGAATTCCCTGCAGCACACTGGATAGTGTAAAAAAAAGGTGAAGTTATATTCTATTAACACAAGAGTGTATACAAGCAATTTGTATACACTCTTGTGTTGATGGAATAAAACTTCACCTTTTTTACACTATCCAGTGTGCTGTGGGGGATTCCTTATTCTGTGTATCTGTGGACCCTTGACCAAGGTCCAGTGCCTGCGTGTACCTACAGTTGGGACTTTTTATGTTTTGAAGGTTTTGAAGGTTTCCTACTATTGCTATATATATGTGAATGTATACAGAAGGTGAAATAAATCATTGAACACATCACCATTTTTTTCACTAAATATATATCCAAAGATGCTATTGACCAAAACAAATAAGCTCAGAAACCAAGTTACCGTATATGCTCGAGGATTAGCCGGTTCGAATACAAGCCGAGGCCCCTAATTTCACCACAAAAACCCAGGAAAACGTATTGATTCAAGTATAAGCCTAGGGTGGAAAATACATCCTCCCCCCTCCGGTCATCATCCTGCCCTCCTCTGTCATCATCCTGACTCCCACTGTCATCATCCAGACCCCCCCTCATCCCTCTTGTCATCATCCAGACCCCCCTCATTCAGATCCCACTTGCCCCCCATATCAGACCCCCCTCTCGTTCTCTACTCACCTCCCCAGTTGCAGCTCTGTTGGTCCTTCCCTAGCAGCCATCCAACGTCGCTGCAGGGGCCGTCCGATTTCTAGTGGGGAGGGTGAGCCGGTTCAGGCCATCTATCTTGACCGAGAGGCCGCTCCGGGCATCCAGGGCCGGCCAGGAGCGGAGAAGAGGGCCTCCTGTTCAAGATGGACGGCCCGGACTGGCTCACCCTCCCCACTGGAAGTCGGACGGTCCCTGCAGCATAGATGGGCGACGATGGACGGCCCGGCCCATCCCCTCGCCACCCCCACCGGTATGCCTGCGATTTTCTATTTTTATTTTTCCCATCACTCGAGTATAAGTTGAGGGGAATGTTTTCAGCACGAAAAATGGTGCTGAAAAACTCGGCTTATACTTGAGTAAATACGGTATGTATAATAAAATAATGTGAAATGGTACAGGGAAAAGGTACAAAAAGCCTTTGTTGGTTATGACAGTTTCAAGGCATCTTCCGTAAGGGGAAACTAGTCGCATGCATGGCTCTGGAGTGATTTTAACACATTCTTCCAGACAGTCTTTAAATCTCTCCTCCAAACATAGGGGAGATTTATCAAAACCTGTGCAGAGGAAAAGTTGCCCAGTTGACCATAGCAACCAATCAGATCGCTTCTTTCATTTTGCAGAGGCCTTGTTAAAAATTAAAGAAGCAATATGATTGGTTGTTATGGGCAACATGGCAGCTTTTCCCCTGCACAGGTTTTGACAAATCTCCCCCATGGTGTATATGATGGCATCCAAACAGTAAAATTTTGCTCTTATCTGACCACTCTATATTTTCCCAGTTTTTCACTGGCTTTTCCAAGTGTTGTGCAGCAAACTTTAAAAAAGCTTCACCATGCTTTTTATTCAGCAATGGAGTCTTGCATAGTGAGTGTGCCTACATGCTTTGATGGCAGAGTACATTCCTTAGTGTTTTCTTGGAGACAACAGTACCTGCTAATTTTAGGTCTTTTTGAAGCTCTCCACATGTGGTCCATTTTAGACCGTTTCGTGCGTATGACGCCCTTCCTCTAGCCGGTACCAGCTAGAGGAAGTGCGTCATATGCACGAAACGGTCTGTTTTGGATGCCTCCGCCTCACACTGCCATACCCGCCTGTGCCTGTTTATGCTTTGTTGCACTGAATAAAGCAACAACCTGGATGGTGAGTGACGTTTTCTAGTTCTCTTCTTGTTTGCCTACCTAGAAAATATGCTGCAAATTTTTCAGGCCTTTAGCCCTGCTTCGGGCAAGCAGGGGCGGACCGACAACACCCTCTAATTAATATGGCGGGTAGAATATAACTGCATTGATCTGTATGTGGAATCTAATTATTCTTCCTTAAAGTCTTAAGAGGACTAATAAAATGTCAAAAAAAAGTTTAATAAAAAAACATGTTAACATAATGAAAATAAACATATTTGGTATTGGCGCGTGCGTAATTGTCTGAACTATTAAAATATAACATTATATATCCAGTACAGTCAATGGCGTTGACGTAAAAAAAAATACCAATCCACAGAATTGCGTTTTGTCTATAACATCCTAGCCCAGAAAAAATTAAGTAAAAAGCAATCAAAAAGTCAGATCAATACCAAAATGGTACCAATACAAACAGAAGATTACGACACCAAAAATGAGCCCTCATACAAAAAAATGTTATAGGAGTCAGAACATTTTTAAAATTTTGAATTTCTTAAATTAGTAAAACATGACAGAATCTAAACAAATTTGATATTGCTGTAATCGGGCAACCTAAAGTATCAAAATAACATGTAAGTGGTTTTTCATGAGGGACAAGTAGATTGTGCTCCGTTTTAGTCCCTTTGACAAGTAGTTTTTTTTTTTTTTTATTTATTTTTTTATTTCCATACCCTGTATATACAGTCAGGGCCGTAAATGTTGGCACCCCTGAAATTTTTCAAGAACATGAAAGTATTTCTCACAGAAAAGGACTGCAGTAACACATGTTTTGCAATACACATGTGTATATGAACTAAACCAAAAAAGGGAGGAAAAAAAGCAAATTGGACATAATGTCACACCAAACTCCAAAGAAGGGCTGGACAAAATTATTGGCACCCTTAACTTAATATTTGGTTGCACATCCTTTGGAAAAAAATAACTGAAATCAGTCGCTTCCTATAACCATCAATAAGCTTCTTACACCTCTCAGCCGGAATGTTGGACCACTCTGCCAACTGCTCCAGGTCTCTCTTATTGGAAGGGCGCCTTTTCCCAACAGCAATTTTAAGATCTCTCCACAGGTGTTCAATGGGATTTAGATCTGGACTCATTGCTGGCCACTTCAGAACTCTCCAGCGCTTTGTTGCCATCCATTTCTGGGTTCTTTTTGATGTATGTTTGGGGTCATTGTCCTGCTGGAAGACCCAAGATCTCGGAGCACACCCAGCTTTCTGACACTGGGCGGTACAATGCGACCCAAAATCCATTGGTAATCCACAGATTTCATGATGCCTTGCACAACTTCAAGGCACCAGAGGCAGCAAAACAACCCCAAAACATCATTGAACCTCCACCATATTTCACTGTAGGTACTGTGTTCTTTTCTTTGTAGGTCTCATTCCGTTTTCGGTAAACAGTAGAATGATGTGCTTTACCAAAAAGTTCTATCTTGGTCTCATCTATCCAGAAGACAATTTCCCAGAAGAATTTTGGCTTACTCAAGTTCATTTTGGCAAAATGAAGTCTTGCTTTTTTATGTCTCTATATCAGCAGTGGGGTCCTCCTGGGTCTCCTGCCATAGCGTTTCATTTCATTTAAATGTCGACGGATAGTTCGTGCTGACACTGATGCTCCCTGAGCCTGCAGGACAGCTTAAATTTCTTTGGAACTTGTTTGGGGCTGCTTATCCACCATCCGGACTATCCTGCGTTGACACCTTTCATAAATTTTTCTCTTCCGTCCACGCCCAGGGAGATTAGCTACAGTGCCATGGGTTGCAAACCTCTTGATAATGTTGCGCACTGTGGACAAAGGCAAATCTAGATCTCTGGAGATGGACTTGTAACTGTTGATTTTTCCACAATGGACTTGAGATTGTTGATTTTCCCACAATTTTGGTTCTCAAATCCTCAGACAGTTCTTTTCTCTTCTTTCTGTTGTCCATGCTTAGTGTGGCACACACAGACACACAATGCAAAGACTAAGTGAACTTCTTTCCTTTCTATCTGCTTTCAGGTGTGATATTTATATTGCCCACACCTTTTACTTGCCCCAGGTAAGTTTAAAGGAGCATCACATGCTTGAAACAATCTTATTTTTCCATAATATTGAAAGGGTGTCAATAATTTTGTCTAGCCCATTTTTGGAATTTTGGAGTTTTGGTGTGACATTATGTCCAATTTGCTTTTTTCCTCCCTTTTTTTGGTTTAGTTCCAATACACACAAAGGGAATCAATATGTGTATAGCAAAACACGTGTCACTGCAATCCTTTTCTGTGAGAAATACTTCATTTTCTAGAAAAATTTCAGGGGTGCCAACATTTACGGCCATGACTGTATTTACATATAAATATATATTTATTTTTGGAGGCTCTCAGAGCTGTAGGTATGTAGACAAAGTAGTGAGCATGAAGGCAGTTTTTTCTTGACTTTAGAGAAGCACACTGTAACCAGGTTCTTCTTTCCTTACAAGGCAACAGAATGCATGCACCTGCAATGTAGATATCGTTTACTTTTAAAGGCCTTTTTATGTGTATGTTGTTAAGTTGCTATTTCATTAGCCCATTATTTTCTAGCGGTATAATCTTCTAGGTATCTAATAGGATGGAAACAGTTAACCTTTTTTTGCCTATCTACACAGAGATTCGAGAAGCCTTCAAGGTGTTTGATCGAGACGGAAATGGATTCATCTCCAAGCAAGAGCTGGGCACAGCAATGAGGTCCCTGGGGTACATGCCCAATGAAGTGGAACTGGAGGTCATTATACAGAGGCTAGATATGGATGGTAAGGCCTGGGAGCATTATCTGTACTTTATCTGTATACATTACAGTGCACCTTAGGTATAGTTTATACCTTCTTCCAGCATAGTTTCTTTCTCCATATCCTGATCTCAGTGGATAGCAATCTGACAGTAGTTCCAGTGAGTCTACAAATTTAAAAATCCCCTTTTTTTTTTATTATAACCTTGTCTCTGTGTTAAATACATTCTTTTATATCTTACTTAGGCTGTCCTTACACTATGTTTGTACTTTACGTCCGAGTTATACGTTCCTAATGTATATTTCCATACTGAACCTATACTGCATGGTTCTTCTTTTTGCGGGGTGCCTTGTTATTAAATATCATAGTTGACTACATTTTTTTATTAAAGTAGATAAAATCTTTACTGCCCTAATGTATGCCTAAAGGACACTCTTTTGGCATATGTTATGTCAAAAAGGCACTATTGATGTTTAACATATACACCAGAAGTGTTCTTGGTACATGAGCTGAAAGAACACTAAAGACTCAGAGGGAAAATAGCTTTACAGTGGGGCAAAAAAGTATTTAGTCAGCCACCAATTGTGCAAGTTCTCCCTCTTAAAAAGATGAGAGGCCTTCCATCATAGGTATACCTCAACTAATGAAACATAATGAAAAAAAAATCCATAAAATCATTGTCTGATTTTTAAAGAATTTATTTGCAAATTATGGTGAAAAAAAAAAGGATTTGGTCAATAACAAAAGTTCATCTTAATACTTTGTTATATACCCTTTGGCAATGACAGAGGTCAAATGTTTTCTGTAAGTCTTCACAAGGTTTTCACACACTGTTGCTGGTATTTTGGCCCATTCCTCCATACAGATCTCCTCTAGAGCAGTGATGATTTGGGGCTGTCGCTGGGCAACACGGACTTTCAACTCCCTCCAAAGGTTTTCTATGGGGTTGAGATCTGGAGACTGGCTAGGCCAATCCAGGACCTTGAAATGCTTCTTACGAAGCCACTCCTTCCTTGCCTGGGCAGTTTCTTTGGGATCATTGACATGCTGAAAAACCCAGCCACGTTTCATCTTCAATACCCTTGCTGATGGAAGGAGGTTTTCATTTAAAATCTCACGATACATGGCCCCATTCATTCTTTCCTTTACACGGATCATTTGTCCTGGTCCCCAAAGCATGATGTTTCCACCCGCATGTATCACAGTAGGTATGGGGTTCTTTGGATGCAACTCAGCATACTATCTCCTCCAAACATGACGAGTTGAGTTTTTACCAAAAAGTTCTACTTTGGTTTCATCTGACCATATGACATTCTTCCAATACTCTTGTGGATCATCCAAATGCTCTCTATCAAACTTCAGACCGGCCCGGACATGTACTGGCTTAAGCAGAAGGACACGTCTGGCACTGCATGATTTGAGTCCCTGGCAGCATAGTGTGTTACTGATGGTAGCCTTTGTTACTTTGGTCCCAGCTCTCTGCAGGTCATTCACTAGGTCCCTCCGTGTGGTTATGGGATTTTTGCTCATCGTTCTTGTGATCATTTTGACACCACGGGGTGAGATCTTGCGTGGAGCTCCAGATCGAGGGAGATTATCAGTGGTCTTGTATGTCTTCCATTTTCTAATAATTGCTCCCACAGTTGATTTCTTCACACCATGCTGCTTGCCTATTGCAGATTCAGTCCTCCCAGCCTGGTGCAGGGCTACAATTTTATTACTTGTGTCCTTCGACAGCTCTTTGCTCTTGGCCATAGTGGAGTTTGGAGTGTGACTGTTTGAACTTGTTATCAGTATAAAAGACACCTGTCCACAACCTCAAACAGGTGCCATTAATACAGGTAACGAGTGGAGGACAGAGGAGACTCTTAAAGAAGAAGTTACAGGTCTGTGAGAGCCAGAAATCTTGCTTTTATGTAGGTGACCAAATACTTATTTTTTTAAAATCAGACAATGTGGTTTTATGGATTTTTTTCTCATTATGTCTCTCATAGTTGAGGTATACCTATGATGAAATTTACAGGCCTCTCTCATCTTTTTAAGTGGGAGAACTTGCACAATTGGTGGTTGACTAAATACTTTTTTTGCCCCACTGTATGTGTTTGACTGCTACTTTATTGTAAATTTAAATAAAACTTTAGCAACTGGCAATGTAAACATTACATTTACAATATTTTGAGTGTACAGGCTTTGGAACCTGTGTGCGCTATATAAATAATTATTG